>NC_092233.1:32109019-32371519 GCF_036320965.1 Panulirus ornatus
CAGTGATAACAGAAATTTTGCTCTGCCCCTGGATTGAATGGCCTTAGTATCCAGCCAGTTGACGACATAAATTTTGGCTGAATTTTTCATTAAGATTTTGGGAAAAATGTGAAGAAATTTTCTGTGTTTAGATCTGATAACACAATAAGAGGTAAGGTGCTCTATGTTTTAAGATTTTGAAAGGGATTATAGGAATACTGATTCTTATGTTTCAATACAGGTAACAGATGCTAGGTCTAGCAACAAGCTTAAGGTTGGGCCTTGCACAAAGGTTTTCTTATATACTCCAATGAACACTTACTGATCCAAATTATGCTTACAGATGCATAACAAAGAGCAGAGGGAAAGCCCATTGAGCTCAGAGGACCCATGGTATAGTGATCGTCGATATGCTCTGTTCTGGCAACACTACAATACCATGATGATGACAGCTCACCGTGATGCAGTGATAAAAGCAAAATATGTAGCAACACATACAAAGGCTGCACTGTCTAACCTGGTATGTGGCTAGTAGTGCTTAAGTTAACTAAGTGATATATGATTTCATGAGGGATTCTGGTTAACTAAAGGAAACTTGTTTGATCATATTTGTTATATTTTCTGACTGAATTTGTTTAGAATTGTAGATTTTATTGAGTAAGATGAATCTGGTGCGTAAGATGAGTTTTTTGCCATGGAAGTCCCATAACCAAATATTCTTCCAGCTTTAAACCCCCAACACATGAGGGAAGTGCTTTGAATTACTGGAAAAGTGTGAGCATGAATAATTTAGACACAAATCCTAACTTAACCAAACCAACTTTACTCAGCCCAATACATATCAAGGGGTCTCACCCCTATGATTCCCACCCAACCAAACTTCCCATAAGAGCATCCATTGCTTTGCCATGTTAATGGGCAGTGTTTGCATTTCCAGTTGTCAATAGTTGTTCCATTATATTTTCTGAACATGTTGAGGAGTTTCATGTTATAGATTTTTCTTTTCCTTATTGCTCGTCCCACCTTAGCAATTTAGCATCTGGAACAAATGAACAACAGCAGCATTTGCGTCTATCCACTCCCAAGTTCTCACACCAAAAGAAGAGCCTTCCATCAACAGCAAAGCCCCACAGATTGTTCTGTGATTTACCTTAAATGCATCTTATGCTCTCATTCAGCCCTTTGACAGCAAGTTGATCCAACACATACCATGTTAGTCCAGTTTATGTCATGCATGCCTTTCTCTGTACTGAATGTTCAAGGTTCAAATACCCCAAACCCTTCTTCATTCCATCCTAGATCTTCTTGGTCACACCAGAAATTTGTTACAAGTATAACAAATATCGCACCCCCAGCTGTGGGGAAGACTGTAAGTACACTCATCTCAAAGCCTCAATAGATAATGCTTTTATCATAAAAATTACCAAGGGAGTATTTTCTAAACAGAGAAGAGGTAGTAAAAGCTTTGTGGAAGATGAAAGCCGGCAAGGCAGCAGGTTTGGATGGTATTGCAGTGGAATTTATTAAAAAAGGGGGTGACTGTATTGTTGACTGGTTGGTAAGGTTATTTAATGTATGTAAGATTCATGGTGAGATGCCTGAGGATTGGCGGAATGCTTGCATAGTGCCATTGTACAAAGGCAAAGGGGATAAGAGTGAGTGCTCAAATTACAGAGGTATAAGTTTGTTGAGTATTCCTGGTAAATTATATGGGAGGGTATTGATTGAGAGGGTGAAGGCATGTACAGAGCATCAGATTGGGGAAGAGCAGTATGGTTTCAGAAGTGGTAGAGGATGTGTGGATCAGTTTGAAGAATGTATGTGAGAAATATTTAGAAAAGCAAATGGATTTGTATGTAGCATTTATGGATCTGGAGAAGGCATATGATAGAGTTGATAGAGATGCTCTGTGGAAGGTACTAAGAATATATGGTGTGGGAGGGAAGTTGTTAGAAGCAGTGAAAAGTTTTTATCGAGGATGTAAGGCATGTGTAAGTGTAGGAAGAGAGGAAAGTGATTGGTTCTCAGTGAATGTAGGTTTGTGGCAGGGGTGTGTGATGTCTCGATGGTTGTTTGATTTGTTTATGGATGGGGTTGTTAGGGAGGTGAATGCAAGAGTTTTGGAAAGAGGGGCAAGTATGAAGTCTGTTGTAGATGAGGGAGCTTGGGAAGTGAGTCAGTTGTTGTTCGCTGATGATACAGCGCTGGTGGCTGATTCATGTGAGAAAGTGCAGAAGCTGGTGACTGAGTTTGGTAAAATGTGTGAAAGAAGAAAGTTAAGAGTAAATGTGAATAAGAGCAAGGTTATTAGGTACAGTAGGGTTGAGGGTCAAGTCAATTGGGAGGTAAGTTTGAATGGAGAAAAACTGGAGGAAGTGAAGTGTTTTAGATATCTGGGAGTGGATCTGGCAGCGGATGGAACCATGGAAGCGGATAAGAATCATAGGGTGGGAGAGGGGGCGAAAATCCTGGGAGCCTTGAAGAATGTTTGGAAGTCGAGAACATTATCTCGGAAAGCAAAAATGGGTATGTTTGAAGGAATAGTGGTTCCAACAATGTTGTATGGTTGCGAGGCGTGGGCTATGGATAGAGTTGTGCGCATGAGGGTGGATGTGCTGGAAATGAGATGTTTGAGGACAATGTGTGGTGTGAGGTGGTTTGATCGAGTAAGTAATATAAGGGTAAGAGAGATGTGTGGAAATAAAAAGAGTGTGGTTGAGAGAGCAGAAGAGGGTGTTTTGAAATGGTTTGGGCACATGGAGAGAATGAGTGAGGAAAGATTGACCAAGAGGATATATGTGTCAGAGGTGGAGGGAACGAGGAGAAGGGGGAGACCAAATTGGAGGTGGAAAGATGGAGTGAAAAAGATTGTGAGTGATTGGGGCCTGAACATGCAGGAGGGTGAAAGGTGGGCAAGGAATAGAGTGAATTGGATCGATGTGGTATACCGGGGTCGATGTGCTGTCAATGGATTGAATCAGGGCATGTGAAGCGTCTAGGGTAAACCATGGAAAGTTCTGTGGGGCCTCGATGTGGAAAGGGAGCTGTGGTTTCGGTGCATTATTACATGACAGCTTGAGACTGAGTGTGAATGAATGGGGCCTTTGTTGTCTTTTCCTAGCGCTACCTCACACACATGAGGGAGAGGGGGATGTTATTCCATGTGTGGCGAGGTGGCGATGGGAATGAATAAAGGCAGACAGTATGAATTATGTACATGTGTATATATGTATATGTCTGTGTGTGTATATGTATGTGTACATTGAGATGTATAGGTATGTATATTTGCGTGTGTGGACGTGTATGTATATACATGTGTATGGGGGTGGGTTGGGCCATTTCTTTCGTCTGTTTCCTTGCGCTACCTTGCAAACGCGGGAGACAGCGACAAAGCAAAATAAAAATAAAAATGATACCAAGGGCGTAAGAAAAGTGAGAAATGTATAGTTAAACAACCATAATAGTGAGACATTTAGAAAATACTGTAACCAAAATTGATAACAGTGGAGGTGCAAGAAGGAGAAAGAAGGAAACTCACCTTAGAAATGATAATAGACATACAGGAAGATTTGAACACAATAGAAGATTGCATAACGAAAACCAGTACCAAAGAAATTTATACTGTAATGAACATGGCCTTCAAAACAGTTGAGAAAAAGGGAAATTAATGGATATGCATCACGAGAACAAAACATTGAATTGCTTGAGTATGAAGTATGTAGATTGTAGTATTTAGAAATCACATATCAGCTTCAACATAAGACCAAAACAGAATGATGGCATGAACCACTATTGGCAAGAATATGGAAGTATTGAAAGAGGATACCAAGAGGGAATGGGAGTCGCAACAATTATTAGCCAGGATATGCTGCCTGCAGACACACATTGAAACAGTGGAATCTCTTTTCATTGGAGAACCAAATAAGGAAAGTCCAGGCAGAAATGGGATTAAAACACCAATGAAAACACAACTTGGTTGAGATGAAGGGGCCTTGAAAAATCGTGAATAATCTAGCTCTAAACAAGAAATATTACAACAAATGTAATGAGTACATAGTTTAATAAGTGCATAGTGCCATTGTACAAAGGGAAAGGGGATGAAGGTGAGTGCTCAAATTGCGGAGGTATAAAGTTGTTGAGTAATCCTAGGAAATTATATGGGAGGGTATTGATTGAGAGTGTAAAGGCATGTACAGAGCATCGTATTGGGGAAGTGGTAGAGGATGTGTGGATTAGGTGTTTGCTTTAAAGAATGTATGTGGAAATACTTAGAAAAAAGATGTATTTGTATGTAGCATTAATGGATCTGGAGAAGGCATATGATAAAGTTGATGGAGATGCTCTGTGGAAGGTCTTAAGAGTATATGGTGTGGGAGGTAGGTTGATAGAAGCAGTGAAAAGTTTTTATCGAGTATGTAAGGCATGGGTACGAGTAGGAAGAGAGGAAAGTGATTGGTTCCCAGTGAATGTTGGTTTGCAGCTGGAGTGCATGATGTCTCCATGGTTGTTTAATTTGTTTAAGGATGGGGTTGTTAGGGAGGTGAGTGCTAGAGTTTTGGAGAGAGGGGCAAGTATGCAGTCTGTTGTGGATGATTGGGCTTGGGAAGTGAGTCAGTTGTTGTTTGCTTAAGGTACAGCACTGGTGGCTGATTCAGGTGAGAAACTGCAGAAGTTGGTTACTAAGTTTGGTAAAGTGTGTGAAAGAAGGAAGCTGATAGTAAATGTAAATAAGAGAAAGGTTATTAGGTTCAGTAGGGTTGATTGACAAGTAAATTGGGAGGTAAGTTTGAATGGAGAAAAACTGGAGGAAGTGAAGTGTTTTAGATATCTGGGAGTGAATTTGGCAGCGGATGGAACCATGGAAGCAGAAGTGAGTCACAGAATGGGGGAGGGGGCGAAGGTTCTGGGAGCATTTAAGAATTTGTGGAAGGTGAGAACATTATCTTAGCAAAAATGGGTATGTTTGAAGGAATAGTTGTTCCAACAATGTTATATGGTTGCGAGGAGGTTGGATGTGTTGGAAATGAAATGTTTGAGGACAGTATGTGGTGTGAGGTGGTTTGATCGAGTAAGTAATGAAAGGGTAAGAGAGATGTGTGGTAATAAAAAGAGTGTGGTTGAGAGAGCAGAAGAGAATGTATTGAAATGGTTTGGTCTCATGGAGAGAATGAGTGAGGAAAGATTGACCAAGAGGATATGTGTGTCAGAGGTGGAGGGGACGAGGAGAAGGAGGAGACCAAATTAGAGGTGGAGGGATGGAGTGAAAAAGATTTTGAGTGATCAGGGCCATAAGATACAGGAAGGTGAAAGGCGTACAAGGAATAGAGTGAATTGGAACGATGTGGTATACAGGGGTGGATGTGCTGTCAGTGGATTGAACCAGGGCATTTGAAATGTCTGGGGTAAACCATATATACATGTGTACATATGTATATGTCTGTGTATGTATATGTATGTATACTTTGAAATGTATAGGTATTTATATGTGCATGTGTGGGCGTTTATGTATATATGTGTGTATGTGGGTGTGTTGGGCCATTCTTTTGTCTGTTTCCTTGCACTACCTTGCTAATGCGGGAGACAGCAACTAAGTATAATGAAAATAATAATAATACTATTTTAAGAGCGGGGGGAGCGGGGGGCCAGAAATCCTCCCCTCCTTGTATTAACTTTCTAAAATGGGAAACAGAAGAAGGAGTCACGCGGGGAGTGCTCATCCTCCTCGAAGGCTCAGAGTGGGGTGCCTAAATGTGTGTGGATGTAACCAAGATGTGAAAAAAGGAGAGATAGGTAGTATGTTTGAGGAAAGGAACCTGGATGTTTTGGCTCTGAGTGAAACGAAGCTCAAGGGTAAAGGGGAAGAGTGGTTTGGGAATGTCTGGGGAGTAAGTCAGGGGTTAGTGAGAGGACAAGAGCAAGGGAAGGAGTAGCAATACTCCCGAAACAGGAGTTGTGGGAGTATGTGATAGAGTGTAAGAAAGTAAATTCTCGATTAATATGGGTAAAACTGAAAGTTGATGGAGAGAGGTGGGTGATTATTGGTGCATATGCACCTGGGCATGAGAAGAAAGATCAAGAGAGGCAAGTGTTTTGGGAGCAGCTGAATGAGTGTGTTAGTGGTTTTGATGCACGAGACCGGGTTATAGTGATGGGTGATTTGAATGCAAAGGTGAGTAATGTGGCAGTTGAGGGAATAATTGGTATACATGGGGTGTTCAGTGTTGTAAATGGAAATGGTGAAGAGCTTGTAGATTTATGTGCTGAAAAAGGACTGATGATTGGGAATACCTGGTTTAAAAAGCGAGATATACATAAGTATACTTATGTAAGTAGGAGAGATGGCCAGAGAGCGTTATTGGATTACGTGTTAATTGACAGGCGTGCGAAAGAGAGACTTTTGGATGTTAATGTGCTGAGAGGTGCAACTGGAGGGATGTCTGATCATTATCTTGTGGAGGCTAAGGTGAAGATTTGTATGGGTTTTCAGAAAAGAAGAGTGAATGTTGGGGTGAAGAGGGTGGTGAGAGTAAGTGAGCTTGAGAAGGAGACCTGTGTGAGGAAGTACCAGGAGAGACTGAGTACAGAATGGAAAAAGGTGAGAACAATGGAAGCAAGGGGAGTGGGGGAGGAATGGGATGTATTTAGGGAATCAGTGATGGATTGCGCAAAAGATGCTTGTGGCATGAGAAGAGTGGGAGGTGGGTTGATTAGAAAGGGTAGTGAGTGGTGGGATGAAGAAGTAAGAGTATTAGTGAAAGAGAAGAGAGAGGCATTTGGACAATTTTTGCAGGGAAAAAATGCAATTGAGTGGGAGATGTATAAAAGAAAGAGACAGGAGGTCAAGAGAAAGGTGCAAGAGGTGAAAAAAAGGGCAAATGAGATTTGGGGTGAGAGAGTATCATTAAATTTTAGGGAGAATAAAAAGATGTTCTGGAAGGAGTTAAATAAAGTGCGTAAGACAAGGGAGCAAATGGGAACTTCAGTGAAGGGCGCAAATGGGGAGGTGATAACAAGTAGTGGTGATGTGAGAAGGAGATGGAGTGAGTATTTTGAAGGTTTGTTGAATGTGTTTGATGATAGAGTGGCAGATATAGGGTGTTTTGGTCGAGGTGGTGTGCAAAGTGAGAGGGTTAGGGAAAATGATTTGGTAAACAGAGAAGAGGTAGTGAAAGCTTTGCGGAAGATGAAAGCCGGCAAGGCAGCAGGTTTGGATGGTATTGCAGTGGAATTTATTAAAAAAGGGGGTGACTGTATTGTTGACTGGTTGGTAAGGTTATTTAATGTATGTATGACTCATGGTGAGGTGCCTGAGGATTGGCGGAATGCGTGCATAGTGCCATTGTACAAAGGCAAAGGGGATAAGAGTGAGTGCTCAAATTACAGAGGTATAAGTTTGTTGAGTATTCCTGGTAAATTATATGCGAGGGTATTGATTGAGAGGGTGAAGGCATGTACAGAGCATCAGATTGGGGAAGAGCAGTGTGGTTTCAGAAGTGGTAGAGGATGTGTGGATCAGGTGTTTGCTTTGAAGAATGTATGTGAGAAATACTTAGAAAAGCAAATGGATTTGTATGTAGCATTTATGGATCTGGAGAAGGCATATGATAGAGTTGATAGAGATGCTCTGTGGAAGGTATTAAGAATATATGGTGTGGGAGGAAAGTTGTTAGAAGCAGTGAAAAGTTTTTATCGAGGATGTAAGGCATGTGTACGTGTAGGAAGAGAGGAAAGTGATTGGTTCTCAGTGAATGTAGGTTTGCGGCAGGGGTGTGTGATGTCTCCATGGTTGTTTAATTTGTTTATGGATGGGGTTGTTAGGGAGGTAAATGCAAGAGTTTTGGAAAGAGGGGCAAGTATGAAGTCTGTTGGGGATGAGAGAGCTTGGGAAGTGAGTCAGTTGTTGTTTGCTGATGATACAGCGCTGGTGGCTGATTCATGTGAGAAACTGCAGAAGGTGGTGACTGAGTTTGGTAAAGTGTGTGGAAGAAGAAAGTTAAGAGTAAATGTGAATAAGAGCAAGGTTATTAGGTACAGTAGGGTTGAGGGTCAAGTCAATTGGGAGGTGAGTTTGAATGGAGAAAAACTGGAGGAAGTGAAGTGTTTTAGATATCTGGGAGTGGATCTGGCAGCGGATGGAACCATGGAATCGGAAGTGGATCATAGGGTGGGGGAGGGGGCGAAAATTCTGGGGGCCTTGAAGAATGTGTGGAAGTCGAGAACATTATCTCGGAAAGCAAAAATGGGTATGTTTGAAGGAATAGTGGTTCCAACAATGTTGTATGGTTGCGAGGCGTGGGCTATGGATAGAGTTGTGCGCAGGAGGATGGATGTGCTGGAAATGAGATGTTTGAGGACAATGTGTGGTGTGAGGTGGTTTGATCGAGTGAGTAACGTAAGGGTAAGAGAGATGTGTGGAAATAAAAAGAGCGTGGTTGAGAGAGCAGAAGAGGGTGTTTTGAAGTGGTTTGGGCACATGGAGAGAATGAGTGAGGAAAGATTGACCAAGAGGATATATGTGTCAGAGGTGGAGGGAACGAGGAGAAGAGGGAGACCAAATTGGAGGTGGAAAGATGGAGTGAAAAAGATTTTGTGTGATCGGGGCCTGAACATGCAGGAGGGTGAAAGGAGGGCAAGGAATAGAGTGAATTGGAGTGATGTGGTATACCGGGGTTGACGTGCTGTCAGTGGATTGAATCAAGGCATGTGAAGCGTCTGGGATAAACCATGGAAAGCTTTATAGGTATGTATATTTGCGTGTGTGGACGTATGTATATACATGTGTATGGGGGGGGTTGGGCCGTTTCTTTCGTCTGTTTCCTTGCGCTACCTCGCAAACGCGGGAGACAGCGACAAAGTATAAAAAAAAAATAATAAATTTTAAGAACCAGTGGAGGACAGTTAAAGGAATAATTAATCCTTGGAAAATGATGTGTATCGATATACAAAGATTAAGTAAGAACTCTAGAATCAGAATTGATTACATCCACAAATACACTTGGGACAGCAACCCAGTCCAGAATAATCTGACAGACGTGGCTCACTGAGAAAATTAGAGACAAAACAAACTTGGATCAGTTGGAAACATTCAGAGCAGATAGAACCTAACTCATACAAGGTAATATAGCAATGTATGTACCTAATAAGCCAGATGGAAAGGAAATAAGGTAAGCCACACTTAATTCAAATCAATTGTTGTGAGCATCACAACTATGAATAGACAAGTATACAGTGAAGGAAAATTTATGAAACTGGTATTTACTTATAACTGTTTTATCCAGGAATCAGAATCTGAATGTTGATTAGATCAATGTGGGGGCTATTTTATGTTTTCTTTTTTATATATATATATGGTATGCATCAGTGTGGTTTCAGAAGTGGTAGAGGATGTGTGGATCAGGTGTTTGCTTTGAAGAATGTATGTGAGACATACTTAGAAAAGCAAATGGATTTGTATGTAGCATTTATGGATCTGGAGAAGGCATATGATAGAGTTGATAGAGATGCTCTGTGGAAGGTATTAAGAATATATGGTGTGGAAGGCAAGTTGTTAGAAGCAGTGAAAAGTTTTTATCAAGGATGTAAGGCATGTGTACGTGTAGGAAGAGAGGAAAGTGATTGGTTCTCAGTGAATGTAGGTTTGCGGCAGGGGTGTGTGATGTTCTCCATGGTTGTTTAATTTGTTTGTGGATGGGGTTGTTAGGGAGGTGAATGCAAGAGTTTTGGAAAGAGGGGCAAGCATGAAGTCTGTTGGGGATGAGAGAGCTTGGGAAGTGAGTCAGTTGTTGTTCGCTGATGATTCAGCGCTGGTGGCTGATTCATGTGAGAAACTGCAGAAGCTGGTGACTGAGTTTGGTAAAGTGTGTGAAAGAAGAAAGTTAAGAGTAAATGTGAATAAGAGCAAGGTTATTAGGTACAGTAGGGTTGAGGGTCAAGTCAATTGGGAGGTGAGTTTGAATGGCGAAAAACTGGAGGAAGTGAAGTGTTTTAGATATCTGGGAGTGGATCTGGCAGCGGATGGAACCATGGAAGCGGAAGTGGATCATAGGGTGGGGGAGGGGGCGAAAATTCTGGGAGCCTTGAAGAATGTGTGGAAGTTGAGAACATTATCTCGGAAAGCAAAAATGGGTATGTTTGAAGGAATAGTGGTTCCAACAATGTTGTATGGTTGCGAGGCGTGGGCTATGGATAGAGTTGTGCGCAGGAGGATGGATGTGCTGGAAATGAGATGTTTGAGGACAATGTGTGGTGTGAGGTGGTTTGATCGAGTAAGTAATGTAAGGGTAAGAGAGATGTGTGGAAATAAAAAGAGTGTGGTTGAGAGAGCAGAAGAAGGTGTTTTGAAATGGTTTGGGCACATGGAGAGAATGAGTGAGGAAAGATTGACCAAGAGGATATATGTGTCGGAGGTGGAGGGAACGAGGAGAAGTGGGAGACCAAATTGGAGGTGGAAAGATGGAGTGAAAAAGATTTTGTGTGATCGGGGCCTGAACATGCAGGAGGGTGAAAGGAGGGCAAGGAATAGAGTGAATTGGAGCGATGTGGTATACCGGGGTTGACGTGCTGTCAGTGGATTGAATCAAGGCATGTGAAGCATCTGGGGTAAACCATGGAAAGCTGTGTAGGTATGTATATTTGCGTGTGTGGACGTATGTATATACATGTGTATGGGGGTGGGTTGGGCCATTTCTTTCGTCTGTTTCCTTGCGCTACCTCGCAAACGCGGGAGACAGCGACAAAGCAAAAAAAAAAAAAAAAAAGTGGTATGTGGAATTTATTAAAAAAGGGGGTGACTGTATTGTTGACTGGTTGGTAAGTTAATTTAATGTATGTATGATTCATGGTGAGGTGCCTGAGGATTGGCGGAATGCTTGCATAGTGCCATTTTACAAAGGCAAAGGGGATAAGAGTGAGTGCTCAAATTACAGAGGTATAAGTTTGATGAGTATTCCTGGTAAATTATATGGTAGGGTATTGATTGAGAGGGTGAAGGCATGTACAGAGCATCAGATTGGGGAAGAGCAGTGTGGTTTCAGAAGTGGTAGAGGATGTGTGGATCAGGTGTGTGCTTTGAAGAATGTATGTGAGAAATACCTAGAAAAGCAAATGGATTTGTATGTAGCATTTATGGATCTGGAGAAGGCATATGATAGAGTTGATAGAGATGCTCTGTAGAAGGTATTAAGAATATATGGTGTGGGAGGGAAGTTGTTAGAAGCAGTGAAAAGGTTTTATCGAGGATGTAAGGCATGTGTACGTGTAGGAAGAGAGGAAAGTGATTGGTTCTCAGTGAATGTAGGTTTGCGGCAGAGGTGTGTGATGTCTCCATGGTTGTTTAATTTGTTTATGGATGGGGTTGTTAGGGAGGTGAATGCAAGAGTTTTGGAAAGAGGGGCAAGTATGCAGTCTGTTGTGGATGAGAGAGCTTGAGAAGTGAGTCAGTTGTTGTTCACTAATGATACAGCGCTGGTGGCTGATTCATGTGAGAAACTGCAGAAGCTAGTGACTGAGTTTGGTAAAGTGTGTGAAAGAAGAAAGTTGAGAGTAAATGTGAATAAGAGTAAGGTTATTAGGTACAGTTGGGTTGAGGGTCAAGTAAATTGGGAGGTAAGTTTGGATGGTATTGCAGTGGAATTTATTAAAAAAGGGGGTGACTGTATTATTGACTGGTTGGTAAGGTTATTTAATGTATGTATGACTCATGGTGAGGTGCCTGAGGATTGGCGGAATGCGTGCATAGTGCCATTGTACAAAGGCAAAGGGGATAATAGTGAGTGCTCAAATTACAGAGGTATAAGTTTTTTGAGTATTCCTGGTAAATTATATTGGAGGGTATTGATTGAGAGGGTGAAGGCATGTACAGAGCATCAGATTGGGGAAGAGCAGTGTGGTTTCAGAAGTGGTAGAGGATGTGTGGATCAGGTGTTTGCTTTGAAGAATGTATGTGAGAAATACTTAGAAAAGCAAATGGATTTGTATGTAGCATTTATGGATCTGGAGAAGGCATATGATAGAGTTGAAGGCATATGATAGAGTTGATAGAGATGCTCTGTGGAAGGTATTAAGAATATATGGTGTGGGAGGCAAGTTGTTAGAAGCAGTGAAAAGTTTTTATCGAGGATGTAAGGCATGTGTACGTGTAGGAAGAGAGGAAAGTGATTGGTTCTCAGTGAATGTAGGTTTGTGGCAGGGGTGTGTGATGTCTCCATGGTTGTTTAATTTGTTTATGGATGGGGTTGTTAGGGGGTGAAAGCAAGAGTTTTGGAAAGAGGGGCAAGTATGAAGTCTGTTGGGGATGAGAGAGCTTGGTAAGTGAGTCAGTTGTTGTTCGCTGATGATACAGCGCTGGTGGCTGATTCATGTGAGAAAGTGCAGAAGCTGGTGACTGAGTTTGGTAAAGTGTGTGAAAGAAGAAAGTTAAGAGTAAATGTGAATAAGAGCAAGGTTATTAGGTACAGTAGGGTTGAGGGTCAAGTCAATTGGGAGGTAAGTTTGAATGGAGAAAAACAGGAGGAAGTAAAGTGTTTTAGATATCTGGGAGTGGATCTGGCAGCAGATGGAACCATGGAAGCGGAAGTAGATCATAGGGTGGGGGAGGGGGTGAAAATTCTGGGAGCCTTGAAGAATGTGTGGAAGTCGAGAACATTATCTCGGAAAGCAAAAATGGGTATGTTTGAAGGAATAGTGGTTCCAACAATGTTGTATGGTTGCGAGGCGTGGGCTATGGATAGAGTTGTGCGCAGGAGGATCGATGTGCTGGAAATGAGATGTTTGAGGACAATGTGTGGTGTGAGGTGGTTTGATCGAGTAAGTAACGTAAGGGTAAGAGAGAGGTGTGGAAATAAAAAAAGCGTGGTTGAGAGAGCAGAAGAGGGTGTTTTGAAATGGTTTGGGCACATGGAGAGAATGAGTGAGGAAAGATTGACCAAGAGGATATATTTGTCGGAGGTGGAGGGAACGAGGAGAAGTGGGAGACCAAATTGGAGGTGGGAAGATGGAGTGAAAAAGATTTTGAGTGATCGGGGCCTGAACATGCAGGAAGGTGAAAGGAGGGCAAGGAATAGAGTGAATTGGATCAATGTGGTATACCGGGTTGACGTGCTGTCAGTGGATTGAATCAGGGCATGTGAAGCGTCTGGGGTAAACCATGGAAAGCTGTGTAGGTATGTATATTTGCGTGTGTGGACGTATGTATATACATGTGTATGGGGGTGGGTTGGGCCACTTCTTTCGTCTGTTTCCTTGCGCTACCTTGCAAACGCGGGAGACAGCGACAAAGCAAGAAAAAAAAAAAGTTTGAATGGAGAAAAACTGGAGGAAGTGAAGTGTTTTAGATGTCTGGGAGTGGATTTGGCAGTGGATGGAACCATGGAAGCAGAAGTGAATCATAGGGTAGGGGAGGGGGCGAAAATTCTGGGAGCCTTGAAGAATGTGTGGAAGTCGAAAACATTATCTTGGAAAGCAAAAATGGGTATGTTTGAAGGAATAGTGGTTCCAACAATGTTGTATGGTTGCGAGGCGTGGGCTATGGATAGAGTTGTGCACAGGAGGGTGGATGTGCTGGAAATGAGATGTTTGAGGGCAATATGTGGTGTGAGGTGGTTTGATCGAGTAAGTAATGTAAGGGTAAGAGAGATGTGTGGTAATGAAAAGAGCGTGGTTGAGAGAGCAGAAGAGGGTGTTTTGAAATGGTTTGGTCACATGGAGAGAGTGAGTGAAGAAAGATTGACCAAGAGGATATATGTGTCAGAGGTGGAGGGAACGAGGAGAAGTGGGAGACCAAATTGGAGGTGGAAAGATGGAGTGAAAAAGATTTTGAGTGATCCGTGCCTGAACATGCAGGAGGGTGAAAGGCGGGCAAGGAATAGAGTGAATTGGAATGATGTGGTATACCGGGGTCGACGTGCTGTCAATGGATTGAACCAGGGCATGTGAAGCGTCTGGGATAAACCATGGAAAGTTCTGTGGGGCCCGGATGTGGAAAGGGAGCTGTGGTTTCGGTGCATTATTACATGACAGCTAGGGACTGAGTGTGAACGAATGGGGCCTTTTGTTGTCTTTTCCTAGCGCTACCTCGCACACATGAGGGGGAGGGGGTTGTTATTCCGTGTGTTGCGGGGTGGCGATGGGCATTAATAAAGGCAGACAGTATAAATTATGTACATGGGTATATTTATGTATATGTCTGTGTGTGTATATATATATATATATATATATATATATGTATACATTGAGATGTATAGGTATGTATATATGCTGTGTGTGGACGTGTATGTATATACATGTGTATGTGGGTGGGTTGGGCGTTTCTTTCGTCTGTTTCCTTGCGCTACCTTGCTAATGCGGGAGACAGCGACAAAGCAAAATAATAATATGTGTTTTTCCTATTTTACCAGTTAACAGACCACACCGCATATTTTCATTTTTAACCTCATCCGTATTTGTCCTGTGTATGTAGTGATTGTCTCATTGGAAAGTTACATTTTCATGTAAAGTTGCAGAAAGAACCAAATTGATTTTTTTATCTTGATTTTTCAAAAGAGGTTGATTATCTATATCTCTGACAATATTCTTTCTGGTAACTTCCATCAAGGGTTGGCTACAGCAAAAGAATCACCACTTTTCTCTCTTCTTACATGCCTCCCTTTCATACACCATTTCATGCATTCTAACCTCATTTTTCTCCCAGTACTCTTCCACTCTGTTTCCCCATGTTACAGGTTTTCTGCCTCTCACACCAACCCCTTTAATCTATCTATGATACACTCTTCATGGAAACTCTTCATCTTGCCTTCTCTTCACATGCCCAAACCACCTTAAAGTATTACACTTCACCCATTCTACATTCCACAATTCATTTCCTTTGCTTATTAAATATCCCACACACCCCTCTATACTTTCTCCATTCCATCTAGTCATTCCACATGTTCCTCTCAAGTAACACATTTCCACAACATGGATTCTTGACCTTTATGACTCATCCTATGTCCATGTTCCTGTTGAATAGGTTAGGGTTGGGAGGACTGTGCTGTCCCTTAATCATATTTTCAATTCCATATTTATGCTTGTACCCTTCATTATTCTTTTAAGGGACTCACTGACTCTTCTACCCCGTGTTGTACTGTACTGTTCTGTCCCATTAACATCATATGGTATTCCATGGCAACCAAGACTAGTATCATTGTAGAATATATAGCTGCAGAATGATCCTTTTATCTTTTATTAAGTCTTAATCATGTAACATATCTTGCCAATTACCTAATACTATTGGGATGTCATATACATGTAAAAGCCAACTATGGTGTTACCGTAGAAATTTATTGATTTTAAAGAAGGACAATTGATCAAATATAGGAGGGCTGGAATATCAGTGGATGAATATACCCAAAGGAAGAATCAGGCACTTTTGAAAAGGTGATGTTATGGAAACTTAGTCGAAACACATGGCAGATCAGATTGTATCAAGAATCAGTTGTAACTCACCGCACAAGACTTTAATCACACGTTTGCCCCTAATCTACAAACCCATCTCTGATAACAACACAGTCATAGATTTGGCTTAAGGTTCACCTGATACTTAAAGTTGGAGTAGCAGTAAAAGCATATCTTGCTTTGTGAAACTTCCCAGATGAGCTCATGAGTGTTGTTATTCATTTAGAAGACCTCCACCTCTTTCAAGAAAACTTCAGCGTTATGGGAAAGTTTGTTCCTGGGAGTGGGTTTGAAGATGTAATATTTCAGGCTGGTCTTTATGCTTTGCAGCTGAAGGAAGCCATGGCTGGCAAGCAGTACAATCAAGTTTGGACTGCACAGGAACATTTTTCAGGTGCATCTGATAGACTGCTACTGGCTAGATTTCTAAGATGATTCAACAGAGCATTCTGTCCCAACAGAATTGCATGAGTTCATCCACTTTTCCAAAACCCACAGATTTGAACAAGCTGCTCAAGAATGTAGATACAGCAACTTTTGGAGAAGATGTGAACTCTTCAGATGAAAGGTCTGAAGTGGTAAAGTGGGAAGAAGGGCACAATTTTGGATTATATCTGGACATGAGGGATGGATTAAGAGCATATGCTCCATTTGGCTATAAAAGAAAACTACACTGACCTCAGACTTTTATGCTGGAGAGAGAGAAAGCACTACTTTTTTACTTGAAAATAAGCCCCCTTTGGGGCTTACTGTGTGCACTCTTGCAACTTGATGCAAGTCATCGAGGGACAAAGACTTCTTTTGAGAAATGAGGGCTTTTGCATCAGTGAAACCACAACAGGGCTTTAGGGCAAGCCTTTTATCAAGGTGGTGACATTACACAGTTTGCTGCAAATATAACAGACAGGGACAAATGGGTTCTGAACAGGCCTTGATATCCCTGTAGACAACCCTCAGAAGGCCTGTAGGCCCTCTGAAAATTTTCGCTCAGAATAGTGGATAGCTTCTTTGGTTACTGTTTTGGAGTAAGTCTTTTTAAGCCCTTTTAGTCCTGCCATAGAAAGTCAGAAGATGAGCAATATTTCTATAAGGGCTCCGGATGAGTACAACATTGAAAAAAAGCCTGTTGAATGCTCTACAGCATGGCATCCAGAAGTAGAAAGAATTGTAAATAACAGACTAAAGTTATCAGGAACATTTCTTTTCCCCACTTCTCAGATCTCATGTAACACGTGGGATCCCTGGAATATATCTACAGAAGGGAAAGATAGAGAACTTTAATTTGAAAGATACTGGGGAAACTTTTAGTAATTTCAGACAAGCAAAACATTGCTGTGGACATCAGCATGTTGCTAACATATTCACTTCTATCAGGACTGTCATGTGTGGCTGTTAGTGATCTTTGTGAAGTTGGTACCATGCTGAAAGCTACAGAGCTTCCTGCCAAAGACACAGTATCTTTGTATGGAGTGGACTTAACGGCATCTGTTTGCAAAATAACTGTTACCTTAGTAACCTTTGGTTGCATGGTAATAAAAGTCATGGAATCCTCTCCTATGGGCTGTGGTTGGTATGATGTTGTGGTTGCCGCCTTTAAAGAGTAATCTATCGAAAGCACAGAAAGATTGCAACATGAAATGAGAGACAAGTATATAATCAACAGTCCTGGTACCAAAATACCCACCAGTTTCTCCCTAGAGTCTCACAGCAGTGGAACAGTTAAGGAATTTCTCATTGATCTAATCATGGATGTTTGGGTAGACAGCTGTTTAAAGTTGCCAGTTGGTCAGATCTATTTCATGAAAATTTCTTATCTCTTAACAAATTTCTTGAAAACATGTCATCTTACATCATAGCCGAAGAAGAAAGTGTAACTGTTGAGGAGTTATCTTCAAACCCAGTGGATTTAGACATTTTCACACCAAGATAGCACTTTATGTGATGCATGTTTTAGCTAGACATCCAGGGCCTGTTGAGGTACTGCCCTTATCTGGAAATACTGAGATATCAGTAATATTGATGGCACTATTCATAGACAGTGATTGAGCTCACTACATTGACAGGAGGGTCTTTAATCTCAGATATTGTGAAATGTCAACACCAATGAAGAAAGCTGATTTAGTAATGCTTGCATTTATAGCAAATGATTATGTCTCCTTCAAAAAAGGAAATTGAATGTGTTGATCATTTTACAAAAATATCAAAAGTTCATTAATGCCTTTTTTGAACTTGGAAGTGATTAAGAAGCATAGGGATGCATAGTATAAGTTGTTTGGGAGAAATAAAGTTATTTATGTCAACAAAGCAAACAACACAGGGGAGAAGTAAAACAATAACAAGACAACAGACATGTCTCCTTACTGCCCTGCACAGACAGCTACAGTCTACATATACAGCATGCTAACTATGCATGCAGAATGTGGAAACTGTCCTGCAGTTTTGTAGTGATGGTTTTAATCCCCATTTTTCATGACTAGGTAGAGGATATGATTGAGGTGTGGGTCAGCAGGCCATTCCTAAATGATGTGGTGCTTCTTTTGTGCAATAGAATTGATAAGAACTCAGGTGATGAAGAGATTTACAATGATCAGGACATGTTTGGCATATCTTGTGGTGATGATGATTTGACCTGGGTATGAAATATCCTTGTCATGTCTTGAAACAAATTGGTTATTCATAGAACCTTATGACGTTGCAAAACTCTGCCTGGATTGAACTAGAATGTAAACATTGTATGACCATGTAATGCCTGAATTAGGAAGTGCTATGAAGTAGGACAGTGTATTCATAGCTATTATTGGCTTGTAGCTAGTACAGTCACACTTGTTGTATATTTGGGTGAATCATTGTTAGTTTCTAATGATCCTGCACAAATTCTTTTGACATTTTCTTCTCTTATAGGGAGAACCATTTAGGTGGTTTGGGAATGTCTTGGGAGTAAAGTCAGGGGTTAGTGAGAGGACAAGAGCAAGGGAAGGAGTAGCAGTACTCCTGAAACAGGAGTTGTGGGAGTATGTGATAGAATGTAAGAAAGTAAATTCTCGATTAATATGGGTAACACTGAAAGTTGATGGAGAGAGATGGGTGATTATTGGTGCATATGCACCTGGGCATGAGAAGAAAGATCATGAGAGGCAAGTGTTTTGGGAGCAGCTGAATGAGTGTGTTAGTGGTTTTGATGCACGAGACCGGGTTATAGTGATGGGCGATTTGAATGCAAAGGTGAGTAATGTGGCAGTTGAGGGAATAATTAGTATACATGGGGTGTTCAGTGTTGTAAATGGAAATGGTGAAGAGCTTGTAGATTTATGTGCTGAAAAAGAACTGGTGATTGGGAATACCTGGTTTAAAAAGCGAGATATACATAAGTATACGTATGTAAGTAGGAGAGATGGCCAGAGAGCGTTATTGGATTACGTGTTAATTGACAGGCGCACGAAAGAGAGACTTTTGGATGTTAATGTGCTGAGAGGTGCAACTGGAGGGATGTCTGATGATTATCTTGTGGAGGCTAAGGTGAAGATTTGTATGGGTTTTCAGAAAAGAAGAGTGAATGTTGGGGTGAAGAGGGTGGTGAGAGTAACTGAGCGTGGGAAGGAGACTTGTGTGAGGAAGTACCAGGAGAGACTGAGTACAGAATGGAAAAAGGTGAGAACAATGGAAGTAAGGGGAGTGGGGGAAGAATGGGATGTATTTAGGGAATCAGTGATGGATTGCGCAAAAGATGCTTGTGGCATGAGAAGAGTGGGAGGTGGGTTGATTAGAAAGGGTAGTGAATGGTGGGATGAAGAAGTAAGATTATTAGTGAAAGAGAAGAGAGAGGCATTTGGACGATTTTTGCAGGGAAAAAATGCAATTGAGTGGGAGATGTATAAAAGAAAGAGGCAGGAGGTCAAGAGAAAGGTGCAAGAGGTGAAAAAGAGGGCAAATGAGAGTTGGGGTGAGAGAGTATCATTAAATTTTAGGGAGAATAAAAAGATGTTCTGGAAGGGGGTAAATAAAGTGCGTAAGACAAGGGAGCAAATGGGAACTTCAGTGAAGGGCGCAAATGGGGAGGTGATATCAAGTAGTGGTGATGTGAGAAGGAGATGGAGTGAGTGTTTTGAAGGTTTGTTAAATGTGTTTGATGATAGAGTGGCAGATATAGGGTGTTTTGGTCGAGAGGGTTAGGGAAAATGATTTGGTAAACAGAGAAGAGGTAGCAAAAGCTTTGTGGAAGATGAAAGCTGGCAAGGCAGCAGGTTTGGATGGTATTGCAGTGGAATTTATTAAAAAAGGGGGTGACTGTATTGTTGACTGGTTGGTAAGGTTATTTAATGTATGTATGACTCATGGTGAGGTGCCTGAGGATTGGCGGAATGCGTGCATAGTGCCATTGTACAAAGGCAAAGGGGATAAGAGTGAGTGCTCAAATTACAGAGGTATAAGTTTGTTGAGTATTCCTGGTAAATTATATGGGAGGGTATTGATTGAGAGGGTGAAGGCATGTACAGAGCATCAGATTGGGGAAGAGCAGTGTGGTTTCAGAAGTGGTAGAGGATGTGTGGATCAGGTGTTTGCTTTGAAGAATGTATGTGAGAAATACTTAGAAAAGCAAATGGATTTGTATGTAGCATTTATGGATCTGGAGAAGGCATATGATAGAGTTGATAGAGATGCTCTGTGGAAGGTATTAAGAATATATGGTGTGGGAGGCAAGTTGTTAGAAGCAGTGTAAAGTTTTTATCGAGGATGTAAGGCATGTGTACGTGTAGGAAGAGAGGAAAGTGATTGGTTCTCAGTGAATGTAGGTTTGCGGCAGGGGTGTGTGATGTCTCCATGGTTGTTTAATTTGTTTATGGATGGGGTTGTTAGGGAGGTGAATGCAAGAGTTTTGGAAAGAGGGGCAAGTATGAAGTCTGTTGTGGATGAGAGAGCTTGGGAAGTGAGTCAGTTGTTGTTCGCTGATGATACAGCACTGGTTGCTTATTCATGTAAGAAACTGCAGAGGCTGGTGACTGAGTTTGGTGAAGTGTGTGAAAGAAGAAAGTTAAGAGTAAATGTGAATAAGAGCAAGGTTATTAGGTACAGTAGGGTTGAGGGTCAAGTCAATTGGGAGGTGAGTTTGAATGGAGAAAAACTGGAGGAAGTAAAGTGTTTTAGATATCTGGGAGTGGATCTGGCAGCGGATGGAACCATGGAAGCGAAAGTGAATCATAGGGTGGGGGAGGGGGCGAAAATCCTGGGAGCCTTGAAGAATGTGTGGAAGTCGAGAACATTACCTCGGAAAGCAAAAATGGGTATGTTTGAAGGAATAGTGGTTCCAACAATGTTGTATGGTTGCGAGGCGTGGGCTATGGATAGAGTTGTGCGCAGGAGGATTGATGTGCTGGAAATGAGATGTTTAAGGACAATGTGTGGTGTGAGGTGGTTTGATCGAGTAAGTAATGTAAGGGTAAGAGAGATGTGTGGAAATAAAAAGAGCGTGGTTGAGAGAGCAGAAGAGGGTGTTTTGAAATGGTTTGGTAACATGGAGAGAATGAGTGAGGAAAGATTGACCAAGAGGATATATGTGTCGGAGGTGAAGGGAACGAGGAGAAGTGGGAGACCAAATTGGATGTGGAAAGATGGAGTGAAAAAGATTTTGTGTGATCGGGGCCTGAACATGCAGGAGGGTGAAAGGAGGGCAAGGAATAGAGTGAATTGGATCGATATGGTATACCGGGGTTGACGTGCTGTCAGTGGATTGAATCAGGGCATGTTAAGCGTCTGGGGTAAACCATGGAAAGTTGTGTGGGGCCTGGATGTGGAAAGGGAGCTGTGGTTTCGGGCATTATTGCATGACAGCTAGAGACTGAGTGTGAACGAATGGGGCCTTTGTTGTCTTTTCCTAGAGCTACCTCGCACACATGAGGGGGGAGGGGGATGGTATTCCATGCGTGGCGAGGTGGCAATGGGAATGAATAAAGGCAGACAGTGTGAATTGTGTGCATGGGTATATATGTATGTGTCTGTGTGTGTATATATATGTGTACATTGAGATGTATAGGTATGTATATTTGCATGTGTGGACGTGTATGTATATACATTGTGTATAGGGGTGGGTTGGGCCATTTCTTTCGTCTGTTTCCTTGCGCTACCTCGCAAACGCGGGAGACAGCGACAAAGCAAAATAAATAAAATGAATATAGGTAGGCCTTGCAGCATATTTGATAGTATATTTCTATGATGTCGTAATTTGATTTGATATGTAAGGAAAAAAACGTGTAATTAACTTTTTTTTAAGAAAAGGTTGAATGTAGTTCATTTATTTCCATATCCAAGTATGGCAAAATAGGGAATATTTACTGCCATTTGAAATGCACTCATAGATATTTAGACGTCAGAATATGGTACAGGCAAAACAGTTGACCATCTCTGAAGAAATTCAGCCCCTGGACCAGATAGAATCCCAGCCATCATCCTCAAGAAGGCAAAAACAGCAGTAGCAAAACCAGTTATGTTACTGATAAGGCAAAGTCTGGATTAAAGCAAAATTGCATATCACAAAATGGTCTTTGTAACACCAAAACATAAAGGAGGATTCAAGGAAATATCTGTACAGTACAAGCAGGTTAGCTTGACTTTGATTGTGATAAAAGTTGATGAAAGAGTGAAAAAAAGAACACATACTAGAACATCTGATCAAGAACAGTGACATTCATGAAGGCCAACAGGGATGTGTACAAGGAATAAACATACTTATTTGCCCTCTATGATGGCTCCCTACCAGATTTGTCTTATCACCATAGAATTATGTTTATGTGTTTTAGGCTGAAAATATAGGCAAAAGTACCACCCTGAATCTGATGGTATAGTGCATGAGCCCCTAAAGGAACTGGATAACCTTCATGGCCATATGAAAGCAGGTTCTCAGGCATGTGATGATATGCAGGATGGGGGTTATGTATCATCTCACCACTTTTTATCAGACTTTTTTCTTTCTGGTGATTAGACCCCTCATATATGAAAGTTTAACCTTTAACCCCTCATATATTCCTTTACTGATTTTCTCTCATAGGTTAGACTGAAATTATGGAAATTTCCGAAATGGATATTTCATTTTTTAGATAAGTTCAGACATAACAAAAACTTAAGTAAACATGTCATACTCACCACATCATCCTGGTATGAGGTGTTAGTGGTTGGCATAATTTTGCCATATAGCACCATGTAGTTGCTAAGTTTTTGTGTAGGCATACTCTGAGGTATTTTAAGAAAGGAAGAGAAAGAAAGAAATATTCCTGTTACAGAGATTATTGTGCTCATTTATTCTTGCATACTGGATTTTCACTAGCATTTTACCCTTGAAATTGACTTTTTGAGTATATTCACAATAATTTTTCAGCAGTTAGATGAATTCACTTTTTTGTTTGCTAATAATTGTATTGAAATATCCCCACAAAATTACATAGTTTCACAATCTGTATGCTTTCCATTGCACTAGTGTTATTATACTTATTTTGATAGTTTGTTAAATTTGTCAATCACTAAGTTTCATTTTTTCACACCAGTCCACTATTCCCCATAGTAGCAAAGAAGTCCCAGAAACAGACAAAGAAAGGCCATATTCATTCACATCCACTCTCAAGCTGTCATGTGCATGCATCAAAACCACATTCCCCTATCCAGAACCAGACCCCACAAACCTTTCCAAGGTTTCCTCCAGCTGTTGCACATTCCTTGGTTCAGTTCAGTGACAGCATGTCAACCACTGTATACTACTATCACATCATTCCAATTCACTCTATCCAATGGACATCTACATTTGCAGGCCCTGACCACTCAAAATGTTTTTCTCTCCATTATTGCACATCCATTTTGGTCTCCCTCTTCTTTTCCTGTCCACTTCTGATACATGTATCCCCTTTGTTAACCGCTCCTCCCTCATTCCCTCCATTTGTCCAAACCATTACAGCACATTGTCTTCTGATGTCTCAACCACACTCTTCTTATCACTACACCTCTCTCTTACCATTTTATTATTCACTTAGTCATACCACTTCACACCTTAGATTTTCCTCAAACATTTAATTTCCAATACATCCACCCTTTTCCATATGTCCTCATTTATAGGCCATGCAACATCACTGGGACTAAATAGATCAAAAAGAATCTTGAATTTCCTTGCAACTCAATATAACAGGCCTTACTTCGAAAACTTCATATCCCCTCATGCTAATAACATTGTCTACAAATTGCATTGTTCTGAAAACTTAAGGAAGCAGTCACCTAATATAGTTAACCCTTTTAATTCCCACCTGACTAAGAGGGGCTATGCTCCAATAATCATTTTGATCATGTACAAATGTCATAACACTGATAATGCAAGAAACGCGCATTTCACTAACGCCTGTATATTTTTCCATGTACAGCTTGAAGAGACTATCACAGGCTTCATGTCTCACAATCAGTGGATGGTACTATTTGTTTCAGTCAAAAGTATATCCTTTAAATAAGGATATAAAGGAAATCAATATAGTCTGTGGCAATACCATTTTCCATAACTGAACAAACAGCTTTAATTCCTGATGTGCCATCAACATCACTCTCCATAAGATTTATTTTGGTAAGGTGGGAGAAGTAGTGATGAGTTCTGGTTGAACAAAGTATGAAAATTGCAGTCATTCATAAACCATGAAAACTTCAGAATTGTTATGAAATTGCTGTATATATCAAGGGAAAGTTTTGAATACTTTATTGTGCTATATTTCATTTACTGTTTATGAGGCTTTTACTCCATTTTGTTATGCACAGATAGATAAAACACAAATACTTATCAGTACAAAATAAGTTGCACCTAATTATTTTCTCTGGGAAAGCTGTCAAGTTCATTCCTGTTAAGAGGAAAATTGATATGTCTTGTATTCTTCAAGAGACAGCACACTTGGTTTCCAAAGGAAAAATACCGACCAATTGCCGAAGTCAGTAAAAATCATCTGTAAGAAAGGGTTCCACAAACAAGCAGTTAAAGGAGAAAGCCTTGCAACAGTTGTCCACTTCTTGAGTTCCTATAGTCCACACAGTGTCTGTGGGCTTTAGTCAGCTTGATCTGGCCAGAGTTGGAGGCATAAAAGCAGCAAATTTTCAAGAGCACATGCCAAAGTTGTACTATAAAAGAAAACAGAATATGATAACTTACCTCGCAAACGCGGGAGACAGCGACAAAGCAAAAAAAAAAAAAAAAAATTCGATGTAACTTTTGTACATATAGCTGAGCTTTCAGGTTCGAAAAAGTTTATATGCAATGAGCTGAAGATATAGTTAGCCATCTTATCCACCCCATATATTTTATCCATCACCAATCAGTTAATTTTTACTTTTTTAGTGAAACAGCATGAAGTGTAGATGTCACCATCAATAAATTTGGGATGAGAGTTAGCAATTAGTGGTATGTAGTTTAGGTTGTCTTAGTCCCTGTTTATGTGGTATTTCAGCATGCTGTCTGACTTTGTCTAATTGTGATAGCTGTGAAAGATGTAAACGATAAAAGCCTTTGTATCTCTTAGGCTGCCTTGTTTAGGCTCAAAGAGTCTCTCATTTCAAATTTTATCATGAGCAAGTTATAAATAAATGTTTCCTATCTGCTTAGAAATCCTAATAAACATTGAATTTCAGCAGGGATCCTTTTTGCATCAAAATAATCATCAAGAGGAACAGTTACACCAGATACCCTTGGGGCAACAACTTTCATCTTGCTCCAACAGAAGTTTGGCTGATATTGCACGAGCCAACAGAAATAGGCGGAAGAGAAAAAGAAAAAGAAGGAACAGAAGAAATAAGGAACACTGTGATGAGAATAACATTGGAGTTCTAAGTGATACAGAAATTTTACACTCTCAGATGAGTCAAGGAATGCATATTCAAGATGCTGATGATGAAGAGGACATGGATGTGGCTGAAGACTTCCTGATTTTTATGGAGGAAAGTGAGAAGCACAGAGAACAGTGGAAGGTTACCAAGGCAAGGTTAAAAGGTCTCACTGGGGCATTAACACCAGAGGACTCAGTTGCTGATACTGGACCTAAGGTAAGCATTATAATAGTCTGTGGTGGACAGTAGTGATATATGGTAACTCAGACATAATGAATGTGTAGTATAAAGTATTTTTTCATGATTGAATGAGCACAGCAAGTTTTCGTTACCAAGATGAGGTAATTGGATGACAGAAATGCTTCCTTTGTATTTTTTATCCATGTAAAAATGATTATAGGAATGCAGATATTATTGAATTATAATTCTTAGGATAGGGGAGAAAGAATACTTCCCATATATTCCCCACGTATCATAGAAGGCAACTAAAGGAGTTGGGAGCGAGGGGCTTGAAACCCTCCCCTCCTTGTATTTGACCTTCTAAAGAGGGAAACAGAAGAAGTCATGCAGGGTGTTCATCCTCCTTGAAGGCTCAGATTGAGGTGTCTAAATGTGTGTGGATGTAACCAAGATGAGAAAAAAGGAGAGATAGGTAGTATGTTTGAGGAAAGGAACCTGAATCTTTTGGCTCAGAGTGAAATGAAGCTTAAGGATAAAGGTAAGAATGGTTTGGGAATGTTTTGGGAGTAAAGTCAGAGGTTGATGAGAGGACAAGAGCAAAGGAAGGAGTAGCACTACTCCTGAAGCACGAGTTGTAGGAGTATGTGATAGAGTGTAAGAAAGTAAACCGTAGAATGATATGGGTAAAACTGAAAGTTGATGGAGAGAGATGGGTGATTATTAGTGCCTATGCACTTGGTCATGAGAAGAAAGATCATGAGAGGCAAGTGTTTTGGGAGCAGCTGAGTGAGTGTGTTAGCAGCTTTGATGCATGAGACTGGGATATAGTGATGGGTAATTTGAATGCAAAGATGAGTAATGTGGCAGTTGAGGGTATAATTGGTGTACATGGGGTGTACAGTGTTGTAAATGGAATTGGTGAAGAGCTTATAGATTTGTGTGCTGAAAAAGGACTGGTGATTGGGAATACCTGGTTTAAAAAGAGAGCTATGCATAAGTAAACATATGTAAATAGGCCAGAGAGCGTTATTGGATTACAAGTTAATTGATAGGCGTGTGAAAGAAAGACTTTTGGATGTTAATGTGGTGAGAGGGGCAGCTGGAGGGATGTCTGACCATTATCTTGTGAAGGCGAAGGTGAAGATATGTAGAGGTTTTCTGAAAAGAAGAGAGAATGTTGGGGTGAAGAGAGTGGTGAGAGTAAGTAAGCTTGGAAAGGAGACTTGTGTGAGGAAGTACCAGGAGAGATTAAGAGCAGAATAGCAAAAGGTGAGAGTAAATGATGTAAGGAGAGTGGGGGAGGAATGGGATCCATTTATGGAAGCACTGATGGCTTGCGCAAAAGATGCTTGTGGCATGGGAAAGGTGGAAGAGGAGAGATTGAAAAGGGTTGTGAGTGGTGGGATGAAGAAGTAAGATTGTTAATGAAAGAGAAGAGAGAGGCATTTGGATGATTTTTGCAGGGAAGTAGTGCAAATGACTGGGAGATGCATAAAAGAAAGAGGTCAGGAGAGAGGTACAAGAGGTGAAAAAGAGGGCAAATGAGAGTTGGGGTGAGAGAGTATCATTAAATTTTAGGGGAATAAAAATAGTGGTTATGTGAGGAGATGGAGTGAGTATTTTGAAGGTTTGTTGAATGTGTTAGATGATAGAGTGGCAGATATAGGGTGTTTTGGTCGAGGTCGTGTGCGAAGTGAGAGGGTCAGGGAGAATAATTTGGTAAACAGAGAAGAGGTAGTGAAAGCTATGCAGAAGATGAAAGCTGGCAAGGTGGCAGGTTTGGATGGTATTGCAGTGGAATTTATTGTAAAACCGGGTGACTGTGTAGTTGAATGGTTGGTGAGGATATTCATTATATTTGTGGCTCATGGTGAAGTGCCTGAGGATTGACGGAATGCATGCATAGTGCCATTGTACAAAGGCAAAGGGGATAAAGGTGAGTGTTCAAATTACAGAGGTATACGTTTATTGAGTATTCCTGGGAAATTATATGGGAGGGTACTGATTCAGAGGGTGAAGGCATGTACAGAGCATCAGATTGGGGAAGAGCAGCGTGATTTCAGAAGTGGTAGAGGATGTGTGGATCAGGTGTTTGCTTTGAAGAATGTATGTGAGAAATACTTCGAAAAACAAATGGATTTGTATGTAGCATTTATGGATCTGGAGAAGGCATATGATATGAGTTGATAGAGATGCTCTGTGGAAGGTATTAAGAGTATATGGTGTGGGAGGCAAGTTGCTAGAAGCAGTGAAAAGATTTTATCGAGGATGTAAGGCATGTGTACTAGTAGGAAGAGAGGAAAGTGATTGGTTCTCAGTGAATGTTGGTTTGCGGCAGGGGTGCATGATGTCTCCATGGTTGTTTAATTTGTTTATGGATGGGGTCGTTAGGGAGGTAAATGCAAGAGTTTTGGTGAAAGGGGTAAGTATGCAGTATGTTGTGGATGAGAGGACTCAGGAAGTGAGTCAGTTGTTGTTCGCTGATGATACAGCAATGGTGACTGATTCGGGTGAGACACCACTGAAGCTGGTGACTGAGTTTCGTAAAGTGTGTGAAAGAAGAAAGCTGAGAGTAAATGTGAATAAGAGCAAGGTTATTAGATACAGTAGGGTTGAGGGACAAGTCAATTGGGAGGTAAGTTTAAATGGAGAAAAACTGGAAGAAGTGAAGTGTTTTAGATATCTGGGAGTGGATATGGCAGTGGATGGAACCATGGAAGTGGAAGTGAGTCACAGGGTGGGGAAAGGGGCGAAAGTTCTGGGAGCGTTGAAAAATGCCTGGAAAACGAGAACATTATCTCAAAAAGCAAAAATGTGTATGTTTGAAGGAATAGTGGTTCCTACAATGTTATATGGTTGCGAGGCGTGGGCTATAGATAGGGTTGTGCAGGAGCAGGGTTGATGTGTTGGAAATGAGATGTTGGTGTGAGGTAGTTTGATCAAGTAAGTAATGAAAGGGTAAGAGAGGTGTGAGGTAATAAGAAGAGTGTGGTTGAGAGAGCAGAAGAGGATGAATTGAAATGGTTTGCTCACATAGAGAGAATGGAAAGATTGACAAAGAGGGTATATGTGTAAGAGGTGAAGGGAACGAGGAGAAGTGGGAGACCAAATTGGAGATGGAAGGATGGAGTGAAAAAGATTTTGAGCGATCGGGGCCTGAACATGCAGGAGGGTGAAAGGTGTTTAAGGAATATAGTGCGTTGGAACGATGTGGTATACCGGGGTTGACGTGCTTTCAATGGATTGAACCATTGCATGAGAAGCATCTGGAGTAAACCATGGAAAGTTTTGTAGGGCCTGGATGTGGAAAGGGAGCTGTGGTTTCGGTGCATTATACATGACAGCTAGAGACTGATTGTGAACAAGTGTGGCCTTTGTTGTCTTTTCCTAGCAATACCTCACATGCGTGCAGGGGGAGGGAGTTGTCATTTCTTGTGTGGCGGTTAGGCGATGGAAATGAATAAAGGCAGCAAGTATGAATTATGTACATGTGCATATATGTATATGTCTGTGTGTATATATTATATTATTATTTATTTTGCTTTGTCACTGTCTCCCACGTTTGCAAGGTAGCGCAAGGAAACAGACGAAAGAAATGGCCCAACCCACCCCCATACACATGTATATACATACACGTCCACACATGCAAATATACATACCTATACATCTCAATGTACACATATATATATACACACACAGACACATACATATATACTCATGTACACAATTCACACTGCCTTTATTCATTCCCATCGCCACCTCGCCACACATGGAATACCATCCCCCTCCCCCCTCATGTGCGCAAGGTAGCGCTAGGAAAAGACAATAAAGGCCCCATTCGTTCACAGTCTCTAGCTGTCATGCAATAATGCCCGAAACGACAGCTCCCTTTCCACATCCATGCCCCACACAACTTTCCATGGTTTACCCCGGAAGCTTCACATGCCCTGATTCAATCCACTAACAGCACGTCAACCCCGGTATACCACATCGATCCAATTCACTCTATTCCTTGCCCGCCTTTCACCCTCCTGCATGTTCAGGCCCCAATCACTCAAAATCTTTTTCACTCCGTCTTTCCACCTCCAATTTGGTCTCCCACTTCTCCTCGTTCCCTCCACCTCCGATTCATATATCCTCTTGGTCAATCTTTCCTCACTCATTCTCTCCATGTGCCCAAACCATTTCAAAACACCCTCTTCTGCTCTCTCAACCACGTTCTTTTTATTTCCACACATCTCTCTTACCCTTACATTACTTACTCGATCAAACCACCTCACACCACACATTGTCCTCAAACATCTCATTTCCAGCACATCCATCCTCCTGCGCACAACTCTATCCATAGCCCACGCCTCGCAACCATACAACATTGTTGGAACCACTATTCCTTCAAACATACCCATTTTTGCTTTCCGAGATAATGTTCTCGACTTCCAAACATTCTTCAAGGCTCCCAGGATTTTCGCCCCCTCCCCCACCCTATGATTCACTTCCGCTTCCATGGTTCCATCCGCTGCCAGATCCACTCCCAGATATCTAAAACACTTTACTTCCTCCAGTTTTTCTCCATTCAAACTTACCTCCCAATTGACATGACCCTCGACTCTACTGTACCTAATAACCTTGCTCTTATTCACATTTACTCTTAACTTTCTTCTTTCACACACTTTACCAAACTCAGTCACCAGCTTCTGCAGTTTCTCACATGAATCAGCCACCAGTGCTGTATCATCAGCGAACAACAACTGACTCACTTCCCAAGCTCTCTCATCCACAACAGACTTCATACTTGCATACTCTTGCATTCACCTCCCTAACAACCCCATCCATAAACAAATTAAACAACCATGGAGACATCACACACCCCTGCCACAAACCTACATTCACTGAGAACCAATCACTTTCCTCTCCTCCTACATGTACACATGCCTTACATCCTCGATAAAAACTTTTCACTGCTTCTAACAACTTGCCTCCCACACCATATATTCTTAATACCTTCCACAGAGCATCTCTATCAACTCTATCATATGCCTTCTCCAGATCCATAAATGCTACATACAAATCCATTTGCTTTTCTAAGTATTTCTCACATACATTCTTCAAAGCAAACACCTGATCCACACATCCTCTACCACTTCTGAAACCACACTGCTCTTCCCCAATCTGATGCTCTGTACATATATATATATGCATTCCTCGCGTGTCGTAGAAGGCGACTAGAGGGGACGGGAGTGGGGGGCCAGAAATCCTCCCCTCCTTGTATTTTTAACTTTCTAAAATGGGAAACAGAAGAAGGAGTTGCGCGGGGAGTGCTCATCCTCCTCGAAGGCCCAGAGTGGGGTGTCTAAATGTGTGTGGATGTAACCAAGATGTGAAAAAAGGAGAGATAGGTAGTATGTTTGAGGAAAGGAACCTGGATGTTTTGGCTCTGAGTGAAACGAAGCTCAAGGGTAAAGGGGAAGAGTGGTTTAGGAATGTCTTGGGAGTAAAGTCAGGGGTTAGTGAGAGGACAAGAGCAAGGGAATGAGTAGCAGTACTCCTGAAACAGGAGTTGTGGGAGTATGTGATAGAATGTAAGAAAGTAAATTCTCCATTAATATGGGTAAAACTGAAAGTTGATGGAGAGAGATGGGTGATTATTGGTGCATATGCACCTGGGCATGAGAAGAAAGATCATGAGAGGCAAGTGTTTTGGGAGCAGCTGAATGAGTGTGTAAGTGGTTTTGATGCACGAGACCGGGTTATAGTGATGGGTGATTTGAATGCAAAGATGAGTAATGTGGCAGTTGAGGGAATAATTGGTTTACATGGGGTGTTCAGTGTTGTAAATGGAAATGGTGAAGAGCTTGTAGATTTATGTACTGAAAAAGGACTGGTGATTGGGAATACCTGGTTTAAAAAGCGAGATATACATAAGTATACGTATGTAAGTAGGAGAGATGGCCAGAGAGCGTTATTGGATTACGTGTTAATTGACAGGCGCGCGAAAGAGAGACTTTTATATGTTAATGTGCTGAGAGGTGCAACTGGAGGGATGTCTGATCATTATCTTGTGGAGGCGAAGGTGAAGATTTGTATGGGTTTTCAGAAAAGAAGAGTGAATGTTGGGGTGAAGAGGATGGTGAGAGTAAGTGAGCTTGGGAAGGAGACTTGTGTGAGGAAGTACCAGGAGAGACTGAGTACAGAATGGAAAAAGGTGAGAACAATGGAAGTAAGGGGAGTGGGGGAGGAATGGGATGTATCAGTGGAATCAGTGATGGATTGTGCAAAAGGTGCCTGTGGCATGAGAAGAGTGGGAGGTGGGTTGATTAGAAAGGGTAGTGAGTGGTGGGATGAAGAAGTAAGATTATTAGTGAAAGAGAAGAGAGAGGCATTTGGACGATTTTTGCAGGGAAAAAATGCAATTGAGTGGGAGATGTATAAAAGAAAGAGACAGGAGGTCAAGAGAAAGGTGCAAGAGGTGAAAAAGAGGGCAAATGAGAGTTGGGGTGAGAGAGTATCATTAAATTTTAGGGAGAATAAAAAGATGTTCTGGAAGGAGGTAAATAAAGTGCGTAAGACAAGGGAGCAAATGGGAACTTCAGTGAAGGATGCAAATGGGGAGGTGATAATAAGTAGTGGTGATGTGAGAAGGAGATGGAGTGAGTATTTTGAAGGTTTGTTGAATGTGTTTGATGATAGAGTGGCAGATATAGGGTGTTTTGGTCGAGGTGGTGTGCAAAGTGAGAGGGTTAGGGAAAATGATTTGGTAAACAGAGAAGAGGTAGTGAAAGCTTTGCGGAAGATGAAAGCCAGCAAGGCAGCAGGTTTGGATGGTATTGCAGTGGAATTTATTAAAAAAGGGGGTGACTGTATTGTTGACTGGTTGGTAAGGTTATTTAATGTATGTATAACTCATGGTGAGGTGCCTGAGGATTGGCGGAATGCGTGCATAGTGCCATTGTACAAAGGCAAAGGGGATAAGAGTGAGTGCTCATATTACAGAGGTATAAGTTTGTTGAGTATTCCTAGTAAATTATATGGGAGGGTATTGATTGAGAGGGTGAAGGCATGTACAGAGCATCAGATTGGGGAAGAGCAGTGTGGTTTCAGAAGTGGTAGAGGATGTGTGGATCAGGTGTTTGCTTTGAAGAATTTTTTTTTTTTTTTTTTTTCTTTTTTTTTTATACTTTGTCGCTGTCTCCCGCGTTTACGAGGTAGCGCAAGGAAACAGACGAAAGAAATGGCCCAACCCCCCCCATACACATGTATATACATACGTCCACACACGCACATATACATACCTACACAGCTTTCCATGGTTTACCCCAGACGCTTCACATGTCTTGATTCAATCCACTGACAGCACGTCAACCCCGGTATACCACATTGCTCCAATTCACTCTATTCCTTGCCCTCCTTTCACCCTCCTGCAAGTTCAGGCCCCGATCACACAAAATCTTTTTCACTCCATCTTTCCACCTCCAATTTGGTCTCCCTCTTCTCCTCGTTCCCTCCACCTCCGACACATATATCTTCTTGGTCAACCTTTCCTCACTCATTCTCTCCATGTGCCCAAACCATTTCAAAACACCCTCTTCTGCTCTCTCAACCACGCTCTTTTTATTTCCACACATCTCTCTCACCCTTACGTTACTTACTCGATCAAACCACCTTACACCACACATTGTCCTCAGACATCTCATTTCCAGCACATCCATCCTCCTGCGCACAACTCTATCCATAGCCCACGCCTCGCAACCATACAACATTGTTGGAACCACTATTCCTTCAAACATACCCATTTTTGCTTTCCGAGATAATGTTCTCGACTTCCACACATTCTTCAAGGCTCCCAGAATTTTCGCCCCCTCCCCCACCCTATGGTCCAATTCTGCTTCCATGGTTCCATCCGCTGCCAGATCCACTCCCAGATATCTAAAACACTTCACTTCCTCCAGTTTTTCTCCATTCAAACTCACCTCCCAATTTACTTGACCCTCAACCCTACTGTACCTAATGACCTTGCTCTTATTCACATTTACTCTTAACTTTCTTCTTCCACACACTTTACCAAACTCCGTCACCAGCTTCTGCAGTTTCTCACATGAATCAGCCACCAGCGCTGTATCATCAGCGAACAACAACTGACTCACTTCCCAAGCTCTCTCATCCCCAACAGAAGAATGTATGTGAGAAATACTTAGAAAAGCAAATGGATTTGTATGTAGCATTTATGGATCTGGAGAAGGCATATGATAGAGTTGATAGAGATGCTCTGTGGAAGGTATTAAGAACATATGGTGTGGGAGGCAAGTTGTTAGAAGCAGTGAAAAGTTTTTATCGAGGATGTAAGGCATGTGTACGTGTAGGAAGAGAGGAAAGTGATTGGTTCTCAGTGAATGTAGGTTTGCGGCAGGGGTGTGTGATGTCTCCATGGTTGTTTAATTTGTTTATGGATGGGGTTGTTAGGGAGGTAAATGCAAGAGTCTTGGAAAGAGGGGCAAGTATGAAGTCTGTTGGGGATGAGAGAGCTTATTTATTTTATTTATTTTGCTTTGTCGTCTCCCACGTTAGTGAGGTAGCACAAGGAAACAGACGAAAGAATGGCCCAACCCGCCCACTTACACATGTATATACATACACGTCCACACACGCAAATATACATATCTATACATCTCAATGTACACATATATATACATACACAGACATATACATATATACACATGTACATAATTCATACTGTCTGCCTTTATTTGTTCCCATCCCCACCTCGCCATACATGTAATAACAACCCCCTCCCCCCTCATGTGTGCGAGGTAGCGCTAGAAAAAGACACAAAAGGCCCCATTCGTTCACACTCAGTCTCTAGCTGTCATGTAATAATGCACCGAAAACACAGCTCCCTTTCCACATCCGGGCCCCACAGAACTTTCCATGGTTTACCCCAGACGCTTCACATGCCCTGGTTCAATCCATTGACAGCACGTCGACCCCAGTATACCACATCTTTCCAATTCACTCTATTCCTTGCACGCCTTTCACCGTCCTGCATGTTCAGGCCCCGATCACTCAAAATCTTTTTCACTCCATCTTTCCACCTCCAATTTGGTCTCCCACTTCTCCTCGTTCCCTCCACCTCTGACACATATATCCTCTTGGTCAATCTTTCCTCCCTCATTCTCTCCATGTGACCAAACCATTTCAAACACCCTCTTTTGCTCTCTCAACCACACTTTTTATTTCCACACATCTCTCTTACCCTTACATTACTTACTCGATCAAACCACCTCACACCACATATTGTCCTCAAACATCTCATTTCCAGCACATCCACCCTCCTGCGCACAACTCTATCCATAGCCCATGCCTCGCAACCATACAACATTGTTGGAACCACTATTCGTTCAAACATACCCATTTTTGCTTTCCGAGATAATGTTTTCGACTTCCAAACATTCTTCAAGGCTCCCAGAATTTTCGCCCCCTCCCCCACCCTATGATTCACTTCCGCTTCCATGGTTCCATCTGCTGCCAGATCCACTCCCAGATATCTAAAACACTTTACTTCCTCCAGTTTTTCTCCATTCAAACTTACCTCCCAATTGACATGACCCTCAACCCTACTGTACCTAATAACCTTGCTCTTATTCACATTTACTCATAACTTTCTTCTTTCACACACTTTACTGTTAGAAGCAGTGAAAAGTTTTTATCGAGGATGTAAGGCATGTGTACGTGTAGGAAGAGAGGAAAGTGATTGGTTCTCAGTGAATGTAGGTTTGCGGCAGGGATGTGTGATGTCTCCATGGTTGTTTAATTTGTTTATGGATGGGGTTGTTAGGGAGGTAAATGCAAGAGTTTTGGAAAGAGGGGCAAGTATGAAGTCTGTTGGGGATGAGAGAGCTTGGGAAGTGAGTCAGTTGTTGTTCGCTGATGATACAGCGCTGGTGGCTGATTCATGTGAGAAACTGCAGAAGTGGTGACTGAGTTTGGTAGAGTGTGTGAAAGAAGAAAGTTAAGAGTAAATGTGAATAAGAGCAAGGTAATTAGGTACAGTAGGGTTGAGGGTAAAGTTAATTGGGAGGTAAGTTTGAATGGAGAAAAACTGGAGGAAGTAAAGTGTTTTAGATATTTGGGAGTAGATCTGGCAGCGGATGGAACCATGGAAGCGGAAGTAGATCATAGGGTGGGGGAGGGGGCGAAAATCCTGGGAGCTTTGAAGAATGTGTGGAAGTTGAGAACATTTTCTCGGAAAGCAAAAATGGGTATGTTTGAAGGAATAGTGGTTCCAACAATGTTGTATGGTTGCGAGGCGTGGGCTATGGATAGAGTTGTGCGCAGGAGGATGGATGTGCTGGAAATGAGATGTTTGAGGACAATGTGTGGTGTGAGGTGGTTTGATCGAGTAAGTAACGTAAGGGAAAGAGAGATGTGTGGAAATAAAAAGAGTGTGGTTGAGAGAGCAGAAGAGGGTGTTTTGAAATGGTTTGGGCACATGGAGAGAATGAGTGAGGAAAGATTGACCAAGAGGATATATGTGTCGGAGGTGGAGGGAACGAGGAGAAGTGGGAGACCAAAGTGGAGGTGGAGAGATGGAGTGAAAAAGATTTTGTGTGATCGGGGCCTGAACATGCAGGAAGGTGAAAGGAGGGCAAGGAATAGAGTGAATTGGATCGATGTGGTATACCGGGGTTGATGTGCTGTCAGTGGATTGAATCAGGGCATGTGAAGCGTATGGGGTGAACCATGGAAAGCTGTGTAGGTATGTATATTTGCGTGTGTGGACGTATGTATATACATGTGTATTGGGGGTGGGTTGGGCCATTTCTTTCGTCTGTTTCCTTGCGCTACCTCGCAAACGCGGGAGACCAACAAAGCAAAAAAAAAATATATATATATATATATGTCTCCATGGTTGTTTAATTTGTTTATGGATGGGGTTGTTAGGGAGGTAAATGCAAGAGTTTTGGAAAGAGGGGCAAGTATGAAGTCTGTTGGGGATGAGAGAGCTTGGGAAGTGAGTCAGTTGTTGTTCACTGATGATACAGCGCTGGTGGCTGATTCATGTGAGAAACTGCAGAAGCTGGTGACTGAGTTTGGTAAAGTGTGTGGAAGAAGAAAGTTAAGAGTAAATGTGAATAAGAGCAAGGTTATTAGGTACAGTAGGGTTGAGGGTCAAGTCAATTGGGAGGTGAGTTTGAATGGAGAAAAACTGGAGGAAGTGAAGTGTTTTAGATATCTAGGAGTGGATCTGGCAGCGGATGGAACCATGGAAGCGGAAGTGGATCATAGGGTGGGGGAGGGGGCGAAAATTCTGGGGGCCTTGAAGAATGTGTGGAAGTTGAGAACATTATCTCGGAAAGCAAAAATGGGTATGTTTGAAGGAATAGTGGTTCCAACAATGTTGTATGGTTGCGAGGCGTGGGCTATGGATAGAGTTGTGCGCAGGAGGATGGATGTGCTGGAAATGAGATGTTTGACGACAATTTGTGGTGTGAGGTGGTTTGATCGAGTGAGTAACATAAGGGTAAGAGAGATGTGTGGAAATAAAAAGAGCGTGGTTGAGAGAGCAGAAGAGGGTGTTTTGAAGTGGTTTGGGCACATGGAGAGGATGAGTGAGGAAGGATTGACCAAGAGGATATATGTGTCGGAGGTGGAGGGAACGAGGAGAAGAGGGAGACCAAATTGGAGGTGGAAAGATGGAGTGAAAAAGATTTTGTGTGATCGGGGCCTGAACATGCAGGAGGGTGAAAGGAGGGCAAGGAATAGAGTGAATTGGATCGATGTGGTATACCAGGGTTGACGTGCTGTCAGTGGATTGAATCAAGGCATGTGAAGCGTCTGGGGTAAACCATGGAAAGCTGTGTAGGTATGTATATTTGCGTGTGTGGACATATGTATATACATGTGTATGGGGGGGGGTTGGGCCATTTCTTTCGTCTGTTTCCTTGCGCTACCTCGCAAACGCGGGAGACAGCGACAAAGTATAATAAATAATAAAAATGATAATATATATATATATATCCCTGGGGATAGGGGAGAAAGAATACTTCCCACGTATTCCCTGCGTGTCGTAGAAGGCGACTAAAAGGGAAGGGAGCGGGGGGCTGGAAATCCTCCCCTCTCGTTTTTTTTTTTTTTTTTTTTTTTTTTTTTTTCCCAAAAGAAGGAACAGAGAAGAGGGCCAGGTGAGGATATTCCCTCAAAGGCCCAGTCCTCTGTTCTTAACGCTACCTCGCTATCGCGGGTAATAGCGAATAGTATGAAAAAAAAAAAAAAAAAAAAAAATATATTGGGGAAGAGCAGTGTGGTTTCAGAAGTGGTAGAGGATGTGTGGACCAGGTGTATGCTTTGAAGAATGTATGCGAGAAATACTTAGAAAAACAAATGGATTTGTATGTAGCATTTATGGATCTGGAGAAGGCATATGATAGAGTTGATAGAGATGCTCTGTGGAAGGTTTTAAGAATATATGGTGTGGGAGGCAAGTTGTTAGAAGCAGTGAAAAGTTTTTATCGAGGATGTAAGGCATGTGTACGTGTAGGAAGAGAGGAAAGTGATTGGTTCTCAGTGAATGTAGGTTTGTGGCAGGGGTGTGTGATGTCATAATGGTTGTTTAATTTGTTTATTGATGGGGTTGTTAGGGAGATGAATGCAAGAGTTTTGGAAAGAGGGGCAGGTATGCAGTCTGTTGTGGATGAGAGAGCTTAGGAAGTGAGTCAGTTGTTGTTTGCTGATGATACAGCGCTGGTGGCTGATTCATGTAAGAAACTGCAGAAGCTGGTGAGTTTGGTAAAGTGTGTTAAAGAAGAAAGTTAAGAGTAAATGTGAATAAAAGCAAGGTTATTAGGTACAGTAGGGTTGAGGGTCATGTCAATTGGGAGGTAAGTTTGAATGGAGAAAAACTGGAGGAAGTAAAGTGTTTTAGATATCTGGGAGTGGATCTGGCAGCGGATGGAACCATGGAAGCGGAAGTGAATCATAGGGTGGGGGAGGGGGCGAAAATTCTGGGAGCCTTGAAGAATGTTTGGAAGTCGAGAACATTATCTCGGAAAGCAAAAATGGGTAGGTTTGAAGGAATAGTGGTTCCAACAATGTTGTATGGTTGCGAGGCGTGGGCTATGGATAGAGTTGTGCGCAGGAGGGTGGATGTGCTGGAAATGAGATGTTTGAGGACAATATGTGGTGTGAGGTGGTTTGATCGAGTAAGTAATGTAAGGGTAAGAGAGATGTGTGGAAATAAAAAGAGTGTGGTTGAGAGAGCAAAAGAGGGTGTTTTGAAATGGTTTGGTCACATGGAGAGAATGAGTGAGGAAAGATTGACCAAGAGGATATATGTGTCAGAGGTGGAGGGAACGAGGAGAAGTGGGAGACCAAATTGGAGGTGGAAAGATGGAGTGAAAAAGATTTTGAGTGATCGGGCCCTGAACATGCAGGAGGGTGAAAGGCGTGCAAGGAATAGAGTGAATTGGAACGATGTGGTATACCGGGGTCGACGTGCTGTCAATGGATTGAACCAGGGCATGTGAAGCGTCTGGGGTAAACCATGGAAAGTTCTGTGGGGCCTGGATGTGGAAAGGGAGCTGTGTTTTCGGTGCATTATTACATGACAGCTAGAGACTGAGTGTGAACGAATGGGGCCTTTGGTGTCTTTTCCTAGCGCTAGCTCGCACACATGAGGAGGGAGGGGGTTGTTATTACATGTGTGGCGAGGTGGCAATGGGAACAAATAAAGGCAGACAGTATGAATTATGTACATGTGTATATATGTATATGTCTGTGTGTGTATATATATGTGTACTTTGAGATGTATAGGTATGTATATTTGCGTGTGTGGATGTGTATGTATATACATGTGTATGTGGGCGGGTTGGGCCATTCTTTCGTCTGTTTCCTTGCGCTACCTCGCTAACGCGGGAGACAGCGACAAAGCAAAATAAGTAAAATAAATAAATATATATATATATATCCTCCTCAAAGGCTCAGAGTGGGGTGCCTAAATGTGTGTGGATGTAACCAAGATGTGAAGACCCTTACTGGAAAAACAATCACTCTTGAAGTAGAACCTTCAGACACAATTGAAAATGTGAAGGAAAATAGTGAAATTGGAGAAAAATGTAGCTTAGACATTGAAGCCTATTGATACAGTGGTTAAATTGATGAGAACTGCTATTGACGTTTGTGTAAATAAATTATACATTTCCTTTTTTCCATAGCCAGAGGTTGAACCATTATGTGACATTCATTTTTTTCATTCATTTCAAGCTAGAAGTTTCAGTTTTCTAAATTGTTTCTTACATTTTTCATATGTATATATATGTATGTGTGTGTGTGTGTATATGTGCGTATGTATGTGTATGTGTATGTGTATATGTATATATAAATATGTATATTATCCCTGGGGATAGGGGTGAAAGAATACTTCCCACGTATTCCTCGCGTGTCGTAAAAAGCGACTAGAGGGGACGGGAGCGGGGGGCCAGAAATCCTCCCCTCCTTGTATTAACTTTCTAAAATGGGAAACAGAAGAAGGAGTTGCGCGGGGAGTGCTCATCCTCCTCGAAGGCTCAGAGTGGGGTGCCTAAATGTGTGTGGATGTAACCAAGATGTGAAAAAAGGAGAGATAGGTAGTATGTTTGAGGAAAGGAACCTGGATGTTTTGGCTCTGAGTGAAACGAAGCTCAAGGGTAAAGGGGAAGAGTGGTTTGGGAATGTCTGGGGAGTAAAGTCAGGGGTTAGTGAGAGGACAAGAGCAAGGGAAGGAGTAGCAATACTCCTGAAACAGGAGTTGTGGGAGTATGTGATAGAGTGTAAGAAAGTAAATTCTCGATTAATATGGGTAAAACTGAAAGTTGATGGAGAGAGGTGGGTGATTATTGGTGCTTATGCACCTGGGCATGAGAAGAAAGATCAAGAGAGGCAAGTGTTTTGGGAGCAGCTGAATGAGTGTGTTCGTGGTTTTGATGCACGAGACCGGGTTATAGTGATGGGTGATTTGAATGCAAAGGTGGGTAATGTGGCAGTTGAGGGAATAATTGGTATACATGGGGTGTTCAGTGTTGTAAATGGAAATGGTGAAGAGCTTGTAGATTTATGTGCTGAAAAAGGACTGATGATTGGGAATACCTGGTTTAAAAAGCGAGATATACATAAGTATACTTATGTATGTAGGAGAGATGGCCAGAGAGCGTTATTGGATTACGTGTTAATTGACAGGCGTGCGAAAGAGAGACTTTTGGATGTTAATGTGCTGAGAGGTGCAATTGGAGGGATGTCTGATCATTATCTTGTGGAGGCTAAGGTGAAGATTTGTATGGGTTTTCAGAAAAGAAGAGTGAATGTTGGGATGAAGAGGGTGGTGAGAGTAAGTGAGCTTGAGAAGGAGACCTGTGTGAGGAAGTACCAGGAGAGACTGAGTACAGAATGGAAAAAGGTGAGAACAATGGAAGTAAGGGGAGTGGGGGAGGAATGGGATGTATTTAGGGAATCAGTGATGGATTGCGCAAAAGATGCTTGTGGCATGAGAAGAGTGGGAGGTGGGTTGATTAGAAAGGGTAGTGAGTGGTGGGATGAAGAAGTAAGAGTAATAGTGAAAGAGAAGAGAGAGGCATTTGGACGATTTTTGCAGGGAAAAAATGCAATTGAGTGGGAGATGTATAAAAGAAAGAGACAGGAGGTCAAGAGAAAGGTGCAAGAGGTGAAAAAAAGGGCAAATGAGAGTTGGGGTGAGAGAGTATCATTAAATTTTAGGGAGAATAAAAAGATGTTCTGGAAGGAGGTAAATAAAGTGCGTAAGACAAGGGAGCAAATGGGAACTTCAGTGAAGGGCGCAAATGGGGAGGTGATAACAAGTAGTGGTGATGTGAGAAGGAGATGGAGTGAGTATTTCGAAGGTTTGTTGAATGTGTTTGATGATAGAGTGGCAGATATAGGGTGTTTTGGTCGAGGTGGTGTGCAAAGTGAGAGGGTTAGGGAAAATGATTTGGTAAACAGAGAAGAGGTAGTGAAAGCTTTGCGGAAGATGAAAGCCGACAAGGCAGCAGGTTTGGATGGTATTGCAGTGGAATTTATTAAAAAAGGGGGAGACTGTATTGTTGACTGGTTGGTAAGGTTATTTAATGTAAGTATGACTCATGGTGAGGTGCCTGAGGATTGGCGGAATGCGTGCATAGTGCCATTGTACAAAGGCAAAGGGGATAAGAGTGAGTGTTTAAATTACAGAGGTATAAGTTTGTTGAGTATTCCTGGTAAATTATATGGGAGGGTATTGATTGAGAGGGTGAAGGCATGTACAGAGCATCAGATTGGGGAAGAGCAGTGTGGTTTCAGAAGTGGTAGAGGATGTGTGGATCAGGTGTTTGCTTTGAAGAATGTATGTGAGAAATACTTAGAAAAGCAAATGGATTTGTATGTATCATTTATGGATCTGGAGAAGGCATATGATAGAGTTGATGGAGATGCTCTGTGGAAGGTATTAAGAATATATGGTGTGGGAGGAAAGTTGTTAGAAGCAGTGAAAAGTTTTTATCGAGGATGTAAGGCATGCGTACGTGTAAGAAGAGAGGAAAGTGATTGGTTCTCAGTGAATGTAGGTTTGCGGCAGGGGTGTGTGATGTCTCCATGGTTGTTTAATTTGTTTATGGATGGGGTTGTTAGGGAGGTAAATGCAAGAGTTTTGGAAAGAGGGGCAAGTATGAAGTCTGTTGGGGATGAGAGAGCTTGGGAAGTGAGTCAGTTGTTGTTTGCTGATGACACAGCGCTGGTGGCTGATTCATGTGAGAAACTGCAGAAGCTGGTGACTGAGTTTGGTAAAGTGTGTGGAAGAAGAAAGTTAAGAGTAAATGTGAATAAGAGCAAGGTTATTAGGTACAGTAGGGTTGAGGGTCAAGTCATTTGGGAGGTGAGTTTGAATGGAGAAAAACTGGAGGAAGTGAAGTGTTTTAGATATCTGGGAGTGGATCTGGCAGCGGATGGAACCATGGAAGCGGAAGTGGATCATAGGGTGGGGGAGGGGGCGAAAATTCTGGGGGCCTTGAAGAATGTGTGGAAGTCGAGAACATTATCTCGGAAAGCAAAAATGGGTATGTTTGAAGGAATAGTGGTTCCAACAATGTTGTATGGTTGCGAGGCATGGGCTATGGATAGAGTTGTGCGCAGGAGGATGGATGTGCTGGAAATGAGATGTTTGAGGACAATGTGTGGTGTGAGGTGGTTTGATCGAGTAAGTAACGTAAGGGTAAGAGAGATGTGCGGAAATAAAAAGAGCGTGGTTGAGAGAGCAGAAGAGGGTGTTTTGAAGTGGTTTGGGCACATGGAGAGGATGAGTGAGGAAAGATTGACCAAGAGGATATATGTGTCGGAGGTGGAGGGAACAAGGAGAAGAGGGAGACCAAATTGGAGGTGGAAAGATGGAGTGAAAAAGATTTTGTGTGATCGGGGCCTGAACATGCAGGAGGGTGAAAGGAGGGCAAGGAATAGAGTGAATTGGAGCGATGTGGTATACCGGGGCTGACGTGCTGTCAGTGGATTGAATCAAGGCATGTGAAGCGTCTGGGGTAAACCATGGAAAGCTGTGTAGGTATGTATATTTGCGTGTGTGGACGTATGTATATACATGTGTATGGGGGGGGGGGTTGGGCCATTTCTTTCGTCTGTTTCCTTGCGCTACCTCGCAAACGCGGGAGACAGCGACAAAGTATAAAAAAAAAAATATATATATATATATATATATATATATATATATATATATATATATATATATATATATATATATATATATATTTTTTTTTTTTTTCTTTCATACTATTCGCCATTTCCCGCATTAGCGAGGTAGCGTTGAGAACAGAGGACTGGGCCCTTGAGGGAATATCCTCACCTGGGCCCCTTCTCTGTTCCCTCTTTTGGAAAATTAAAAAAAAAAAAGTGAGAGGGGAGGATTTCCAGCCCCCGCTCCCTCCCCTTTTAGTCGCCTTCTACGACACGCAGGGAATACGAGGGAAGTATTCTTTCTCCCCTATCCCCAGGGATAATATATATATATATATATATATATATATATATATATATATATATATATATATACATATATATATGTATATATATATATATATATATATATATATATATATATATATATATATATATATATATATATATTATCCCTGGGGATAGGGGATTAAGAATACTTCCCACGTATTCCCTGCGTGTCGTAGAAGGCGACTAAAAGGGGAGGGAGCGGGGGGTCTGGAAATCCTGCCCTCTCGTTTTTTTTTAATTTTCCAAAAGAAGGAACAGAGGGGGGGGCCAGGTGAGGATATTTCACAAAGGCCCAGTCCTCTGTTCTTAACACTACCACGCTAACGCGGGAAATGGCGAATAGTTTAAAAGAAAAGAACAGAGGACTGGCCCTTTGAGGGAATATCCTCACCTGGACCTCTTCTCTGTTCCTTCTTTTGGAAAATTAAAAAAAAAAAAAAAAAAAAAAAAACCGAGAGGGGAGGATTTCCAGCCCCCCGCTCCCTTCCCTTTTAGTCGCCTTCTACGACACGCAGTCTAAAAAAAAAAAAAAAAAAAAAAAAAAAAAAAAAAAAAAAAAAAAATATTTTTTTGCTTTGTCGCTGTCTCCCGCGTTTGCTACCTCACTAATGCGGGAGACAGCAACAAAGTATAATAAAAAAGATGTTTTGGAAGGAGGTTGATAAAGTGAGTAAGACAAGAGAACAAATGGAAACTTTGATGAAGGGGGCTAAAGGAGAGGTAATAACAAGTTGGGGTGAAGTGAGAAGGAAATGGAGTGATTATTTTGAAGTTTTGTTGAATGTATTTGATGATAGAGTGGCGGATAAAGGGTGTTTTGGTCGAGGTGGTGTGCTAAGTGTGAGGGCCAGGAAGAATGGTTTGGTAAACATAGAAGAGGTAGTGAAAGCCGGCAAGGTGGCAGGTTTGGATTGTATTGCAGTGGAAAATTTTAAAAAAGGTGGTGACTGTGTTGTTGATTGGTTGGTAAGGATATTCATTGTATGTATGGTTCCTGGTGAAGTGCCTGAGGATTGGTGGAATACATGCATAGTGCCATTGTACAAAGGCAAAGGGGATAAAGGAGAGTGTTCAAATTACAGAGGTATAAGTTTGTTGAATATTCCTGGGAAATTATATGGGAGAGTATTGATTGAAAGGATAAAAGAATGTACAGAGCATCAGATTGGGGAAGAGCAGTGTGGTTTCAGAAGTGGTAGAGGATGTGTGGATCAGATGTTTGCTTTGAAAAATCTATGTGAGAATACTTCGAAAAACAGATGGATTTGTATGTAGCATTTATGGATCTGGAGAATGCATATGCTAGTGTTGATAGAGATGCTTTGTGGAGGGTATTAAGAGTATATTGTGTGGAAGGTAAGTTGCTAGAAGCACTGAAAAGTTTTTACCAAGGATGTAAGGCATATGTACAAGTAGGAAGAGAGGAAAGTGATTGGTTCCCAGTGAATGTCGGTTTGTGTCAGGGGTGTGTGTTGTCTCCATGGTTGTTTAATTTGTTTATGGATGGGGTGATTAGGGGTGAATGTAAGAGTTTTGGAGAGAGAAGCAAGTATGCAGTCTGTTGTGGATGAGAGGTCTTGGGAATTGAATCAATAGTTGTTCGCTGATGATACAATGCTGGTGGCTGATTCAGGTGAGAAACTGCAGAAGTTAGTGGCTGAGTTTGGTAAAGTGTTTGAAAGAAGAAAGCTAAGAGTAAATGTGAATAAGAGCAAGATTATTGAGAGACAAGTTAGTTGGGAGGTAAGTTTGAATGGAGAAAAACTGGAGGAAGTGAAGTGTTTTAGATATCTAGGAGTGGATTTAGCAGTGGATGGAACCATGGCAAGCAAAAGTGAGTCACATTGTGGGGAGGGGGCAAAGGTTTAGGGAGAGTTGAAGAATGTGTGGAAGGCAAGAACGCTATCTCAGAGAGCAAAAATGGGTATGTTATATGGCTGCGAGGTGTGGGCTATATATAGGGATTGTGTGGAGGAGGATGGATGTGCTAGAAATGAAATGTTTGGGGACAGTGTAAGGTGTGAGGTGGTTTGATCAAGTAAGTAATGGAAGGGTAAGAGAGATGTGTGGTAATAAAAAGAGTGTGGTTGAAAGAGCAGAAGAGGGTGTGTTGAAATGGTTTGGTCACGTGGAGAGAATGAGTGAGGAAAGATTCACAAAGAGGATATATGTGTCAGAGGTGGAGGGAACGAGGAGAAGCAGGAGACCAAATTGGAGGTGAAGGGATGGAGTGAAATAGATTTTGAGCGATTGGGGCCTGAACATACAGGAGGGTGAAAGGCGTGCAAGGAATAGAGTGAATTGGAATGATGTGGTATACTGGGATGGACATGCTCTCAGTGGATTGAACCAGGTCATGTGAAGCATCTTGGGTAAACCATGGAAATCTTTGTGGGGTCTGAATGTGGAAAGGGAGCTGTGGTTTCAGTGCATTACACATGACTGCTAGATACTGAGTGTGAATGAATGTGGCCTTTTTTGTCTTTTCCTTGCTCTACCTTGCGGTGTGTGTGTGTGTGTGTGTGTGTGTGTTTGCTGTTTCATGTGTGGCGGGGTCACGACAGGAATAGATGAAGGCAGCAAGTCAGTGTATGTATGTATTGGGAGGTAAGTTTGAATGAAGAAAAAATGGAGGAAGTGAAGTGTTTTAGATATCTGGGAGTGGACGTAGCATTGGATGGAACGATGGAAGCGGAAGCGAGTCACAGGGTGGGGGAGGGAGCGAAGGTTCTGGGAGCATTGAAGAATGTGTGGAAGGTGAGAATATTTTCTCAAAGAGCAAAAGTGGATTTGTTTGAAGGAATAGTGATTCCAACAATGTTATATTGTTGCTAGGCATGGGCTGTAGATAGGGTTGTGTGGAGGAGGATTGATGTGTTGGAAATGAAATGTTTGAGGACAGTATGTTCTGTGAGGTGGTTTGAACAAGTAAGTAATGAAAGGGTAAGAGAGATGTGTGGTAATAATATGAGTGTGGTTGAGAGAACAGAAGAGGGTGTGTTGAAATGGTTTGGACACATGGAGAGAATGAGTAAGGAAAGATTGACGTAGAGGATATATGTGTCAGAGATGGAGGGAAGGAGAAATGGGAGACGAAATTGGAGGTGGAAGGATGGAGTGAAAAAGATTTTGTGTGATCGGGGCCTGAAGATACAGGAGGGTGAAAGGCGTGCAAGAAATAGAGTGAATTGGAACGATGTGGTATACTGGGGTGGACGTGCTGTCATTGGATTGAACCAGGGCATGTGAAGCATTTGGGGTAAACCATGGAAAAGTCTGTGGGGCCTGGATGTGGAAAGGGAGCTGTGGTTTCAGTGCATTGCACATGACAGCTAGAGACTGAGTGTGAACGAATGTGGCCTTTTTTTGTCTGTTCCTGGTGCTGCCTCACTGGAAGGGGGGAGGGATGCTATTTTGTTTGTGGCGGGGTGTTTATGGAAATGGATGAAGGCAGCAAGTATGGATATGTACATGTGTATATATGTGTATGACTGTGTAGGTATATGTATGTATATGTTGAAATGTATATGTATGTATATGTGCGTGTGTGTGGGCGTTTATGTTTATGCATGTGTATGTGGGTGGGTTTGGCCATTCCTTGTCTCTTTCCTTGCGCTACCTCGCTGATGTGGGAGATGGCCGTCAAGTATGATATATGTATATGTATGTACCTGTTGTAATGTGTAGGTATGTATGTGTGTGTGTGGGCATTTATGTATATTCTAGTGTATGTGGATGGGTTGTTTCTGTGCGCTACCTCGCTAACACGGAGATGGCTATGAAGTATGATGATATGATACTTCTGATATTAAACAAAAAATGAAAAATCATTGCAAAAGCTAATTGAATATTTTGCTAAATAACCCAAACATTTTTGTGGTCAATTTCATACATCACAAACCACTGTTAATGACAAAATGGGACATCTTCAATTCCTTAGTTCTGGAGGAGTGCAAGAATTTCTCCTCTAATATGCAAAAATATGTGGTTTCAGCTATCTGTTTCTTTCACTCATTCTTTATTCATCATTACAGTCATTACAATCACATTAAGGAAATTATTTTTTTGAACCACATGATAAATGTTGCTGGTACAAGTAAAGAATCAATAGAAAATATAGGCCACTGAAACCACATTTATTGCATGTCAGAGTAGATCTTGCCATTCTTCAGTACTGAGGAATTATCATTAACAGTAGTTAGACTTTATGATACTGAACCATCACATTCATCCATGTAAGTTACATGGTTGTACTAATTTTAATCCAAGTGATCATTTCATAGATTATGTAACATCATGTGTTTTAGGAATGGCATTTTTCTTTAAGTAGCAAACTTAAACATATATAAAAAATGTTGAAGATATTTTACCAAACTTTTTTTTAAAAAGATTTTAATTCATACCTTTGAAGACAAAATATTTCATATATATGCATCTTCCACATCTTCTAATCTCTATACATTTTATTTTTATAGGCCATCTAGTCAAGAAAGTGAATTTATTCAGTTTGTTGTATTATGAAGACAAAACTTTTGAGACACATTATGTTGAAGCAAAAAGTTATGAAATGAAATGCACAAAATAGAATACATGGTATATTATGATAACAAATAAGGTAAATAATTAATGCCTCCTCCATCCATTTTTGACAGAAACTTCATGTATCCTTTAGGGCACTTATACAGCATGATTATAAACCATTTGTTGTTTCGTCTTATTGAGCTCCCACTCTGCCCTTGCATGGTTCAGCCATTGCCATGAGGTTTTTTCCACTGCTGACTATATATGCCCAAATATTTTCAGTAGGGTTGAGGTTTCAACCCTTGCTGGGCCACAGAAGAGAGTCAGTATCCCCTTATCTTGAAACCACTGCCCCACAACCCTGGTAGGATGCTCAGGCCAGTTGTCCTGCATGAAGATATTTCATTCTGGGTATTGGAGAGCATAGGCAAAAATGGAGGGAAGCATGACCCTTTCCAGTATTTTCAGATACTAGTCAGCATTAAATTTTCCCTCAGTTTCAGCCAATTCACCCACACCATACCAATACATCTAACCCCACATGTTGCAGGTGGCATGGCCACCCCTTGCCTCCTTGTAAATTTTATCACTCGTGTTTTGTTCAAGGAATTTAATGTACATATTGAATTGAATGGGAAGAGAAAGCTGATGATACTTGTGCAACATTAATGATACTTTGTTAAGATGTCACATAGTGAACCTTGTCATGAGGGGTCAAGCAGAAGGTCATTTCACCGGGCCCTGCTTGATGACCTCAGAAGTCCATTTCTTTGTCCATTTGCTCTCATACATATGTTAGACAGGCCTCACTGTCATTCTGACAGCCATTCTTTTATTGTTGGCATTCTGGGAGGTATTCCAGCAGAATGACCTTTTCACAGTCCTCTAATGCTTGCTTTATCAGTCCATCTTTTTTTTTTTTTTTTTTTTTTTTTGCCGCTGTCTCCCGCGTTTGCGAGGTAGCGCAAGGAAACAGACGAAAGAAGTGGCCCAACCCACCCCCATACACATGTATATACATACGTCCACACACGCAAATATACATACCTACACAGCTTTCCATGGTTTACCCCAGACGCTTCACATGCCTTGATTCAATCCACTGACAGCACGTCAACCCCGGTATACCACATCGCTCCAATTCACTCTATTCCTTGCCCTCCTTTCACCCTCCTGCATGTTCAGGCCCTGATCACACAAAATCTTTTTCACTCCATCTTTCCACCTCCAATTTGGTCTCCCTCTTCTCCTTGTTCCCTCCACCTCCGACACATATATTCTCTTGGTCAATCTTTCCTCACTCATTCTCTCCATGTGCCCGAACCATTTCAAAACACCCTCTTCTGCTCTCTCAACCACGCTCTTTTTATTTCCACACATCTCTCTTACCCTTACGTTACTTACTCGATCAAACCACCTCACACCACACATTGTCCTCAAACATCTCATTTCCAGCACATCCATCCTCCTGCGCACAACTCTATCCATAGCCCACGCCTCGCAACCATACAACGTTGTTGGAACCACTGTTCCTTCAAACATACCCATTTTTGCTTTCCGAGATAATGTTCTCGACTTCTACACATTCTTCAAGGCTCCCAGAATTTTCGCCCCCTCCCCCACCCTATGATCCATCTTACTCCACAATAATTTTCACTGGAGGGTCTGATCTGGCCTTATCTTGAAAGTCACCTCACTCATCCTATCTCATAAACCATTTATATACAATCTCCCATGTTATGCAGTCCAGTTTTAGTCCCCAAACTAAAAAAAAAAAAAGAAAAAAGTAGAGCAAGTACAAAGACGCGACAACAGTGATTCCATCCCTTAGAAATCTGGCATGTGAAGAGAGGCTAAAACGATTAGATCTCTTTTCCCATAAAGAATGTAGTTTTCATGGCAACTTAATCCAAGTGTTCGAAATTCTGAACAAGTTCAATAAAGTAAATCATGAACATCTTTATGAAATATAAGAAAATACAGTTACCAGGACGAATGGGATAAAACTCAAAGCTAAAAGATGTATTACAGACACGGGAAAAAGCTTTTCCTGTAGGTGTCTTGAGCACTGGAATAAGTTACCATCAGATGTAGTGAATGCTAAGGTTATAAATACCTTCGAAAGTCATTTAAATGAATATTTTATTAATTCAGGTATACTCTTGAGAAAAATGCCAGAAATAAACTGTATAAATGACAGCAGTAACAGGGACAATAGAAGGCCAATATGCAGCAGCAGGGAGTTGGTAACAGCTTAAAAAACTGCTGAGCAGAATTACATTTTCTTTTCAAGTTGAATTTTTTTCTTCTTAACCAGACAACCCAGTTGTAGACAAATCAGGCCTCCTGTTGTCTGTCTTTCTCATGTAAAGTCAGTAGGTGAATTTCTTTTGGAAAAAGGCCACTCTGCTTCATCCCAGCTGTCTTCCATGCTGGACAATTTTGGCTTGGCACAGATTCATAGTGTAGGGCATGCAGGCATTGTGTGTTCCATTATCTGGATTAACAGCCTCGTTAACACCTTGGTCAGATGTCACTTATGCAAGCACTGGTATGTGAGTCTGATTTTTAATATTCGTATCTGATTTTTCAGTATTCATGTCATTTTAACCTCTGTCATGAATGAGCACTTCTTTTAAAGTGTTTTATTTGTAATTTCTTCATGGTACATCATACATAAGCAGTTCAAGATAAGATTATCTTTTTCATTATTAAAATGCATTCAAAGTAAGTTAGAATTGGATGGCTTAAAGGATCAGTCCTTCAAAGGGATGAAAATAGATATGCCTATAATCAAGCCATTTTGTGAAAATAATAGTTTCATTGAAATGACAGTGCGACTTATTGTGTACTTGTAATGATTATAATGGAAAATGGATCAGTTATTTACTTTTGGTAGAAACATTTTGGCAGGAGCATTAGATAGAGGTAGTAGGTAGGAACATTAGGCAGAAGCATTATGTAGAAGTCAGTAAGAACATTAGGTTGGAGCCTTTGCAAAACACTGTGTCAGAGTTGTGCCCTGCCTGTAGCCTGTTAAGGGTGAGGCACTAAAGGCTAAGAACTGGCACTGGAGTTCACTAATGGAGTCTCTTTTGCTGTGGCCACCCCCTGGAGGGAGTTCCAGTTGGGAACAAGTGTCAGAGATATAGATAGATGGATAGTAGGTATGGTGATGCTGGTTTAGGATAGTATAAGTGTGAGGATCTCAGTGTAGGTGTTGCATTAGTGTGAGAATTTCAGTGAAATAGTGATATCAGCATGAAGATGATGGTGTAGCAATGCCATAAGTGTGATGATGATGATGTTGCTGAACTGGACATGTGAAAAAAAAATGTGGTTTCAGTTGTGTCCTTTCGCTGAATCTTTATTTATTACTGTTACTTATATACTGTGGTTCATGTTTTATTTTTCCCTCTGTTAAGTAGGTTCCATGACAGGTCAGGTGTCTGATGTATGATGATGACAAGCTCGAATACATTTTTGTTTATTTGTAATATATTCCTTTAGCTTTTGCTTTCATTTGTGAATTTCAGTATGATATATGAAATATGATTTAATGAATTGTATATCCATCCATTTGTTTTTAACTGATAGAGTGGCAGATATAGGGTGTTTTGGTCGAGGTGGTGTGCAAAGTGCGAGGGTTAGGGAAAATGAGTGGGTAAACAGAGAAGAGGTAGTAAAAGCTTTGCGGAAGATGAAAGCCGGCAAGGCAGCAGGTTTGGATGGTATTGCAGTGGAATTTATTAAAAAAGGGGTGACTGTATTGTTGACTGGTTGGTAAGGTTATTTAATGTATGTATGACTCATGGTGAGGTGCCTGAGGATTGGCGGAATGCGTGCATAGTGCCATTGTACAAAGGCAAAGGGGATAAGAGTGAGTGCTCAAAGTACAGAGGTATAAGTTTGTTGAGTATTCCTGGCAAATTATATGGGAGGGTATTGATTGAGAGGGTGAAGGCATGTACAGAGCATCAGATTGGGGAAGAGCAGTGTGGTTTCAGAAGTGGTAGAGGATGTGTGGATCAGGTGTTTGCTTTGAAGAATGTATGTGAGAAATACTTAGAAAAGCAGATGGATTTGTATGTAGCATTTATGGATCTGGAGAAGGCATATGATAGAGTTGATAGAGATGTTCTGTGGAAGGTATTAAGAATATATGGTGTGGGAGGCAAGTTGTTAGAAGCAGTGAAAAGTTTTTATCGAGGATGTAAGGCATGTGTACGTGTAGGAAGAGAGGAAAGTGATTGGTTCTCAGTGAATGTAGGTTTGCGGCAGGGGTGTGTGATGTCTCCATGGTTGTTTAATTTGTTTATGGATGGGGTTGTTAGGGAGGTGAATGCAAGAGTTTTGGAAAGAGGGGCAAGTATGAAGTCTGTTGGGGATGAGAGAGCTTGGGAAGTGAGTCAGTTGTTGTTCGCTGATGATACAGCGCTGGTGGCTGATTCATGTGAGAAACTGCAGAAGCTGGTGACTGAGTTTGGTAAAGTGTGTGAAAGAAGAAAGTTAAGAGTAAATGTGAATAAGAGCAAGGTTATTAGGTTCAGTAGGGTTGAGGGTCAATTCAATTGGGAGGTGAGTTTGAATGGAGAAAAACTGGAGGAAGTGAAGTGTTTTAGATATCTGGGAGTGGATCTGGCAGCGGATGGAACCATGGAAGCGGAAGTGGATCATAGGGTGGGGGAGGGGGCGAAAATTCTGGGAGCCTTGAAGAATGTGTGGAAGTCGAGAACATTATCTCGGAAAGCAAAAATGGGTATGTTTGAAGGAATAGTGGTTCCAACAATGTTGTATGGTTGCAAGGCGTGGACTATGGATAGAGTTGTGCGCAGGAGGATGGATGTGCTGGAGATGAGATGTTTGAGGACAATGTGTGGTGTGAGGTGGTTTGATCGAGTAAGTAACGTAAGGGTAAGAGAGATGTGTGGAAATAAAAAGAGCGTGGTTGAGAGAGCAGAAGAGGGTGTTTTGAAATGGTTTGGTCACCTGGAGAGAATGAGTGAGGAAAGATTGACCAAGAGGATATATGTGTCGGAGGTGGAGGGAACGAGGAGAAGAGGGTGACCAAATTGGAGGTGGAAAGATGGAGTGAAAAAGATTTTGTGTGATCGGGGCCTGAACATGCAGGAGGGTGAAAGGAGGGCAAAGAATAGAGTGAATTGGAGCGATGTGGTATACCGGGGTTGACGTGCTGTCAGTGGATTGAATCAAGGCATGTGTATGGGGGTGGGTTGGGCCATTTCTTTCGTCTGTTTCCTTGCGCTACCTCGCAAACGCGGGAGACAGCGACAAAAAAAAAAAAAAAAAAAAAAGCCACATAAAGAAGCATTCTTGGTCAGCCAACCACACATCCTTACAAGTGAAAGCATGCTGTTCTCTTCGTTCGTTCATTAAAAAATACTGCATACTATGTTTTTACTATATTTGAGTTGCCAGGTATTGCAACAATCCACTAGAGACTGTCAAGAAATTTATATTTGCAATTTTACTTCTTTATTACAGCAGGGAGGAGGGATAATGTTTGATTTCTTCATCTATTTATTTTTATTATTTATTTATTTATTTTGCTTTGTCGCTGTCTCCCGCGTTTGCGAGGTGGCGCAAGGAAACAGACGAAAGAAATGGCCCAACCCACCCCCATACACATGTATATACACACATGTCCACACACGCAAATATACATGCCTATACATCTCAATGTACACATATATATTACACACACAGACACATACATATATACCCATGCACACAATTCACACTGTCTGCCTTTATTCATTCCCATCACCACCTTGCCACACATGGAATACCATCCCCCTCCCCCCTCATGTGTGCGGGGTAGCGCTAGGAAAAGACAACAAAGGCCTCATTCGTTCACACTCAGTCCCTAGCTGTCATGTAATAATGCCCAAAACCACAGCTCCCTTTCCACATCCAGGCCCCACACAGCTTTCCATGGTTTACCCCAGACGCTTCACATGCCCTGATTCAATCCACTGACAGCCCGTCAACCCCGGTATACCACATAGATCCAATTCACTCTATTCCTTGCCCGCCTTTCACCCTCCTGCATGTTCAGGCCCCGATCACTCAAAATCTTTTTCACTCCATCTTTCCACCTCCGATTTGGTCTCCCACTTCTCCTCGTTCCCTCCACCTCCGACACATATATCCTCTTGGTCAATCTTTCCTCACTCATTCTCTCCATGTGACCAAACCATTTCAAAACACCCTCTTCTGCTCTCTCAACCACGCTCTTTTTATTTCCACACATCTCTCTTACCCTTACATTACTTACTCGATCAAACCACCTCACACCACACATTGTCCTCAAACATCTCATTTCCAGCACATCCACCCTCCTGCGCACAACTCTATCCATAGCCCACGCCTTGCAACCATACAACATTATTGGAACCACTATTCCTTCAAACATACCCATTTTTGCTTTCCGAGATAATGTTCTCGACTTCCACACATTCTTCAAGGCTCCCAGGATTTTTGCCCCCTCCCCCACCCTATGATTCACTTCCGCTTCCATGGTTCCATCCGCTGCCAGATCCACTCCCAGATATCTAAAACACTTTACTTTCTCCAGTTTTTCTCCATTCATACTTACCTCCCAACTGACTTGACCCTCAATCCTACTGTACCTAATAACCTTGCTCTTATTCCCATTTAGTCTCAGCTTTCTTCTTTCACACACTACCAGACTCAGTTACCAGCTTCTGCACTTTCTCACCCGAATCAGCCACCAGTGCTGTATCTTCAGCGAACAACAACTGACTCACTTTCCAAGCTCTCTCATCCACAACAGACTGCATACTTGCCCCTCTTTCCAAAATTCATGCATTCACCTCCCTAACAACCCCATCCATAAACAATTTAAACAACCATGGAGACATCACGCACCCCTGCCACTAACCAACAATCACTGATAAGCAATCACTTTCCTCTCTTCCTACTCGTACTTATGCCATACATCCTCGATAAAAACTTTTCACTGCTTCTAACAATTTGCCTCCCACACCATATATTCTTAATACCTTCCACAGGACATCTCTATCAACTGTATCATATGCCTTCTCCAGATACATAAATGCTCCATACAAATCCATTTGCTTTTCTAAGCATTTCTCACATACATTCTTCAAAGCAAACACCTGATCCACACATCCTCTACCACTTTTGAAACCACACTGCTCTTCCCCAATCTGATGCTCTGTACATGCCTTCACCCTCTCAATCAATACCCTCCCATATAATTTCCCAGGAATACTCTACAAACTTATACCTCTGTAATTTGAGCACTTACTTTTATCCCCTTTGCCTTTGTACTATGGCAGTGTGCAAGCATTCCGCCAATCCTCAGGCACCTCACCATGAGTCATAACATACATTAAATAACCTTACCAACTGTCAACAATACAGTCACCCCCTTTTTTAATAAATTCCTCTGCAATACCATCCAAACCCGCTGCCTTGCCAGCTTTTATCTTCCGCAAAGCTTTACACCTCTTCTCTGTTTACCAAATCATTCTCCACTTTGCACACCACCTTGATCAAAACACCCTATATCTGCCACTTTATCATCAAACACATTCAACAAACCTTCAAAATACTCACTCCATCTCCTCACATCACCACTACTTGTTATCACCTCCTCATTAGCCCCCTTCAGTGATGTTCCCATTTGTTCCCTTGTCTTACACACTTTATTTACCTCCTTCCAAAATATCTTTTTATTATCTCTAAAATTTCCTCATATGCAACAATAATTTAATTTTTTCAAATTCCTCTTCTAAGGTAGCCCTCTTAATTTCATGCAGTATTTTCATTTTGCTTCTGGTTATTTATGTATATCTTCATCCACTCGTCTCATTCATGTACATTTTTGTTAATCTCACCATTCAAATTCACTCTTCAGATACTCATTCTGTGTGTTTTATAGAACTGGTAGACACTTCATCCACATTTCTCATTTGTTAAATCCATCCACCCCACTTTCACTTCTCAAGAAATTTATTTCAACTTCTTGCACTGCTCCAGCCATTTATATAGTTGATGTAGACTGCTTCACTTCAGATGAACTTTGCTATAACTAATGATACCCATTACCTGTTACCATTCTTTGAATCACATGCAGTTTGTTGGCCTTTCTTAATTTTAATATAGTTTTCATTACTTGAGTGTATATGAAATTATTGTCCATATATGTAAGCTTCTTTGATCTCATATCTTTAGTCCTTCCTGCTTGTTTTCATATGCATTCATTATTTTAGTCTTTTTCCACACATTTAGAAATTTTATATCTCATTGCTTGTATATTTTTTGGGTGGGTTTTACTTGTTCTTCATCACTTGTAAATTGCAAGCTGGTAATTATTCTAATGTTTTCTGCACCCAAATTCCACACATTGCTTTTATTGGTAGCTATTACCCCCTTCACCACATACACTGAACAATAGTAATAGTATAATGTCTCCTTGTCTTCCTCTTGTACTCTGCCTTTCACTTTAGACTGCATCATCACTTAGTTACTGTAACAGCTGACATTTGCATAATTGTGCTTCTTTCCAGGAGAAACTGTCTGTATCTCTGGAAGTTTTCCCACACCACAATATTAGGCTTATAATAACATAGAAGAAAGGTCTTTTCAGTTCAAAACCTTTCTTCTCATTTGTTATTACAAGCCTACTCATGGTCATTAACTGATGCTTATACTGTGTTCTTCATTTAGCAAAAAGAATTATGTGAATTATGTGTCATGAAGTGTTTAGTAAGAGAAAATTTCTGTTTGTGGATTGTGGATTGAATTCCGGCAACTCACATGTGTATAAGACAGAGAAAAGAGCAACCTGGACCATGGAGGGGAACATGACACTTTTATCACTACTTCCAACACCCAGGCAGTAATATCTCCCTCACTTGTGCCTGCCTACCACATACTATCTGTAAATTATTATACAACTCAGGGACATTTTTACGGGGCTCCAGGAAGATTAGGGAAATGATGGGCAATTATGGAGTAAGATGTTTCTCATCGAGATTGTACTCCCTTCTGTCGGTTGAGTGATAGAACTTTACTGAAGGTAACTTCTATTTAAGTTAAGAGTAAATGTGAATAAGAGCAAGGTTATTAGGTACAGTAGGGTTGAGGGTCAAGTCAATTGGGAGGTGAGTTTGAATGGAGAAAAACTGGAGGAAATGAAGTGTTTTAGATATCTGGGAGTGGATCTGGCAGCGGATGGAACCATGGAAGCGGAAGTGGATCATAGGGTGGGGGAGGGGGCGAAAATTCTAGGGGCCTTGAAGAATGTGTGGAAGTTGAGAACATTATCTCAGAAAGCAAAAATGGGTATGTTTGAAGGAATAGTGGTTCCAACAATGTTGTATGGTTGCGAGGCGTGGGCTATGGATAGAGTTGTGCGCAGGAGGATGGATGTGCTGGAAATGAGATGTTTGAGGACAATGTGTGGTGTGAGGTGGTTTGATCGAGTGAGTAACGTAAGGGTAAGAGAGATGTGTGGAAATAAAAAGAGCGTGGTTGAGAGAGCAGAAGAGGGTGTTTTGAAGTGGTTTGGGCACATGGAGAGGATGAGTGAGGAAAGATTGACCAAGAGGATATATGTGTTGGAGGTGGAGGGAGCAAGAAGAAGAGGGAGACCAAATTGGAGGTGGAAAGATGGAGTGAAAAAGATTTTGTGTGATCGGGGCCTGAACATGCAGGAGGGTGAAAGGAGGGCAAGGAATAGAGTGAATTGGAGCGATATGGTATACCGGGGTTGACGTGCTGTCAGTGGATTGAATCAAGGCATGTGAGGCGTCTGGGGTAAACCATGGAAAGCTGTGTAGGTATGTATATTTGCGTGTGTGGACGTGTGTATATACATGTGTATGGGGGGGGGTTGGGCCATTTCTTTCGTCTGTTTCCTTGCGCTACCTCGCAAACGCGGGAGACAGCGACAAAGTATAAGAAAAAAAAAAAAAAAAACTAACACATGGTGTAATCACTTGCAGGTAAGTCCATTTTGAAAATACCATCAAAAGTATCCCTGTGAATGAGCTGCAGTCTCAGTATCCAACATACTGGCTTATGTAGTTTCCTTCCTGTATTCCTATTCTTTCCAAATTCCAAAGACTGTTTCTTGTTCATTTTCCCTCTACCATATCTCTGTGTCTCCTCCTCATTTTTGGCTTCTCTCTTCTTCCTCCTTCCATCTCCTTCGTATTCATTCTTTTCATAAGTCTTCCTGGATTCCTTCATTCAGGATGGCCAGACCTTTTCAGCTCTTCATTCTTTACTTCTATTTTTCATATCCCATTTTGACCTCTGTTTCTCATACTGTGCTGTCTTCTTATTCTGCATCCCAGTCATAGGGATGTTATTGCCTCACCTTGCACCCTGTTCATTTTTATTGTAATCTCATTTTTCACTCATTCATTAGGGTAAACTGAACTATAGCTAGTATATTTTCTCCAAACTGGGCTTAGCAGGGACTTCTCTTAGCAGTTAAACAAGTAATTTCCATCAGGTGTTATTTGTCATTCGTAGTAAAGTAATTGATTTGTAGTAGTCACTTCATACCTGGTGAATAAAAGGCATCAGTTGGTAAAAAGATTTATTAACCTGGACTATTTAACTACACTTTTTTATTATATTTTTACTTTCAGGAGCATCCAGACACCATCCGAAGTCGTGAAATGCAGCATTTATATGGAACTTCATCTCCACAAATACATGCCATGGAAACAGCCATTCAGCTGTCTTTTGACCGTATTTGTACATTGTATCAACCTCAATACTGGCCTAATATACCCATAAATGTCATGTTCAACTAGAAATTGTAAAGAACACTTTTACATATTTAAGTTGTAAAAAAATAATTTAACCTTACATTTTCAAAGGTATTCATATAACAATTAAAGGATCACATCAGAAGTATATTCCATCTGCTACTATCACTCTAATACTGTGTAGAACTTTTGTATTTGTGCCAGCACAACATGCTGAAAAGTGCAGGAGTAATTAGTGAGTGTCAAGTGAGTTATGCTTTAAATATGTTACCAACACCAAAAAAAGTGATTGCTGATTATTATTTCTTTATGTAATAAATTGTTGTGTATTTTAATCGGTGATTCATTGATGATTTTTTCAAGACAGCAAAATTATCAAAGTTTGTAAAATTATCATTTACATCAGTCAGTGTTGTTAAAGTGAAGTGGTTGCTGGCCCCAATACTTCCACTTGTGCTAAAAGCATCTTCAGCCTCATCTTGGTCAGCTTTCATTACTGGAAAAGTCAATGCCCATAGATTCATTTTCCAAATGATCCAAAGACAGATCTATCTATCCATTGTATCTATATCTCTGAAACTTGTTCCCTTTGGGAACTCCATCAAGGGGGTGGGCATGGCAAAAGTCTCCATAGCTGTACTCCAGTACTGCTTCTTAGCCTTTAGTGCTTCACTTTTAGAAGGCCACTGGTAGGGGCAACTCTAGCATAATGTTTTCAGAGGTTCCTAACTAAGGTTCCTACTGACTTCTTGTACCTAATGTGTCGACCTAATGTTTGTGCCTAATGTTCCAACCTACTACTTCTACCTAATGCTTCCATCTAATGTTCCTACCCACTACTTCTACCTAATGCTTCTACATAATGCTCCAGTCAAAGTTACCCACTACTACCTCACTAACATGTGGACTACTGGCATTCTGTCCACAAACATATGATCTCTCCTTGTCATATGTAACACTTGGCAATACTTAACTTACACAGCTCATTCTTTATAACTCTAGCTTTTCCTGGGGTGAGCAATATGCACTAGCCCTGCCTTTTGGCAAAATGGTAGGAGCATTAGGTAGGAACATTTAGGCAGGATTATTAGGTAGAAACATTTGGTAGAAGTATTAAATAGGAGCATTAGATAGAAGTAGTCACTAGGAACATTAGGTTGGAGCCTCTGCAAACACTGCGCCAGACTTGCCTTCTGCCAGTGGCCTGTTAAGAATGAGGCACTAAAGGTTTTGAAGTGGCAATGGAGTTCTTTAGTTATGGAGGCTCTATTGATGTGGTCACCTTTTTGAGGGAGTTCCAATTGGAACAGGCATCAGAGATATAAATAGATAGATACTCATTACATTTGCTTGGTTGGATTTTCATCAACCATGTAACAGACTAACTTTGGAGTCTGTTTAGGTCCCCTTGTAAGTTGATGCAATCCTGCTTGCTCTTCAGTTCCCTCATGACTATTGCAGCATATGTTAACTTATTTCAGTAAGAGTCCATACCTTTGGGCAAGTTGTTTACATAGATAAAGAAGAGTAAAGGTAATGGAACAGAACCTTGTAGCACTTTGCTGGTCACCAAGATGATCTTCTCTTATTGAAGGAGTTTCCCTTCTCATCCCTGACCTGGTGATTCAGGTCTTTAATCAGCCTCCCATGCAGTAGTGTCAAATGCTTTCTTGTAGTCCAGATGAAATGAGTTCATTTAGCCTTCCCTTTTGTCTAAGACAGAGCTCACTCTTTTAGAAATTTAAGAGATTTGTTACACGTTACTTTCTTTCCCTAAAACCATACAGTTTCTCACTTCGGTACTTACACCTCCATAGAAAGTCATCCATTTGCTTTTTAACACTGGTCAACAAAATCTTTCTTTTTTTGTCCCACGAACAAAAATAGGTGGACCTTATAGTACTTTTTACACTGAATTCTAATATGTTTTAAGAATTTTTCTATCGGTCATGGTTTTTTAGTGACAGAGCAGTTAAATTTTACATTAAATGTTTATTAATCATTCATAAATAAGTCTAATTTTACACTTAAAAACTTACCTCTAAAATGTATAAGTGTACAATTTTCGGCTATATTGGGCCTCAGGAACATTCTTCCTTAGTGTCCAACCATAATTTGCCAACATAGAGGTATTCCACTTTCCTTGGTACCACTTTTCCATGTGCAAAATGTCTTGGTGAAATCTTTTGCCATGCTCATCACTGACTGCCCCAAGATTTTCTGGAAAAAAGTCTAAGTGCGAGTCCACAAAGTGAATTTTTAGATTCATATTACACCCCAGTGCTTTATATGAAGTCAATTAATCTTTTACATCACAGTGGTTTTGTGATATGATATTCCCAAAAGAATCTTTGCCAACTCTCTTAAATGACAGCCATGCAGTTTTTTCAACTTCATTTAGCTCTTCATCGAACTTTACATCTCAAAGAGGTTCCCTGATCTGTGGTCCTACAAAAATACCCTCCTTGATTTTTGCATCAATGATTCTGGAGGATTTATTCTTCAAATATGTGAAATAGTGGCCCGCTTTAAGCACACCTTTGACAAAGTTCTTCTTCAACCAGAGCTTAATGTGTAAAGGAGGCAGATAAATTTTCTCAGAATCAATTTGGGGAGCATTGACGACATTCTTCTTCAATGGAGTCAGTGATGTTCATTTTAGTGACGCTCTCTTTACAAAGTTTTTTCTTGTACCATCTGTCCCACTCGCAGAAGAAACAACAGAACTTCATGTAACCAAGTTGCTTTCCAAGTAAAAGTGCCACAACCTTTAGGCATACGATTCCTTCATGTTAGCTGCATGAGCCAGAGGAATGGAGGGAAACTTATGTCTGTTGTGGAATAGAACTGCTTTCAAGCTTACTTTTGATGAGTCAACAAACAAGTGCCACTCATGTGTTATACTCATGGCCAAGTGCCTCCATAACAGCACAGATATCATTTTAAAACTCTAGATCATCTTCAAGGGAGAAAAATTTTTTGAAAACGACTTGGTGATCACAATAAAAACAAACTTTAGTTTCATTCTGAAGAAGATCCCAGCCCTTTAACCTGGTACCCAAAAGTTCAGCTTGCATTATAGACAAATTTAAATCACAGATGAGATTATTAAGATCTCCTTGACATGGCAAATATGCTTCACTTGAAGAACAGCTTGCCTCAAATGTTGGATTCATATTGTTCTCTACTTGGTCTGCTTTCTCATCACCAGACTCATCGTCATCCAATGTCATGTTTCTTGGAGGCTCTGGCACAGGTAATTCCTGACTATGAGGTACTGGCCTGACATAGCAGATGGTAAATCAAGTATGTGTGGATTTTGATATTATACCATTTATATTTTGTCATGTAGAAGTAGTAATCTGAAGCATGATCTTTGGGTTTTCTCCAAACTATATGAATGGCAAAAGGCATATGGCATGAACCTTTTAACCAAGCTATGAGAAGCCTGACAAAGGACTGGTGATTAGGAATACCTCGTTTAAAAAGAGAAATATACACGAGTATACACAATGAATATGATAGATGGCCAGAGGGCATTATCGGATTAAGTGCTAATTGAAAGGCTTGTGGAGGCGAAGCTGAAGATTTGTAGAGATTTTCAGAAAAGAAAGAATATTGGAGAGTAGAGAGTGGTGAGAGTAAGTGAGCTTGGAAATGAGACTTGTTTGAGGAAGTATCAGGAGAGATTGAGTGCAGAATGGAAAAAGGTGAGAGAAAATTAAATAAGGGAGTGGGGGAGGAATGGGATATATTCCAGGAAGCAGTGATGTCTTGTGCAAAAGATGCATGTGGCATAAGACAGGTGGGAGGTGGGCAGATTAGAAAGGGTAGTGAGTGGTGGAATGAAGAAGTAAGATTGTTAGTGAAAGAGATGAGAGAGGCATTTGGGCAATTTTTGCAGGGAAGTAGTGCAAATGACTGGTAGATTTATAAAAGTGGCAGGAGGTCAAGAGAAAGATACAAGAGGTGAAAAAGAGGGCAAATGAGAGAGTTCAATTGAGAGAGTATCATAGAATTCTAGATAGAATAAAAAGATGTTTTGGAAGGAGGTAAGTACAGTGCATAAGAAAATAGAACAAATGAGGACATCGATGAAGGGGGCAAATGGGGAGATATTAACAAGTTGTGATGAAGTGAGAAGGAGAAGGAGTGAGTATTTTAAAGGTTTGTTGAATGTGTTTGATGATAGAGTGGCAGATATAGGGTGTTTTTGTTGGCGTGGTGTGCAAAGTGATAGGCTCAGGGAGAATGGTTTGGTAAACAGAGAAGAGTTAGTAAAATCTTTGCAGAAGATGAAAGCTGGCAAGGTGGCAGGTTTGGATGGTATTGCAGTGGAATTTATTAAAAAAGGGGGTGACTGTGTTGTTGATTAGTTGGTAAGGATATTCAATGTATGTATGGATCATAGTGAAGTGCCTGAGGATTGGTGGAATGCATGCATAGTGCCATTGTACAAAGGCTAAGGGGATAAAGGTGAGTGTTCAAATTACAGAGGCATAAGTTTGTTGAATATTCCTGGGAAATTATATGGGAGGGTATTGACTGAGAGGGTAAAGGCATGTACAGAGCAGTGTGGTTTTCAGAAGTGGTAGAGGATGTGTGGATCAGGTGTTTGCTTTGAAGAATGTATGTAAGAAATACTTAGAAAAACAGATGGATTTGTATGTAGCATTCATGGATCTGGAGAAGGCATATGATAGGGTTGACAGAGATGCTTTGTGGAAGGTTTGAGAGTATATGGTGTGGGAGGTAAGTTGCTAGAAGCAGTGAAAAATTTTTACAAAGGATGCAAGGCATGTGTACGAGTAGGAAGAGAGAAAAGTGATTGGTTCCCAGTGAATCTTGGTTTGCAGCAGAGGTGCACGATGTCTCCATGGTTGTTTAATTTGTTTATGGATGGGGTGATTAGGGAGGTGAATGCAAGAGTTTTGGAGAGGGGCAAGTACGCAATCTGTTGTTGAGTGAGTCAGTTGTTTGCTGATGATACAGCAATGGTGGATGATTTGGATGAGAAACTGCAGAAGTTGATGACTGAGTTTGGTAAAGTGTGTGAAAGAAGAAAGTTGAGAGTAAATGTGAATTAGAGCAAGGTTATGAGGTTCAGTAGGGTTGAGGGACAAGTTAACTGAGAGGTAAGTTCGAATAGAGAAAACTGGAAGTGAAATGTTTTAGATATCTGGGAATGGACTTAGCAGCAGATGGAATCATGGAAGCGGAAGTGAATCACAAGGTAGGGGAGGGGACAAAGGTTCTGGGAGCATTGAAGAAAGTGTGGAAGGCAAGAATGTTATCTCGGAGAGCAAAAATGGGTGCGTTTGAAGGAATAGTGGTTCCAACAATGTTATATGATTGCGAGGCATGGGCTATAGATAGGGTTGTGCAGAGGAGAGTGGATGTGTTGGAAATGAGATGTTTGAGGACAATAAGTGGTGTGAGGTGGTTTGATCAAGTAAGTAATGAAAAGGTAAGAGAGATGTGTGGTACTAAAAAGAGTGTGGTTGAGATAGCAGAAGAGGGTGTTTTGAAATTGTTTGGTTACATGGAAGAATGAGTGAGGAAGTATTGACAAAGAGGATATATGTGTCAGAAGTGGAGGGAACAAGGAGAAGTGGGAGACCAAATTGGAGGTGGAAAGATGGAGTGAAAAAGATTTTGAGCGATCAGGGCCTGAACATGCAGGAGGGTGAACGGCATGCAAGGAATGAGTGAATTGGAACGATGTGGTATACCGGGGTCTACGTGCTGTCAATGGATTGAACCATGGCATATGAAGCATCTGGGGTAAACCATGGAAAGTTTTGTGGGACCTGGATGCTCTGTGGAAGGTATTAAGAATATATGGTGTGGGAGGCAAGTTGTTAGAAGCAGTGAGAAGTTTTTATTGAGGAGGTAAGGCATGTGTACGTGTATGTAAGAAGAGAGGAAAGTGATTGGTTCTCACTGAATGTAGGTTTGCGGCAGGGGTGCGTGATGTCTCCATGGTTGTTTAATGTGTTTATGGATGGGGTTGTTAGGGAGATGAATGCAAGCGTTTTGGAAACAGGGGCAAGTATGCTGTCTGTTGTGGATGAGAGAGCTTAGGAAGTGAGTCAGTTGTTGTTCACTGATGATACAGCACTGGTGGCTGATTCATGTGAGAAACTGCAGGAGCTGGTGACTGAGTTTGGTAAAGTGTGTGAAAGAAGAAAGCTGAGAGTAAATGTGAATAAGAGCAAGGTTATTAGGTACAGTAGGGTTGAGGGACAAGTCAACTGGGAGGTAAGTTTGAATGGAGAAAAACTGGAGGAAGTGAAGTGTTTTAGATATCTGGGAGTGGATTTGGCAGCGGATGGAACTATGGAAGTGGAAGTGAATCATAGGGTGGGGGAGTGGCCGAAAGTTCTGGGAGCATTGAAGAATGTGTGAAAGTCGAGAACATTATCTCGAATATATATTTTATTTTATTTAGTTTATTTTGCTTTGTCGCTGTCTCCTGCATTAGCGAGGTAGCGCAAGGAAACAGACGAAAGAATGGCCCAACCCACCCACATACACATGTATATACATACACGTCCACACATGCAAATATACATACCTATACATCTCAACGTATACATATATATACACACACAGACATATACATATATACACATGTACATAATTCATACTGTCTGCCTTTATTCATTCCCATCGTCACCCCGGCAGACATGAAATAACAACCCCCTCCCCCTTCATGTGTGCGAGGTAGGGCTAGGAAAAGACAACAAAGGCCACATTCGTTCACACTCAGTCTCTAGCTGTCATGTAATAAATGCACCGAAACCACAGCTCCCTTTCCACATCCAGGCCCCATAGAACTTTCCATGGTTTACCCCAGACGCTTCACAAGCCCTGGTTCAATCTATTTACAGCACGTTGACCCTGGTATACCACATCATTCCAATTCACTCTATTCCTTGCACGCCTTTCATCCTCCTGCTTGTTCAGGCCCCGATCACTCAAAATCTTTTTCACTCCATCTTTCCACCTCCAATTTGGTCTCCCACTCCACCTCTGATACATATATCCTCTTGGTCAATCTTTCCTCACTCATTCTCTCCAAGTGACTAAACCACTTCAAAACACCCTCTTCTCTCTCAACCACACTCCTTTTATTACCACACATCTCTCTTACCCTATTATTAATTACTCAATCAAACCACCTCACACCGTATATTGTCCTCAAACATCTCATTTCCAGCACATCCACCCTCCTCCGCACAACTCTATCTATAGCCCATACCTTGCAACCATATAACATTGTTGGAACCACTATTCCTTCAAACATACCCATTTTTGCTTTTCGAGATAATGTTCTTGGCTTCCACACATTCTTCAATGTTCCCAGAACTTTCGCCCCCTTCCCCACCCTATGATTCACTTCCACTTCCATAGTTCCATCCGCTGCCAAATCCACTCGCAGATATCTAAAACACTTCACTTCCTCCAGTTTTTCTCCGTTCAAACTTACCTCCTAATTGACTTGTCCCTCAACCTTAATGTACCTTGCTCTTGCTCTTATTCACATTTACTCTCAGCTTTCTTCTTTCACACACTTTACCAAACTCAGTCACCAGCTTCTGCAGTTTCTCACACGAATCAGCGACTAGCGCTGTATCACCAGCAAACAACAACTGACTCACTTCCCAAGCTCTCTCATCCACAACAGACTGCATGGTTGCCCCTCTTTCCAAAACTCTAGCATTCACCTCCTTAAAAACCCCATCCATAAACAATTTAAACAACCATGGAGACATCACACACCCCTGCCACAAACCTACATTCACTGAGAACCAATCTTTTTCCTCTCTTCCTACACGTACACAAGCCTTACATCCTCAATAAAAACTTTTCACAGCTTCAAACAACTTGCCTCCCACACCATATATTCTTAATACCTTCCACAGAGCATCTCTATCAACTCTATCATATGCCTTCTCCAGATCCATAAATGCTACATACAAATTCATTTGCTTTTCTAGGTATTTCTCACATACATTCTTCAAAGCAAACACCTGATCCACACATCCTCTACCACTTCCGAAACCACACTGCTCTTCCCCAATCTGATGCTCTGTACATGCCTTCACCCTCTCAATCAATACCCTCCCATATGATTTCCCAGGAATACTCAACAAACTTATACCTTCCGCCAATCCTCAGGCACCTCACCATGAATCACACATACATTGAATAACCTTACCAACCAGTCAACAATACAGTCACCCCCTTTTTTGATAAATTCCACTGCAATACCATCCAAACCCGCTGCCTTGCCAGCTTTCATCTTCCGCAAAGCTTTAACTACCTCTTTTCTGTTTACCAAATCATTTTCCATAACCCTATCACTTTGCACACCACCTCGACCAAAACACCCTATATCTGCCACTCTATCATCAAACACATTCAACAAACCTTCAAAATACTCACTCCATCTCCTTCTCACATCGCCACTACTTGTTATCACCTCCCCATTAACCCCCTTCACTGAAGTTCCCATTTTTCCCTTGTCTTATGCACTTGAGTTACCTCCTTCCAAAACATCTTTTTATTCTCCCTAAAATTTAATGATATTCTCTCACCCCAACTCTCATTTGCCCTCTTTTTCACCTCTTGCACCTTTCTCTTGACCTCCTGTCTCTTTCCTTTATACATCTCTCAGTCATTTGCATTATTTCCCTGCAAAAACCATCCAATTGCCTCTCTTCTCGTTCACTAATAATCTTATTTCTTCATCCCACCACTCACTACCCTTTCTAATCTGCCCACCTCCCACGCTTCTCATTCCACAAGCATCTTTTGTGCAAACCATCACTGCTTCCCTAAATACATCCCATTCCTTCCCCACTCCCCTTACGTCCTTTGTTCTCACCTTTTTCCATTCTGTACTCAGTCTCTCCTGGTACTTCCTCACACAAGTCTCCTTCCCAAGCTCACTTAGTCTCACCACTCTTTTCACCCCAACATTCACTCTTCTTTTCTGAAAACCTCTACAAATCTTCACCTTCGCCTCCACAAGATAGTGATCAGATATCCCTCCAGCTGCACCTCTCAGCACATTAACATCCAAGTCTCTCTTTCGCGCACCTATCACTTAACACGTAATCCAATAACGCTCTCTGGCCATCTCTCCTACTTACATACATATACTTATGTATAGCTCTCTTTTTAAACCAGGTATTCCCAGTCACCAGTCCTTTTTCAGCACATAAATTTACAAGCTCTTCACCATTTCCATTTAAAACACTGAACACCCCATGTACACCAATTATTCCCTCAACTGCCACGTTACTCACCTTTGCATTCAAATCACCCATCACTATAACCCGGTCTCATGCGTCAAAACTACTAACACACTCGAGTACTCAGCTGCTCCCAAAACACTTGCCTCTCATGATCTTTCTTCTCATGCCCAGGTGCATATGCACCAATAATCACCCATCTCTCTTCATCCACTTTCAGTTTTACCCATATCAATCTAGAGTTTACTTTTTACACTATCACATACTCCCACCACTCCTGTTTCAGGAGTAGTGCTACTCCTTCCCTTGCTCTTGTCCTCTCACTAATCCCTGACTTTACTCCCAAGACATTCCCTAACCACTCTTCCCCTTTGCCCTTGAGCTTCGTTTCACTCAGAGCCAAAACATTCAGCTTCCTTTCTCAAACATACTACCTATCTCTCCTTTTTTCTCATCTTTGTTACATCCACACTCATTTGGACACCCCAATCTGAGGAGGATGAGCACTCCCTGCGTGACTCCTTCTTCTGTTTCCCCTTTTAGAAAGGTAAAATGCATATATATTATATATATATATATATATTTTTTATTATTATACTTTGTCGCAGTCTCCCGCATTAGCGAGGTAGCGCAAGGAAATAGACGAAAGAGTGGCCCAACCCACCCACTTACACATGTATATACATACATGTCCACACACGCACATATACATACCTATGCATCTGAACATATACATATATATGCGCACATAGACATATTTATATATACACATGTACATAATTCATACTGTCTGCCCTTATTCATTTCCCGTCGCCACCCCATTACACATGAAATGACAACCCCCGTCCCCCGCATGTGTGCCAGGTAGCGCTAGTAAAAGACAACAAAGGCCACATTCGTTCACACTCAGTCTCTAGCTGTCATGTATAATGCACCGAAACCACAGTTCCCTTTCCACATCCAGGCCCACACAAAACTCTCCATGGTTTACCCCAGACACTTCACATGCCCTGCTTCAATCCATTGACCACGTCGACCCTGGTGTACCACATTGTTCCAATTCACTCTATTCCTTGCACACCTTTCTTCCTCCTGCTTGTTCAGGCCCCGATCACTCAAAATCTTTTTCATCTGGAGGAGGCATATGATAGAGATGCTCTGTGGAAGGTATTAAGAATATATGATGTGGGAGGCAGGTCGTTAGAAGCAGTGAAATGTTTTTATCGAGGATGTAAGGCATGAGTACGAGTAGGAAGAGAGGAAAGTGATTGGTTCTCAGTGAATGTTGGTTTGCAGCAGGGGTGCATGATGTCTCCATGGTTGTTTAATTTGTTTATGGATTGGGTTGTAATGGAGGTGAATGCAAGAGTTTTGGAAAGAGGAGCAAGTATGCAGTCTGTTGTGGATGAGAGAGCTTGGGAAGTGAGTCAGTTGTTGTTGTTCGCTGATGATACAGCACTGGTGGCTGATTCGTGTGAGAAACTGCAGAAGCTGGTGACTGAGTTTGGTAAAGTGTGTGAAAGACGAAAGCTGAGAGTAAATGTGAATAAGAGCAAGGTTATTAGGTACAGTAGGGTTGAGGGACAAGTCATTTGGGAGGTAAGTTTGAATGGAGAAAAAATGGAGGAAGTGAAGTGTTTTAGATATCTGGGAGTGGATTTGGCAGCAGATGGAACCATGGAAGCGTAAGTGAATCATTGGGTGGGGGAGAGAGCGAAAGTTCTGGGAGCATTGAAAAATGTGTGGAAGTCGAGAACATTATCTTGAAAGCAAAAATGGGTATGTTTGAAGGATAGTGGTTCCATCAATGTTATATGGTTGCGAGGCGTGGGCTATAGATAGAGTTGTGCATAGGAGGGTGGATGTACTGGAAATGAGATGTTTGAGGACAATATGTAGTGTGAGGTGGTTTGATTGAGTAAGTAATGAAAGGGTAAGAGAGATGTGTGCTAATAAAAAGTGTGGTTGAGAGAGAAGAAGAGGGTGTTTTGAAATGGTTTGGTCACATGGAGAGAATAAGTGAGGAAGGATTGACAAAGAGGATATATGTGTCAGAGGTGGAGGGAACAAGAAGAAGTGGGAGACCAAATCGGAGGTGGAAAGATGGAGTGAAAAAGATTTTGAGTGATCGGGGTCTGAACATTCAGGGGGGTGAAAGGCATGCAAGGAATAGAGTGGATTGGAATGATGTGGTATACCAGGGTTGACATGCTGTCAATGGATTGAACCAGGGCATGTGAAGCGTCTGGTGTAAACCGTTGAAAGTTCTGTGGGGCCTGGATGTGGAGAGGAAGCTGTGGTGTTGGTGCATTATACATGACAGCTAGAGACTGAGTGTGAACAAATGTGGCCTTTGTTGTCTTTTCCTAGTGCTACCTCGTGCACATGTGGGGGGAGGGGTTTGTCATTTCATGTGTGGCAGGGTGGCGACGGGAATGAATAAGGGCAGACAGTATGAATTATATACATGTGTATATGTGTATGTCTGTGTGTGTATATATATGTATTCGTTGAGATGTATAGGTATGTATATGTGCGTGTGTAGACGTGTATGTATATACATGTGTATGTGGGTGGGTTGGGACATTCTTTCGTCTGTTTCCTTGCACTACCTCACTATCGCGGGAGACAGTGACAAAGTATAATAAATATAAATAAATAAATATAAATATACATACGTGGGTGGGTTGGGCCATTGCTCATCAGTTTCTTTGTGCTATCTCGCTGACGCAGGAAACGGTGAGTAAGTATAATAGATAAAATATATAACCATTTATGTTTGTCAGGCAGAAGTAGCAATCTTGAAGCATGATCTTTAGGTTCTCTCCAAACCATATGAATGGCCAAAGGAATATGGTGTGAACCTTTTGACCGGGCTGTGAGAAGCCCGACACATGAAACATAACAAATATGGGGGACTCGTCTTTTTTCCAGGTCACTCACTTTACAACCTAAGTGATGCTCATAGCATTTTTTAATGAGGGGTGTTAGAGAATGCTTTTGCGAGATGAATGTGAATTCACCACAGGAATTTGGACTATTTACAGTTTCTTGGCATTATAATGGTGGATGGGGTATCAGCACAACACTTGAATACACAAAAGCACAATCTGTCAACAGAGTGGAAAAGGTTCTGTTTACACATTGAGTTCTAGCCCTCAACTGACAGAGAAGTGCTACTCGGTGGGCAACTGTTTTAATGTCCTAACATATCCAATCATGTTTCTACAGGCTCCTAGTGATTCATTTATCTAGGCTTGTGCTTTCATAAAGAAGCTATTGCACTTCACAAACAATGACAATAGCTGTGTTTTATAAACTCTTTGTTTCAAATGCTCCATAGAGCACTGGCACATACATATACTGTATGTAATGATATGTGAGTATGCTGGAACAAAAAAAAACTTGGGTGATAGAGAAATTCTGAAATCTTTTGGATTCACCATCCAAAAATACTTTAGAAACATTTTTTCCATGGAACAAAATCTTTTTTGACCAGTAGTATCTTTTCTAGAAGATTAATGGTAATAAGATCTCTCTCTAGTTCAGTGCCTCTTTCCAGTCTCCTCTCTTGTAGATAGATATGATGTTCATATCTATTCATATTCTTTGACACTCTGCCTCTCTTCAGTGACATCTTTAAGAGATTTATGTATCTGAACACATCTTCAGCACAAATAGTGAAATTTCATCAATATCATGAGCCTTTTAAGGGTTGAGATCTTTTAAATATTCTGCTAATGTCTTTTCTAGACTTTTTCTCTTACATGCTAACTATTTCCCACATCAAAGAGGTAGTGTCAGGAACAGATGATGTGGCCTAATTCATTCACATCCACTCTCTATCATGAATAATGCATAAAAACCAGAGCCACCTATATACAGTTAGGCCCCAAAGACTTTTCCTTGGTTTCCCTGGACTGCTTCACATGACTTGGTTCAGCCCATTGACTGCACATGGTTCCTAGTAAACTATTTTGCTTCACTATTCTCTGTCCCTTGCACACCTCACACCTTCCTGAACTTCCAGGTTCTGAGCCTTCAAAGCATCTTTCATTCCATCCTGCTGCTTCCTCCTTGGTTTTCCCTTTTACCTTGTTCCTTTTATTTCTGATATTTGCACCATATGTGCATCCTCTTCGTCATCTTTTCCTCACTTGTCCTCTCCATATGTCTAAACCGTTCCAGCGTACCCTCTTCAGCACTCATACATACTCTTTCTTACACATCTCTCCTACCCTATCATTTCTTATTTGATCAACCTTCCTTTCTTTGTGTATTGTCCTCAAACATTGTTTTCTAAAACTTCCATCTCACTGGTGTTTGGGCTATAGTGTCTTACACTTTTGAACTTGCTATTCAGTTCGTCACATATCCTTAAGTCATCCTCAACGATTCTACCTTCTGAATCCCTTGGCTTGATTAGCTGCTCCGTAACTGACTCCTTTGAGGGTATTTGTTCCACCTTTTTTATCATGGTATACTCATTCCTTGCTCTCTTTAACCTTACAAGTGTTGATTGGCCAGGGTGTCATCTATATTGTAGCTGCTGAACATCTTTAAGCTCCCTTACATCTAACATCTTTTATTAAACCTTTCTTTCCTCTTTCTTACTGTTCCCTCTATATTTGATGGTGGTAGAGGTACCCATGTTCCTACTTTGCTTTGAATTTCACAGAACCTCTAACCACAAAGCCCTGGCTTCTGATCTCCATCTCCAGTCTATGTTACCATGTCTTTCGCATGGCTAGAGGGTGATTGACTGTGGGGAGAAATTATTGCACATTGTAAACCAACCATGCCAGGTGGGTTGATCATTAGAAACAGTGAAAGGTTTTTTATCCAGGGTGTAAGACGTGTGCAAAACTGTAGAGAGGAGAGTGAATGGTTTCCAGGTGAAGTGTCATCTGTGGAAGGAGTGTGTGATGTTACCTTGGCTGTTTAATTTGTTTATGGATGGTTTGGTGAGGGAGATAAATGCGAGGGTTCTGGTGAAAGTGGTGAACATGCAGTCTGTAGGGGTGAGGTGGCCTGCGAAATGAGTATGTTGTTTGCTGATGACTCAGCACTGGTGGCAGATTCGCATATAAAACTGCAGAAGTTGGTGATTGAGTTTGGGAGAATGTGAGAAGGGAGGAACTTGAGAGTAAATGTGAATAAAAGTATGGGTATAGGTTTAGTAGGACAGATGAGTTGAGGTATGAGTTTTAGTGGAAAATTTGAGCAGAGAAAATTTCAAAGAAATGAAGCGTTTTAGATACCTGTGAGTGGACATGCAGCAAATGGAATCTTGGAAGAAGAGGTGAGTCATAGGGTAGGGCAAAGGTTTTGACAGCATTGAGGAATGCGTAGAAAGAGAGGTCGTTATCTGGGAGGGCAAAATTGGGTTTGTTTGAAGGTATGATAGCCCCATCAATGTTGTGTGGATGTGAGGCATGAGCAGTAGATGAGGGCAGCTGGTGGAGGGTGAAAGTGTTGGAAATTAAATGTTTAAGGACATTGTATGCTATGAGGTGGTTTGATCAAGAAATCGATAAAAGGGTAAGGGAGAGGTGTGGTAATAAGAAGAATTTAGTTGAGAGAGCTGAAGAGATGTGATCAAATGGTGTAGGCATATGGGAAAAATGAGGGAGAAGTTATCTGGACTAGGAGAAGGAGCCGAGCAAGTAGTGTTCATCCTTCTCAAAAGCTCAAGCTGAGGTGTCTGAATGCATGTGGATGTCACCAAGATGATATGAAAAGAGGGATAGGTAGTAAGTAGGTATTAGTTGGTAGGCAGCTGCCAACCAGGTAGGTATATTACCATTACTACTCATCCTGGTATCAAGAGGGTTATTGACAGCTATGTAATAAGCCAACGCTTCAGTGGTTGTCAAGTTGCACTCTTGTGACCTAGGAAGCTGTCTTTCTGCCTCACCCACACATGGACTGTGGGTATTCTGTTGAAACACACGCAATCTCTCCTTGCTTCATGATACCTGACGACACAACTCGCACAACTCATTCTTCGTAACTAGATTTTTATGCTATGAGCGCTGTGTGCTAGCCTTGCCTTTCAGGCAAACTGTTAGGAACAATAGATAGAAGTAGTAGGTAGGAACAGTAGAGAGGAATATTTTATGGAAACTTTAGGTAGAATTAATTGGTAAGAACATCAGGCGAGATCATTAGGTAGAAAAAGCAGATTAGAACATTAGGCAGGAATATTAGGTAGATATATCAGGTAGACATAGTCAGTAAGAACATTGGGCAGGAGCCTCCAGAAACACTGCACTAGAGTTGCCCTCTGCCAGTGGCCTGTTGAAGAAGGGGCACTAAAGGCAAAGAAGCAGCTCTGGAATTCATCAGTTTTGAGACTTTTCCCATGGCCACCAACTCAAAAAAGTTCCTGGAGGGAATAGGTATCAAAGATATAGATAAACAGATAATATATTTGAGAAAAGGAACCTGGACTTTCTCAAAGTGAAACAAAGCTCAAGGGTAAGGTGGAAGAATGGTATGTAAATCTCTTATAGATAAGGTCATGGATTAGTGTGAGGATGAGGGTAAGAGCTAAAGGAAGGGTAGCACTTCAAGTGGATGTGGATTTGTTGGAATGTGTGAGAGTGTTATAGAAGTGAGCTCCAGATTGGTATGGATAAAAATGAAAGTGTACTGCTAGAGATGTGTGATTACCACTGCTTATGCACCTGCCCACAAGAAAGAGTGACTAAGAGTGGCTGGTTGTTCTGGGAGCAGCTGATGTGAGAGATGGGGGGTTTAAATCCAAAAGTGAGAAATGTGGCAGATGAGGACATAATTGGAGAGCAAGGGATATCAATGATGTGAATGGAAATGGTGCACAGCTTGTGGAGTTATTTACTGAAAAAGACTGGTGATGTGGAATATCCGCATTGAAAAGAGGAGACATACCTAAGTATACTTGGAGAAGGGAGGATGGTAAGCAGGCTTTGTTGGATTACAAATTTAATTAACAGGCTTGCAAAAGAGACTTTTGGATGTGAATGAGGTGAAATGAGCTGCTAGTAGAATGTCTGATCTTTACCTGGTAGAGGCAAGGGTGAAGAATTGTTGAGGCTTTTGGAAAAGAAGAAATAATGTGGATGAAAAGATGGTAGTAATACTAAGTGAGCTTGGAAAAGAGCCTTGTACCATTTGAGTGTAGAATGGCAAAATTGAAAATAAATGAAGCTAGTGTAGTGGGTGAGGAAGGGAGGTGTTTTGGGAAGCTGTGGTAGGATGAGCAAGAGAAGAGTGTGGTGTGCTGGAGTTGGGAAAGGGTAGTGAGTAGTGGGATAATGAAGTTAAGTTGCTTGTGAAAGTAAAAAGAGAGATGTATGGGCATTACTTTTAGGAGAGTGGAAGATGTACAAAAGAAAATGACAGAAAGTCATGAGGAAGCTTTTTTTGAGGGCAAAAGAGAATTGGGGTGAGAGCATAATCGCAAACTTCAGGGAGAAAATATTTTGGAAGGAGGTTAGTAGCATGAGAAAAAGAGTAGAACAAATGTTAACATTGATGAAGGGGACAAATGGGGAAATGGTAACAGACAGTGATAAGATGGACTGAATATTTTAAAGAATTGTTGAATGTTTTTGGTGACAGTTTGGCAGATATAAAGTGTTTGGGTCAGGGAGATATGCAAATTCAGAGGGGTCATAGCAAATGGTATGGTTAAAAGAGAAGAGATGGGTGAGAGCCTTGCATAACATGAAATGTGGCAAGGCAGGTGGAGTTGATGTAATTGTAATTGAAATTCTTGAGAAAGGGGGTGGCAATATTGCTAACTGTTTCTTTAGGGTTTTCATTGAGTTTATGAATTATGAGGTACATACCAAAGGATTGGTGGAATTCCTGTTTGTCATTGTGTGAAGGGAAGGGAGGATAAAGGCAACTTTATCAATTAAATAGGCATATGTTTGTTGCTTGTTTCATGAGAAGCGTGGGAGGTGGGCAGATTAGAAAGGGTATTGAGTGGTGGGATGAAGAAGTACGATTATTAGTGAAAGAGAAGAGAGAGGCATTTGGACGATTTTTGCAGGGAAAAAATGCAAATGACTGGGAGATGTATAAAAGAAAGAGGCAAGAGGTGAAGGTATTAAGAATATATGGTGTGGGAGGCAAGTTGTTAGAAGCAGTGAAAAGTTTCTATCAAGGGTGTAAGGCATGTGTACGTGTAGGAAGAGAGGAAAGTGATTGGTTCTCAGTGAATGTAAGTTTGCGGCAGGGGTGTGTGATGTCTCCATGGTTGTTTAATTTGTTTATGGATGGGGATGTTAGGGAGGTGAATGCAAGAGTTTTGGAAAGAGGGGCAAGTATGCAGTCTGTTGTGGGTGAGAGAGCTTGGGAAGTGAGTCAGTTGTTGTTCACTGATGATACAGTGCTGGTGGCTGATTCGTGTGAGAAACTGCAGAAGCTGGTGACTGAGTTTGGTAAAGTGTGTGAAAGAAGAAAGCTGAGAGTAAATGTGAATAAGAGCAAGGTTATTAGGTACAGTAGGGTTGAGGGACAAGTCAATTGGGAGGTAAGTTTGAATGGAGAAAAACTGGAGGAAGTGAAGTGTTTTAGATATCTGGGAGTGGATTTGGCAGCTGATGGAACCACGGAAGCGGAAGTGAATCATACGGGTGGGGGAGTGGACGAAAGTTCTGGGAGCGTTGAAGAATGTGTGAAAGTCGAGAACATTATCTCGGAAAGCAAAAATGGGTATGTTTGAAGGAATAGTGGTTCCAACAATGTTATATGGTTGCGAGGTGTGGGCTATAGAAAGAGTTGTGTGGAGGTGGGTGGATGTGCTGGAAATGAGATGTTTGAGGACAATATGTGGTGTGAGGTGGTTTGATCAAGTAAGTAACAATAGGGTAAGAGAGATGTGTGGTAATAAAAAGAGTGTGGTTGAGAGAGCAGAAGAGGGTGTTTTGAAATGCTTTGGTCGCATGGAGAGAATGAGTGAGGAAAGATTGACCAAGAGGATATATGTGTCAGAGGTGGAGGGAACGAGGAGAAGTGGGAGACCAAATTGGAGGTGGAAAGATGGAGTGAAAAAGATTTTGAGTGATCGGGGCCTGAACATGCAGGAGGGTGAAAGGCATGCAAGGAATAGAGTGAATTAGAACGATGTGGTATACCGGGGTCAACGTGCTGTCGATGGATTGAACCAGGGCATGTGAAGCGTCTGGGGTAAACCATGGAAAGTTTTGTGGGCCTGGATGTGGAAAGGGAGCTGTGGTTTCGGTGCATTATTACATGACAGCTAGAGACTGAGTGTGAACGAATGTGGCCTTTGTTGTCTTTTCCTAGCACTACCTCGTGCTCATAAGAGGGGAGGGGGTTGTTATTTCATGTGTGGCGGGGTGGCGATGAGAATGAGTAAGGGCACAGTATGAATTATGTACATGAGTATATATGTATATGTCTGTGTGTGTATATATATGTATATGTTGAGATGTATAGGTATGTATATTTGCTTGTGTGGACGTGTATGTATATACATGTGTATGTGGGTGGGTTGGGCCATTCTTTTGTCTGTTTCCTTGCGCTACCTCGCTAACGCGGGAGACAGCGACAAAGCAAAATAAATAAATACATAAATAATGTTTGTTGCAGGTACCTAGTGTGTTGTATGGAAGAGTGGTGATTGAGCGGGTAGTGGCATGCTAGAGCATCAGGCTAGAGAAGAGCAATGTTGTTTCAGGAGTGTTGGGGGATGTGTGGATCATGTGTTTGTTTTGAAGATAGTATGTCAGAAATACTTAGAAAAACATAAGAAAAGAATTTTTATGTGGCATTTATGGATTTAGAAAAAGTACAGATGCTCCTTGACTTACGATGGGGTTACATTCCGATAAACCCATCGTAAGTTGAAAATAACATAAGTGGAAAATACATTTAATACATCATAGCTTAGCCAAGCCTACCTTAAACATTCTTAGAACTCTTACATAAGCCTACACTTGGACAAAATCATCCAACACAAAGCTTATTTTGTAATAAAAAGTGTTGAATATCTCGTAATTTATTGAATACTGTGCTCAAAAATGGTTATGGTTACTCACCATAAACATACACAGCTGAAAGCACACTGGGCTTGAAGAATGTTTGAAGCATATAACTAAAATTAATTGCCAGATGGTGAGGATACTACATTGACAGTCATCAGTCTCTCTCTCTTCTGATTAGGCATGAGAATAACCGGTAGAAGGTACTCATGATTGCGTGGCTGCCTGGAAGCTGCGGCTCTGCCTCTGCGCAGCATCATGAGGGAGTATCGTACTGCATATTACTCGCCTGGGAAAAGATCAAGATTCGAAGGATAGTTTCTATTGAATGTGTATCACTATCACACCATTGTAAAGTCGAAAAATCATAAGTTGGGGAGCATCTGTATAGACTGGGTTGAAAGGGAAGAAATGAGGGACATGGAGTACCCAGTGTTGTAAAGAATCACAATAAACATCTTATGAGGCTGTGTATGGAAAAATGACTGATGATTGGAATACCTGGTGTGCCTCAGTGAGATGGTTTGGCCATATGAAGTGAATAAGTGAGGATAGGTTGACTAAAAAGGATAAATGTGTCAGAAATAGAAAGGACAAGGAGAAAGGCAATACCAAATTAGAAGAGGAAGGTTGGAGTGAATAAGATTTTAAGTGCTTGGGCCTGAACATGCAGGTTGTGAAAGATCCTGCATGGCATAGAGTAGATTTGAGCACTGTGCTACAGCAAGAACAAGGGAATGTGAGCAGCCATGGGAAATCACAGAAAGGTTGGTGAGATGTAGTTATGGATGGGGACTCTGGTTATGTTGCATTACAAAATGATAGCTATTGATGTGAGCAAATGAACTCTTCTTCAGCTGGTGGTGGCACTACCTTACTAACACAGGAAACAGTGAACAAGTATGAAAATAAAAGATAAGTACTTTATTTTCATACTTGTTTGCCATTTCCCCTGTTTGCAAGGTAGTGTCAGGAACGAAGAAATGGCTTCATATACTTGATCCAATCTAGCTGTCATGTGTAAGGTGCTCAAACCACAACTTACTTATTAGTAGTTTCCCCTGATCACTTCATGTTCTCTAGTTGAGTCCATTGACAACAAGTTGCCCCCTGTATACCACATTGCTCCAATTTACTCTTTCATGCATGCCTTACACCCTCCTACATATTCATTCTCCAAATACTGAAAACCTTTGTCATTTCATCAATTCATCTCCCATTCAATCTGGCTCTTTTCATTGTTCACTACCCATTTGACACATGTACCTTCTTTGTCATCCTTTCGTCTCCTATTTCCATAATATGTTCATACCAGTTTCAGCACCAAGTATTCTCAGTCTCCAGTCATTGTTCAGTACACAGCTCCTCAACCTGTTCATCATTTTTATTCACAACACTGGGTACTCCATGCCCCACAATCATACCCTCAGCTGCCACATTACCTATTCTCACAGTCAAATCACCCATCACTAATAACCAATCCCATGCATCAAAACTGCTTACTCACTCATCTCCTCCCAAAACATTTGCCTCTCTCCTTTTAGTTTCCAGAAGCATAAGTACTAATGATCACTCACCTCTTGTAATCCCTTTCCATTTTTGCCCACATTTGTCTGGGGCTCACTTCCTTACACTTTTTCACATATTCAGCAGCAGCGCTACCCCTTCCTTAGCTCTCACTCTTACATTTACCCATGACTTTACCCCTAAGACATATCCACTGTTCTTCCCACTTTCCCCTTTAGCTTTGTTTCACTCAGTGTGAGAACATATAAGTTTCTCCTCAAACATTCTACCCATCTCTCCCTTCTCATCTTGGTTACATCTGCAAACACTCAGATACCCAAGCCTGAGCCTTCAAGGAGGATGAGTAATCCTCAGTTGACTCCTCCTGCTCCAAATTTTAGAAATTAAAATACAAGGAGGGTAAGATTTCCAACCCCCCCCCCTTTCATCACTCTTCTATGACATGCAGGGAATAGATGGGAAGTATTCAGTTGCTCATGAAAACCCCAGGGTCATAAAATATATCAAATCAGTGATTGTAATGTTGTAGGAAAAAGTGATGTCCAAAATGTAGATAAGAAAGTATAACTCATGGGCATATATCGGACTAAAGGGGAGGCATTGTCCAATTACATCAGGGCAATAGTTTTAGATTTGGACATACACCTGAGGTGTACTTGTACTTTTAGTTTTGACAATTTTGGAGCCTCATTGCCTTTGGAAACTGTGCTGGAGTTGCCCTCTGCCAGTGACCTGTCAAGGGTAAGGCATCAAAGCTAAGAAGCAGCACCAGAATTTACTATTGATGCTGAGGATTAAGAATAAAAAGCAATTTAGGGGGATGGTTCTGAATGTGAATGGGATGACTAGAGAGAATGAAAGGAGGGAGATTATGGAGAGATTTGAAAACTGTAGCATGGATATACTAGGGATTGGGGAAACCCATATCCTTGGGCAGGATGTGTGGAGTGAAAATGGAAATGAATGCAAGGCATGGGAGGGCTTGGAAGGAGGTGTAATATGAATGGGAATGAGTAAAAATATCTGGGAAGAAGAAAAGAAGGATATGCAATTCTGTTATCACCAAGAGTATGGGAAAGTAATATAGAGCATGAATGGAATCGATCAAGAATAGTGTGGGCGAAAGGAGAGATTGGGGATTGTGAAATATGCATGGGTATGTGTATATGTGCCTGTGAATATGAAGACTATACGAGATAAGGATGAAATGAAGCTTTTCTGGAGGAATTTGAATGACTGTAAAAACAGATTTGAGAATGAGAGAAACATGGTCATTTTGGGTGATATGAATATGAAATCAGGATGTGATGGAATTGGTGAGATAGTTGCCTCAAGTGAATGAGAATGGAAGCTATCTTGTGGATATTTGTGCTGAGAGGGGTTTATTCCTTGCAAACACCTTTTTTAGCACATGATCCTCATATGTACATGGATGTGGAATGATGGAAGAGAAGAGCAAAAGCCTTTGATTGACTCTGTGGCAATGGATGAAAGAATGAGAAAGGCTGTGCTGGATGCTAGAGTTATGAGAGGATTCTTTGAAGACTCCAACCATTTTGCAGTTGTTGTGTGGATGAGGATCAGGGAAATGGAGGTATGGTGTAAGGAAGAATGGAGAGGTAAAAATGTTGGCAAGCGAGAAGAGAATCAGGAAAAATACAGGGAGGAGGATGAAAGGAAGGTAACTGAAAGCTTAAATGGAAGTGCAGTGAATGTAGGAATGCAGTCACATGTGAATGAGGTGTTTACAATGTTTAGAGAAATAGTAGTAAAGGTTGTAGAATCAGTAGTTGGATACAGGAATAAAAAGGGCAATGTATGGAGGACAGAAGAGATTAGAAATGCTATGGAAGAGAAGGAAAAGGCATATAGTAGCTTACTCAACAGGAATGTACCAGTGGAAGTTCAGTAAAGGAAGAGGGAAGAATACAAAATATGTAAGCAGAATGTTAAGAAGCTGATAAGAGGAAAGTAAAGAAAGAGGAGATAAAGATTTTGGAAGAAAGTTAAGTGAGAAGTTTTGGGATAAGAAACTACACTAGAAGGAGGTGAAAAAGGAAAGATATTGATGTGAGAGGTAAGGAAGGGGAATTGCTGACTCAAAAGAAGGAAGTGAAAGGAAGATGGAAAGAGTATTTTGAAGAACTGATGAATGTGGGAGGAGAGGCAACAGTTGTTACATGCATAAGTATGAAGGTGAGAAGGAAGAGAATACAAGTCCAAAGGCCTATAGCAAAGAGGGAGGTAAGAGGGGTAATTATGAGGCTCAAGGTAGGAAAGGCACCTGGAGTGGATGGGATTATGGCTGAAATGCTGAAATATGGAGGAGAAAGTGTGATAGAGTGGATGTATCTTATGTGTAATTTAACATGAAAACAGAAGGTTGTGCCTGAGGATTGGGTGAAGGCTATTATTGTTTCTTTATTCAAAGGAAAAGGTGCAAAGGATGTAAGTAGCAATTATAGGGGAATAAGTCTGGTAAGTATACCAGGAAGAGTTTATGCAAGAATTCTGATTAATGGAGTGATGGAAGTGATTGAATGCAGAATAAGTGAAGAGCTAGGGGTTTTTTAAGAAAGGTAGGGGATGTGTAGATCAGATTTTTGTAGTAAAGATGACTGTGGAAAAGTATTTAGCAAAAGGTAAGAAGCTTTTATGGATCTGCAGAAAGTGTGTGACAGAGTTGAGTGGAATATTTTGTGGGTTAAGAATATATGGTATAGGGGGAAACTGTAGGATGGTGTAAAAGCTCTCTATAGAGGAGCAAATGCATGTGTAAGAATGGATGTAGAGCTGAGCAAAAGTTATGGGGTGCAGAGATGGACTATGGCAATGAGATATGGTGGCTTGGGCAAACTTGTTTGCATATGATACTGTGTTGTTAGCTGAGAGTGAAGAGGAGCTGCAGAAGGTTGTAAGTGTTGTATGATGTATGTAAGCAGAGGAGATAGAAGGTAAATGCAAGTAAAAGTAAGTAATGCTGTTTGAAAGGAAATGGAGTGAAAGTATAGATTTCGTAAAACCATACAGAGTGAAAGGAGAAAGTGTACTAAATTGTGCTGTGGATAGAGGGGAAAAAGACTGGAAGAAGTGAGGGAATTTATGTATCTGGGAGCTGTCTTTAGTGTGGTGATAGGGAAGGAGAGAGCAGTACAGGGTAGAAGAGTCATTGGGTCCCTTAATAGAATAATGAAGGGAAGAGCTGAAAGCATGAAAGTGAAGAAAGGATTAAGGGACAGCATAGTCCTCCCAACCTTGACATATGTAGCCGAAACAGGGATGTAGAATGAAGCACAGGTCAAGAATCTAGGCTGAATATGAGCTATTTGAGAAGAGCATGTGGTGTGACTAGATGGGATGAAGAAAGAAATGAAAGGGTGAATGGTATGATAAGGAATGCAAAGGGAATGAATTGTGGAGTGGCAGAATAGGTGAAATGTAATATTTTGGGTTGGTTTGGGCCTGTGGAAAGAACACAAGACTAGGAGTTTACAAGTAGAGTGTATAATAGTACAATTAAAGGAATTGGTGTGAGTGGAAGACCACCTGTGACATGGCAAACAAGGGTGGAGGAATACTGGAGGGAGAGAAACAGAGGAAGAATGTATGTAATTATGTATGCAAGGGAGGCATGTAAGGATAGGGATAAGTGGAGACTCTTTTGACATGGCCACCCCTTAAGGGGAGTTCCCAAAGGGAACAGGCATCAGAGACACAGATAGATATATAGCATATATCAGATGTCAGATGGGGTGGTGTTTAGGAACTGGTTGGAAGAATGGTTGTTTAGTGATTGTTGGGTTACAGTTATATATGTTTTTGTCCATGTTATGCTTGTTTGGGGCAGAGAGATCTGTGATTTGTGTTACTGAAGTTTGAAGTAGGGAGAGGATTTTTATTTCTACTTTTGAATTGGTTGATGGTTTTTGAGTAATTTGGATTGGAAGACTCAAGTGCCATTGTAGAGGATGGAATGTCAAGCATATTGGGAGGATCTCTTATTTCATTGTGTAGGGTTGGGTGTTTGTGGTTGCTCCAGTCATGTTTTGGAATGCTCTGTTTTGTGTGATTTGCCAATTTTTTATATCTGTACTTGATAGGAAGGATGGCCTTTCAGGTGAGACAGAGTTTTGGATGGAGTGGATGAATTGTTTGTACAGGATTCTAAGGGATTTTCCCAGCTATGATGCCAGTTTAAGTGTTTTAAGGGTATTTATATTTTTGCTTTTTTATTTTTTGGCATGGGAGTGAATGTCGAGTATGTTGCATTTGATGCCTAGAAGAGTTGGTGTTTTGATGAATAGGAGCTATGGGCAATTCATGGTGACAGGATGGTGCAGGTTGGATTCATGTCTGTTTAGGGCCAAAAGTGACTAAAGACTTCTATGGAGATGCAGACATTCTGTTATTAGAAGGGTAATGCTGCAAGTGTGCAATGCAATGTTGTATGTTTGTAGTTGCTTTGTGTGTGTTAGGGTGCTCTAATGTAATTGTAAGGTTGTTTTGTGTTGTGAAGTCATGTAGGAAGATATTAAAGAGTTGGAGAAGGAAATTTTCTCTGGAGAACTCTCCTGTGAAACCTGTGTGTGACTATCTGTGAAGATGGATAAACATTTTTGTGATAGTTGTGGAGGATGGTGTTGAGTATCTTTTGTGTGGGAGTATGTTAAGGGATGCTGTCAGTAGCTTTGATGTCTGTTGCCACTGCGTATATGTGTGTGAGTGTGTGTGTGTGTCTGGGGGAAGGGGGTTGAAGCCATCAAAGATATGTTGAGTGAGGTCTATGTGTAGTTTGGTAATGGAGTGATTGGGGTTAAAAAGTGAATGTTTGAATTACAGAGGTACAAGTTTGAGTATACATGGTAAGTTGTAAGGGAGAATGGTGACTGAAAGGGTGGTGACATACAAAGAGTATCGGATTGGAAGTGTGTGTATCAGGTGTTTTCTTTGAGAAATACTAAGAAAAAGAGATCTGGAGAAAGCATATGATAGTGTTGATGGAGATGCTTTGTGAAAGGTGCTCAAAATATATGGTGTAGGTTGAAACTTACAAGAGTTAGTAAGGGGTTTCCACCAAGAAAGTAAAGCATTCATACAAGGAGAAAGAGAGAAGGGTGAATGGTTCCAAGTGAAAATACTATGTTTCATCAAGAATGTGTAATGTCACCGTGGCTGTTTAACCCACTGATGAATGGGATTATGAGAGGTAAGTGTTAGGGTTTTGAAGAGTGACAGATTTTCAGTCAGTTGGGAGATGGGGGAACCTGGTAGCTGAATCAGCTCGTTTGCAGTGACAGGGCTCTGTTGGCCGACTTAAGGGATAAACTTCAGGAGCTGATGTCTAAGCTTGAGAGAGAGTGGAAGTTGAGAGTTAATGTGAATAAAAGTAAGGTAAAGGGAGAGAGAGAGAGGGTCGTCTGAATGGAGTGAATCTGGGTGCCATGGAGTGTTTTAGATACTGGAGAGGGTACATGACTGCGAAAGGAATTATGGAAGATAAAGTGAACCATAGAGTGGGTCAGGGTGCAGAAGCCCTGGATGTATTGAGAAGTATGTGAGAGAGGTCACCTGCTTGCCTTCATCCATTCCTGGCACTACCCGCCCCACAGGAAACAGCATCGCTATCCCCCGCTTCAGCGAGGTAGCGCCAGGAAAACATACGAAAAAGGCAATATTCGTTCACAATCAGTCTATGGCTGCCATGTGTAATGCACCGAAACCACAACTCCTTATCCACATCCAGGACCCACAGACCTTTCCATGGTTTACCCCAGACGCTTCAAATTCCCTGGTTCAGTCCATTGACAGCACGTCGACCCCGGTATAACATATATATATATATATATATATATATATATATATATATATATATATATATATATATATTATATATATTAAAAAAGGGGGTGACTGTATTGTTGACTGGTTGGTAAGGTTATTTAATGTATGTATGACTCATGGTGAGGTGCCTGAGGATTGGCGGAATGCGTGCATAGTGCCATTGTACAAAGGCAAAGGGGATAAGAGTGAGTGCTCAAATTACAGAGGTATAAGTTTGTTGAGTATTCCTGGTAAATTATATGGGAGGGTATTGATTGAGAGGGTGAAGGCATGTACAGAGCATCAGATTGGGGAAGAGCAGTGTGGTTTCAGAAGTGGTAGAGGATGTGTGGATCAGGTGTTTGCTTTGAAGAATGTATGTGAGAAATACTTAGAAAAGCAAATGGATTTGTATGTAGCATTTATGGATCTGGAGAAGGCATATGATAGAGTTGATAGAGATGCTCTGTGGAAGGTATTAAGAATATATGGTGTGGGAGGAAATTTGTTAGAAGCAGTGAAAAGTTTTTATCGAGGATGTAAGGCATGTGTACGTGTAGGAAGAGAGGAAAGTGATTGGTTCTCAGTGAATGTAGGTTTGCGGCAGGGGTGTGTGATGTCTCCATGGTTGTTTAATTTGTTTATGGATGGGGTTGTTAGGGAGGTAAATGCAAGAGTTTTGGAAAGAGGGGCAAGTATGAAGTCTGTTGGGGATGAGAGAGCTTGGGAAGTGAGACAGTTGTTGTTCGCTGATGATACAGCGCTGGTGGCTGATTCATGTGAGGAACTGCAGAAGCTGGTGACTGAGTTTGGAAAAGTGTGTGGAAGAAGAAAGTTAAGAGTAAATGTGAATAAAAGCAAGGTTATTAGGTACAGTAGGGTTGAGGGTCAAGTCAATTGGGATTTGAGTTTGAATGGAGAAAAACATACACATGTATATACATATATACATGTATATACATACGTCCACACACGCAAATATACATACCTACACAGCTTTCCATGGTTTACCCCAGACGCTTCACATGCCTTGATTCAATCCACTGACAGCACGTCAACCCCGGTATACCACATCGCTCCAATTCACTCTATTCCTTGCCCTCCTTTCACCCTCCTGCATGTTCAGGCCCCGATCACACAAAATCTTTTTCACTCCATCTTTCCACCTCCAATTTGGTCTCCCTCTTCTCCTTGCTCCCTCCACCACTGACACATATATCCTCTTGGTCAATCTTTCCTCACTCATCCTCTCCATGTGCCCAAACCACTTCAAAACACCCTCTTCTGCTCTCTCAACCACGCTCCTTTTATTTCCACACATCTCTCTTACCCTTACGTTACTCACTCGATCAAACCACCTCACACCACACATTGTCCTCAAACATCTCATTTCCAGCACATCCATCCTCTGCGCACAACTCTATCCATAGCCCACGCCTCGCAACCATACAACATTGTTGGAACCACTATTCCTTCAAACATACCCATTTTTGCTTTCCGAGATAATGTTCTCGACTTCCACACATTCTTCAAGGCCCCCAGAATTTTCGCCCCCTCCCCCACCCTATGATCCACTTCCGCTTCCATGGTTCCATCCGCTGCCAGATCCACTCCCAGATATCTAAAACACTTCACTTCCTCCAGTTTTTCTCCATTCAAACTCACCTCCCAATTGACTTGACCCTCAACCCTACTGTACCTAATAACCTTGCTCTTATTCACATTTACTCTTAACTTTCTTCTTCCACACACTTTACCAAACTCAGTCACCAGCTTCTGCAGTTTCTCACATGAATCAGCCACCAGCGCTGTATCATCAGCGAACAACAACTGACTCACTTCCCAAGCTCTCTCATCCCCAACAGACTTCATACTTGCCCCTCTTTCCAAAACTCTTGCATTTACCTCCCTAACAACCCCATCCATAAACAAATTAAACAACCATGGAGACATCACACACCCCTGCCGCAAACCTACATTTACTGAGAACCAATCACTTTCCTCTCTTCCTACACGTACACATGCCTTACATATATATATATATATATATATATATATATATATATATATATATATATATATATATATATATATATATATATATATATATGACTAGGTACACAATGTGGTGGCCAGAGGGCGAGACAGGCTTCGAGCAGTGTATATGCTATATTTCATGGCTATCAGCTCGTGACTGAACTTAGCTGGAAATACGTAAGAAAAGGGACCAGTTGCTTGACATCTAATAATGCCATAGTACAAGGTTGGTGTGATGGATTGGATGCCATTGTTCTATTGGATAATATGTTCAGTAAATAAAGAAAAATCATTGTATGATGGATGTACTGTAATCTAGATGAGAAGTGGTTTGTTTAGAGACAAATTAGAAAAATTAGTTCAGAGGTTGGGATAGAGAAAAACGCGGAAAACATTAAGCGCCAAATTCAAAGTTTTATGAACTGCGCGCCATTAGACTGCAAATCACCACTGTACAACCCCGCAATAGCACCGACATGGCCATACCTTTGTCATCCACTTTATTCTAGAGGGCCATAAAATTAATATAAAACCCGCTTTCCAAAAGCTGAAGTTCCTGTATATTCTTCGAAACTATTTATTTCATGAGCTTCTATTCCACATGTACCGGGGTCTCTCTCGTCCACGAATGAAGTGCAATTTTGGGGTTTCTTCCACCTCTTTCTCAGCCCGAATTATATAAAGTCTTCCATATTGTTAACACTAACCATCACTTCCGTTTAACCATTGTCTCTCCGTATGCCGTAACAATTTTGTTCTGTTCTGCAGGCTTTATTACGGCGACTATTCTCGTGAGGTGTTTGTGTGTAGTCAAGCCGCGAGGGTCAGGACCGGCGGCACTTGCTTAGCTGTTGCTTATTCGTAATTTGTTTGTGGAAACCAGGAACACCAGGAATGACCCTTACGATACCTTTGTTTTTAACTCAAACAGGGAAGTTGTGAAATACTCTTCCTTCTTATCATAACCTTTCTACTGTAAAGACTCAGACATGAGTAAGTCGCAGGGTAAACCTCGATGATGAGCTTAGCGTTCTTAGCGATTCTTTTTCTGTTTTCCTTTATTTTAAGAACTTACTGAAGAGAACAGCCTAGTCTGGAGCAGCAACTAACTCATGCAAAACGCCTGTAGATTATTACGTTTCGATGACGAGTTGAGAAGCGAGAGTTTTCGCTTCACATTTAAAACAGGATTATGTTGAATTTATTATATGTATAGAAAAAAAAAGATGGAGATGAGGTTTCAAAGCCGTGCTCTGAGTTTTTAAAGACCTTACTTTAAAAGATCCTAGGTTAGGACACCAACAGACTCGTAAACAATGAAAATGTATGAAGTGTACACAATATGTAACGATGACGAGGGTTTTCGCTTCATATTTGAAATGGGATCAAGTGGGATTTAGAAAGAGGAAAAAACCAGCTGCAAGCCAAGCCGTGTTCCTGGGCTGCAGCTCTCATGGAGGCAGTATACAGACACCTGGGGAGATCTTTTTCGTCCATCTCACGTAACTATGACTGCGACTTCCTTTAATTCGTGACATGCCAGTTATCAAAAATATGACGAGCCGGGAGTGGACCAGATTTAATTGTATGAAACAGAGCAGAGATTATAACGTGAGGAAGCTTGCTAGACGATTCCTTATCATGTGCAGAAAGTATAAATGTACCAGTGTATAATAAGCATAAAGTCATTCTCAGAGCAATCTGGTAAAAAGCAACAGGGTAAACCCATAATGATGGAGGAATAGCTCATGTTGCATCATTTCTTTGCAAGAGAAGTTGTGAGCGAGATAGTGAAGAATGGGAGGTGAAGCTGCTGTGGAATGGATCTGAAGAGTGTTAATGGAAGAATGAGAGAGCAGTCACGTGCCTGATGGTTGGATGAAAACAGTAATTGTTCCACTCGTGCAGAAGAGGCGAGTACAAGTGGCTGTGGGAATCAAGAGGAATGTCTCGTTAGCATTGGTGGCTAAGTCTGTGGCAGGATAGTGACTGATTGTGTCCAAAGGATTAATTGGTGAGGAACAAGGTGGATTTAGGAAGGGAGGAGAATGCGTAGAGTACTTGCACATATCCAAAGAGAGAAAGTGTGATGCACCGTTTGTAGTTAGTTAAACCATTGGAAAAGTTATACATAATGGTGGGCCGGTTCGAACCTGCATGGAGGAGGATTCTGAAAATGAAATGGAATAAAATTTGCTATTGTTTTGAAATGGAAGAGTCAGACTGTGAGATTAGTTTTTCATGGTGAAGCACTGAAAGTTGTGGATGTCTGAATATTTGGGAGTGAATTCGAGAGAGGATGATTGTAGAAAAACTGAAATTAAAAGTGGAGTTATGGCACGAAGCTTGCACCGAGGATGTGTAGCTCTGAAACCCCAAAGAATTTAGGTCGAGAGTGGTAAAAAATGAGAGCGGAAGAGAGAGAAGTTGCGAAGTACAGTTGGAATTAAGAAGAACGAAGAGTAAAGGTGTGACATTAAAACTTAACACAAGTCACCTGGGTGAATTCCTTTTCGATAGCGAGGTCATGCTGAACGTGTGATATATATCAGGTTAGTCAAGAAGATATATAGTAGTACAGGTGACATATGGCGAAGAGAGAATAAATAGTGAATGAACTAATACGGGCTTGGGATATTTCAGATGAAAATATTAGGGGACTGATTCGTTTTCAAATGTAATAAAAGCAGTTTTGTTTTCGAATGGCATAATTGCAGACTTAGGTCTTAGATGGTTACTTAACCTTTTGTGGATACATAAGAGAATTAAGAAGCGCCCTTATGAATATTTGAACACATCTAAATCTTACTAGGTGGTTTTGGGTCGAGGAGACGAGCATGAGTGAGAAAGATGTTGCTGAGGCTGAATCCATTACATTAGTTTTGGAGTGGGTTATGGCTGATAATGATAGATATAATCAGAAATCTGCCCTATTTGGCTCGTAGACGATATTAAGGAGACACGATATATATCTATAAGTTGATCTGAGGACTGGAAGACGTACCTTGCGACAGATTCTTGACAGCTGAAACTAACAGCAAAACAAGAGAACACAGTAGAATATTCTTAAAGTTATCACTCTCGTTAAGAACTGGTAGTTATTCTTCAAGTTATCACTCGTCAAGAACTGGTAGTTATTCTTAAAGATATCACTCTCGTTAAGAACTGGTAGTTCTTCTTAAAGTTATCACTCTCGTTAAGAACTGGTAGTTATTCTTAGAGTTATCACTCTCGTTAAGAACTGGCAGTTATTCTTAAAGTTATCACTCTCGTTAAGAACTGGTAGTTATTCTTAAAGTTATCACTCGTTAAGAACTGGTAGTTATTCTTAGAGTTATCACTCTCGTTAAGAACTGGTAGTTATTCTTAAAGTTATCACTCGTTAAGAACTGGTAGTTATTCTTAAAGTTATCACTATCGTTAAGAACTGGTAGTTATTCTTAAAGTTATTACTCGTTAAGAACTGGTAGTTATTTTTAAAGTTATCACTATCGTTAAGAACTGGTAGTTATTCTTAAAGTTATCACTCGTTAAGAACTGGTAGTTATTCTTAAAGTTATCACTCTCGTTAAGAACTGGTAGTTATTCTTAAAGTTATCACTCGTTAAGAACTGGTAGTTATTCTTAGAGTTATCACTCGTTAAGAACTGGTAGTTATTCTTAAAGTTATCACTCGTTAAGAACTGGTAGTTATTCTTAAAGTTATCACTATCGTTAAGAACTGGTAGTTATTCTTAAAGTTATCACTCGTTAAGAACTGGTAGTTATTCTTAGAGTTATCACTCTCGTTAAGAACTGGTAGTTATTCTTAAAGTTGTCACTCGTTAAGAACTGGTAGTTATTCTTAGAGTTATCACTCTCGTTAAGAACTGGTAGTTATTCTTAAAGTTATCACTCGTTAAGAACTGGTAGTTATTCTTAAAGTTAGCACTATCGTTAAGAACTGGTAGTTGTTCTTAAAGTTATCACTCTCGTTAAGAACTGGTAGTTATTCTTAAAGTTATCACTCGTTAAGAACTGGTAGTTATTCTTAAAGTTATCACTCTCGTTAAGAACTGGTAGTTATTCTTAAAGTTATCACTCGTTAAGAACTGGTAGTTATTCTTAAAGTTATCACTATCGTTAAGAACTGGTAGTTATTCTTAAAGTTATCACTCTCGTTAAGAACTGGTAGTTATTCTTAAAGTTATCACTCTCGTTAAGAACTGGTAGTTATTCTTAAAGTTATCACTCTCGTTAAGAACTGGTAGTTCTTCTTAAAGTTATCACTCTCGTTAAGAACTGGTAGTTATTCTTAAAGTTATCACTATCGTTAAGAACTGGTAGTTATTCTTAAAGTTATCACTCGTTAAGAACTGGTAGTTATTCTTAAAGTTATCACTATCGTTAAGAACTGGTAGTTATTCTTAAAGTTATCACTCTGGTTAAGAACTGGTAGTTATTCTTAAAGTTATCACTCTCGTTAAGAACTGGTAGTTATTCTTAAAGTTATCACTCTCGTTAAGAACTGGTAGTTATTCTTAAAGTTATCACTCTCGTTAAGAACTGGTAGTTCTTCTTAAAGTTATCACTATCGTTAAGAACTGGTAGTTATTCTTAAAGTTATCACTATCGTTAAGAACTGGTAGTTATTCTTAAAGTTATCACTCGTTAAGAACTGGTAGTTATTCTTAAAGTTATCACTATCGTTAAGAACTGGTAGTTATTCTTAAAGTTATCACTATCGTTAAGAACTGGTAGTTATTCTTAAAGTTATCACTCTCGTTAAGAACTGGTAGTTGTTGTTACAGAGTTGTGAATGTTTGGAACAGTTTTCCATTGTTCGTTGTTGATTCAACGAGCAGCAACGAATTTAAAGTGTAAGTTGAACGTGTCCCTGACAAATTTGAATCAGTTTTCATATGTTTGCTCCTGAACTCAGTGGTAAACTACAAGACTGAAAGAAATTAGGCGGGGGAGTGGATGCTGGAAAGGGAATAACGTGGAGCTCAAGGAATATCAAGACATCGAAGTTTTTGCTGTAACTAACAGTACATAATCCTAACCGTAGAGAAAGCTAGGACAGTTACCCAGGAAAAATGAAATAGAAAAAAAAAATATTACTAGAATTACTTGTGTTAAGGAATTGGAAATCGTAACCTAACCCACACTCTCCCCACACAAAATATCAGTCCTTCTTCACATCGCTAATGGGTCACCTACCGAACCAAAAAATCCATACAAACATCCAGAAATATCAAGACCCGAAAACATTATCATCTGAGGAAGATTTTAATGTTTGTTGCTGTCAGCTGCTAGTTTATTGTGTGCCTTGTTCGCGCTGCCAGACGTAGCGTACTAGGATTATAAAGGTCATAAATGGTCTTTATCAGACCCAAATGTGTTGGTGATTATATATTAGATTATTAAAATGTGTTTAATTACATAAGCTTTGTCTTCCATTTCGTAAATTTATATACCAGATGCAAAAGTGGATAAAACTTCGAAATTTCATGTATCTCATTATTATCAATAAGGTCTTTTTTTGCTATTTCATACTGGGTTTGCATAGACATATTCCTAAAACGTTCTACATTCTCTCAGTAAAAGATGATGTTCTAATTTGTATCAATATCTCTGACCACAAACTTTACAACACGTGAGTAACTTCACCAGAAAGACCAAAACGCCGAGAGTATTGGGAAGTATGGCACATACTAGGATTGATATGGCAATGACGTCTTGTAGACTATTGAATTTTTTACATGTTTAACATGTTTCATTTGCCAAGTATCGAGGATGAAGAATAACAGATGATTCAAATGTCTGTGGCTATGGTTAATGCAAGCTTGAGTTATAAGTATGGCAGACAGCTCAGTTTGTAGGGCAAATGCCAACATGTTTATTCTAACACTTTCCTTCACTTATTACCAATACCATTATGCTATATTGTGATGACAGCACTTCCAGCCGTCCAGTGGCAGTGGTAAGAGAGAGTCGGAAGTATAGATGCAAAACCTGCCTCATAAATCACCAAATGATAAAGTTGATGGAGTTGGACATGGAGTTCCTCGATTTCCGAAATCTTTGATAGTACACAGCACTTATAATCTGCTGTCAATCGTTCAGTTTCATGTATTATATATATATAAATCTTAATTTGAGAGCTGTGAAAAACTGTAATGGCATTTATTCTAATACTTTGTGAGATTATTAAGGTTATTCAAATTTGGCGCGGCTGGGATCGAAGATCCAGCCGCCTGAGCCGAGTGCTTCGATCCCAACACGGAACCCGTGACCATTGATCAGCTGACATCATATGACACAAGCGCAGACGCCGCTCGTAAAGTTTTCAGGACGGTAGCTGGGTAAAGTAAGCATAGCTGATGATTTGTTCTGTTATACCTTCAAAACGCAGTTATATGTTCGTTGTTTAATGTGTAGGTAGCAGGTGATATATAACGAGCAGCCACAGGGACTAAATCATTATAGGTACTGCTGTCAGTTTGTTCATCCTCCCTTCATAGTAGATTAGCATGGGAGAAACCAAATACAATTGTGTGATGAAAAACCACAGAAATTATTGCTAGAATAAAGGTGTCACTTGGTGACATTTGACCTCAAGTGCAGAACTTGTTTAATAGAGTCAAATTCAGAGAATACTGTAAAGGTTATGTCGTGGTGGTGAGGGATATGGAGGCTGTGTGGGAAATGTATTTAGATGATTTGGTCAGGTTTAAGGGAAGAACATTGAACTAAGAACGTAAATCTCGGTTTGAAACACTGGTAGATGATCGTTCGTACCAATTACATTGGCAATAACAAATTTATTAATGTATAAACTCCAACCTGATTTATACCAAACTTAACCTGGTATATGTGTACTCTTAAGGTATGTTTTAGTTCATCATTGAAACTAGCTTTAGGAAATAGTAACAGTGCTTTATGTGTTTTATATAGTGTATGATTACAGAAATACATGGGGATCATGATAAGGAACACGTATATTTAGTGAAAGATATTAAGGCGACAGTAGGATATTCAGGATAGTATTGGGTATTATTACTGTTTCGGACATCCAGGCTAGGCTTTGTTTGGTTGAAATTTTTTTCCGATGGTTTTGATGTCTTTTAAACAATTCTGATCTTCATTTCATTTGCAAATCGCTATGTCATTTTCGTAACCCAAAACCCTGGTTCCCAATTTGTGTCCCCCATTATTGTTTGATAAAGTGAGAGACGTCTCAGAAGGTAGTGATTTTGGTAGAAATGAAAGTCAGAATAGTACAGAATATCAAAAACCATCAAAAAATATTTTAACTTCCAAACAGTTTGATGTCCGAAACCGTATTTTACGAAGTATCGGCTTGATTAAAGTAATAGGGTAATTTCTAAGAATGCAGATGTATGTATTGCAGTTAAAGAATTTTAAGAAAAATTATACCATTAGATTCCAACATTGTAGGATTTTACTTTCAGCACCTCCTACTCCATCAATTTTAAGTTCTTGTGAAGTGGGCAGAGCTTTGAATTAGAGGGAAATCAGGAGTGTAAAAGACTGATATCAACTGATGAGAGTGTATGAAATCTTTTGATGCTACTTTCATCAAAATGTGTTAAGTAGAACAGAAGGGATTTCTGTGACGTCCTGCTGTATTTTTGTGTATGCATGAGGACATTTATAAAAGACCTCCCTGAACTATGTTTACCCCTGTCCAAAAGATCCATGGTGCTGTTTGAATTGGGTGCTTGTTTTTGATCATGGAATTACACCTATGGTAGACCCCACATTTTATCTGTAGCATTAAAAGAGGCAAGTTATCTTTGTTTATATAATTATTGTTTTTTTATGTTACTAAATTGTTATCTACCCCCACATTTTCCCATTCCCTCATATCCTTACCTCTAACAAGGTATTTGATATATAATTATGGAAATTAAGGATGAAAAGGAAAATCCTCCACTCTTAGATCACTCTTCACAGTGATAACAATAACTTCATAAGAGTAGAATGCAAACTATAAACCTAGAAAACACATAGCCAGTGATGGATAAGATATAGGCTCCTTTTGATTTACATGATAATCATGTTCTTGAAAATGGTTGAGTAAATCAATAATGCCTAAATCAAGTAATGTAGATGGTGGAGCTTGGGGAGTTTCATTGTTATATGTCAATGCCATATATTATACCAGCAAAAATACTACAGTATACAAGTGCCAGGAAATTTAGAATGTTATAATACACATACTAGTAAATAAAGGGATAAAATAAGATGACGACATGTGTTTACTGCTGTTCCTGAAGTGTTTGCTGGTGCTGATGGAAAGGGAGGAGGTGAGTGGAGTTACTGGGCAAGGGTGGTGGTGATGTTGGAGTTTTCAAGCATACAGTCACCTTCTGCATTGCTCCCAACAATCAATGTGAGGTGATCCATGATAATTTGAATCCGGTGCAGTCTTCTGTTCATGGGAAATGTATGTCCTCCAAGGCATTCTCTTCTTAAATAATCTGGTCTCATCCATGTTGAAAATCTGCTTATGGTAATAACTGCTTTCCTCGATAATGGTCTTGAGAGTTACTGGGAAATTTTTGGCAGCAGTAACATGAGCAGAAGCATCCTCACCAGTCATAGTGATGTTTGGTACTTGTAGCATTTTCTGAAATATATGAACCAACCAGAACCTGCACAAAATTTTGTAGCTGCTGCTTCTGCTGCCAAGTCATCATATGTGCTTTGGGCTTTTGCCTGTATCACAAGCATGCTGATGGGAACATTTTCATGAATTTAGTATTTGATCAACTTTTGTTTTTCTCTCAACAAACAAACTTTGGGAATACAAAGTCTTAGCTGCATTGATTAATGTTCCACTCTTGACACTGAATGCAATCTTCTCTTCATTATCCAGAATAGTCCATAAAATAGATTCACAAAGTCCAACGGTTTGCATCATTAGATATGATGCTCCAGATCATGCTATGTAGGTATTTCTGTAATCAGGATAAACTCTATAAAGTGCTTACAGCATAGGTATCCAGTTCCCAAAGCTACTTTCACTGCAGAGTGAAATCATACTTTTGCAATAGGTACCAAAGAAGCAACTTACAGAAATAGAGGAAAAGAAGGTAATGTTCCAATTTAGGGACATAACACACATAACATGGATTTGGGAGAAACCCATATCAATTGACTCCATTTACTTAGAAGTTACTTAGGTTAGGTGATTGTGATTTGGAACATTGCTGTAATTTAGCAGTTTACCATAGGTGACAAAACCATGAAACATGCCATAATTAGTTAGAATGTACTGGGGAACATAGTGCATGCCTTCCACAATGCATGAGTTGTGTTTAGATTAGCTAGGAGAACAATAATTGATTTAGAAATATTAAGATTCTTAAACCAGTCAATGAAAAAATTATTATTTTCTGTAAGTGCTCTCATTAGTAGGTAGTAATTGGTAGGCAGTACTATCTGCTGAGGTATTGGGAGGGTTAGTAATGGTTGCATAGTGAGCTAGCACTTCACTAGCACTTCTCTGACCCAGGTAACTTTTTCTCTCTGTCTCACCCACATGTGGACTACTGGCACTTTGTTCACAAACATACAATCTCTCCGTGTCGTACATAACACTTAACAACTCTTAACTCGCTTAGCTCATTCTTTGTAATTCAGGATTTTCCTGCAGTGAACGCTCTGCACTAGCCCTACCTTTTGGCAAAATGGTAGAACCAGTAGAAAGAGATAGTAGGTAGGAGCATTTAGGCAGGAGCAATAGGTAGAAACATTAGGTAGAAGTAGTAGATAGGAACACTAGGCAGGAGCATCAGGTAGTAGTCAGCAGGAATATGTAGGAGTCTCTGCATATATTGCACTAGAGTTGCCCTCTGCCATTGGCTTGTTAAGGGTTAGGCACTAAAGGCTAAGAAGCAGCTCTGTAGTTCACTAGTTATGGAGACTATTGCTGTGGACACCCCTTTGAGGGAGTTCCAGATGGGAACAGGCATCAGAGATATAGATAGATAGATAGTGCTTTCACCTGATTAGTCTCCCAAACACCAATAGCTAGTGAATTATAAAGTTCAAAAACTGTTCCCCTCTTATGAAATGAAATATCATCATGGAACATTAACTGCAGGAAAGAAATACATATTGGTGTTGATGTTATACAACAATCTGAAAAAATTGCAGTGATCCTGAAGAAATACTCATGATGGTACAGGGAGCAGTAAAATGCACACTTCTCAAAGATGGAAGATTCAGTTGCGAAGAGATAGATTGGAGGAGTATACTGTAAAATTTTCTTCCAGCATGTCAATGAATGTTCTAGGATGAATAGGGACTGATACACTGTCATTACTGGACCATATCTTTACACATACTAGTATGGGTATTGGGAATATTTTGTATGATTCACCAGTTTGATAGTGATTATATAGTATGTGGTAAATGAAGTAGTTATAAGAGCAGAGGTGAGATGAGACCTAAAGAGGAGATATAATCATGGAAACTACATAGACCCCAACAATTTATCTGTTAGCATAAATTGGGAAATGGAGTTGATTAGCCAAGAAACAGGGTATTGTTCTACCACAATACTTTTTTTTTTTGCCTGTGAAATTTATAATAGTGTAGGAACTAGCCTCAGATATGGAGGGAATGATTATAGCAGGTTAAGAAAGAAGGAACAGTGGCAGTGCAGGAAAAGATCCTTAACTTTTCCATTAATTCATTAGGAATATTTTTTGATGTGGGGGATAAAAATTATACACTAACACTAGCAGGCCATCATGTGAGATTTTCTCATTGACAGCTGCAGTGTCATCAACACTCTCTTGTAGTGCAGTGAGATCCACTAAAGATTTCTTATGATGCAGTGGCACATAGATTAGTAAGGCATTGAGGTCCTGCACTTTCTCAGCTGATCACTTCACTTATTTTCTATATTTCTTTTGCAGAACCTAGCTCCATTGTTTATTTTTTGATGTGATTTGACTTTTTCCATTTATCTGCGTTCTTTTGCCTCTTCCAAGAGTAGTCAGACAGAAAAGGCTGCTCATCACTATCAGTAGAACTCACTTTTGATGAATACTCTTGGCTGCACTACAAGAAACACTCATATTTTTAACTATAACTGCAAAGTTATGGAAAAAAGAGTCTGAGCATCACAATGTTGCCGAGTGGGACTATAGCAGCAAATTTGATGCTTTTTGGCAGTTGGAAACATGAGACTGCATCCAAGATGCTGATTAGTTGCGGACAGATGAGCTCACCATTTAGCATATAGCAGAACTACACCTTCAAGCTTGCACATTTGGTCTGTCAACCCTCAGAAACAGGAAATTGCATGGCTGTAAGAGTAAGCCCACCATGATTAGGACTTTGTATTATGATGGAAAATGGATGGGCCTTTCTGACTTTTCGGACTATAGCAGGCTCACTCTTATTTCATGGAATGCTTCAAATTTATCAGAGAATAGCTGATAAGATATTTGATGAATCTCTAATGTGAAGACTTCATCTATATTATGGAAAATTGTGTGCAATATTGGAGTATGTTCACTTATGTTTTGCAGTTTGTTTTTGATATTTAACTCCAGCACCCATTCCAGTTAAGTCTTCGTGCACATATATTAAATGCATTTTTTGACCATAGCAGTGGTTGGACCACTTTTATCAGCATGTGTTTATAGGTTTCATGTGAACATTTTCTTTTGCAGAAATGACTACTCTTGGCCACTTGGAGCATGTGGCTGCTGTGCAGCGGGACTACATTGCCCAACCACGTCTCTGCTATAAGACTGTTACGGGCGTGAATGGTCCACTAGTTATTCTTGATGATGTAAAGTTCCCTAAGTTCGCTGAAATTGTAAACCTTCACCTGGCTGATGGAACAGAACGAAAGGGACAGGTGTTAGAAGTAAGCGGCTCAAAGGCTGTTGTCCAGGTGAGTGCTTACCATTATATTAACAGACATGGAGTTTAGTTATGTAAGCATCCTTTCATGTTCAGAATAGAGTAACCTGACAATCCCAGGAGTCATTTGCATGTACCATGTGAGTGTGATATCAGTTAATGTACAGGGGGCCCAAAAGTCAGAAACATGTTGAGATACTCTGTTTCTTATAGTTATTTTTTTTCATTATACTTAATCGCTGTCTCCCGCGTCAGCGAGGTAGTGCAAGGAAACAGACGAAAGAATGGCCCAGCCCACCCACAAACACGTATATGCATAAACGCCCACACACGCACATATACATACCTATACATTTCTACGTATACATACATATACATACACATTTTTTTTTTTTTTTTTTTATACTTTGTCGCTGTCTCCCGCGTTTGCGAGGTAGCGCAAGGAAACAGACGAAAGAAATGGCCCAAACCCCCCCCCCCATACACATGTACATACACACGTCCACACACGCAAATATACATACCTACACAGCTTTCCATGGTTTACCCCAGACGCTTCACATGCCTTGATTCAATCCACTGACAGCACGTCAACCCCTGTATACCACATCGCTCCAATTCACTCTATTCCTTGCCCTCCTTTCACCCTCCTGCATGTTCAGGCCCCGATCACACAAAATCCTTTTCACTCCATCTTTCCACCTCCAATTTGGTCTCCCTCTTCTCCTCGTTCCCTCCACCTCCGACACATATATCCTCTTGGTCAATCTTTCCTCACTCATTCTCTCCATGTGCCCAAACCATTTCAAAACACCCTCTTCTGCTCTCTCAACCACGCTCTTTTTATTTCCACACATCTCTCTTACCCTTACGTTACTTACTCGATCAAACCACCTCACACCACGCATTGTCCTCAAACATCTCATTTCCAGCACATCCATCCTCCTACGCACAACTCTATCCATAGCCCACGCCTCGCAACCATACAACATTGTTGGAACTACTATTCCTTCAAACATACCCATTTTTGCGTAAGACAAGGGAGCAAATGGGAACTTCAGTGAAGGGCGTAAATGGGGAGGTGATAACAAGTAGTGGTGATGTGAGAAGGAGATGGAATGAGTATTTTGAAGGTTTGTTGAATGTGTCTGATGACAGAGTGGCAGATATAGGGTGTTTGGGTCGAGGTGGTGTGCAAAGTGAGAGGGTTAGGGAAAATGATTTGGTAAACAGAGAAGAGGTAGTAAAAGCTTTGCGGAAGATGAAAGCCGGCAAGGCAGCAGGTTTGGATGGTATTGCAGTGGAATTTATTAAAAAAGGGGGTGACTGTATTGTTGACTGGTTGGTAAGGTTATTTAATGTATGTATGACTCATGGTGAGGTGCCTGAGGATTGGCGGAATGCTTGCATAGTGCCATTGTACAAAGGCAAAGGGGATAAGAGTGAGTGCTCAAATTACAGAGGTATAAGTTTGTTGAGTATTCCTGGTAAATTATATGGGAGGGTATTGATTGAGAGGGTGAAGGCATGTACAGAGCATCAGATTGGGGAAGAGCAGTGTGGTTTCAGAAGTGGTAGAGGATGTGTGGATCAGGTGTTTGCTTTGAAGAATGTATGTGAGAAATACTTAGAAAAGCAAATGGATTTGTATGTAGCATTTATGGATCTGGAGAAGGCATATGATAGAGTTGATAGAGATGCTCTGTGGAAGGTATTAAGAATATATGGTGTGGGAGGCAAGTTGTTAGAAGCAGTGAAAAGTTTTTATCGAGGATGTAAGGCATGTGTACGTGTAGGAAGAGAGGAAAGTGATTGGTTCTCAGTGAATGTAGGTTTGCGGCAGGGGTGTGTGATGTCTCCATGGTTGTTTAATTTGTTTATGGATGGGGTTGTTAGGGAGGTAAATGCAAGAGTTTTGGAAAGAGGGGCAAGTATGAAGTCTGTTGGGGATGAGAGAGCTTGGGAAGTGAGTCAGTTGTTGTTCGCTGATGATACAGCGCTGGTGGCGGATTCATGTGAGAAACTGCAGAAGCTGGTGACGGAGTTTGGTAAAGTGTGTGGAAGAAGAAAGTTAAGAGTAAATGTGAATAAGAGCAAGGTTATTAGGTACAGTAGGGTTGAGGGTCAAGTCAATTGGGAGGTGAGTTTGAATGGTGAGAGGCTGGAGGAAGTGAAGTGTTTTAGATATCTGGGAGTGGATCTGTCAGCGGATGGAACCATGGAAGCGGAAGTGGATCATAGGGTGGGGGAGGGGGCGAAAATTTTGGGAGCCTTGAAAAATGTGTGGAAGTCGAGAACATTATCCCGGAATACATACACATATATATATATATACATGTGCATATTCATACTTGCTGCCGTCATCTATTCCCATTGCCAGCCTGCCACACATAGAATAGCATCCCCTCAGTGAGATAGCACGAGTAAAAGACAAAAAAGCCACATACATTCACAGTCTCTAGCTGTCATGTGTAATGCACCGAAACCACAGCTCCCTTTCCACTTCCAGGTTCCACAAAACTCTCTATAGTTTATCCCAGATGCTTCACATGCCCTAGTTCAACCCATTGACAGCACATTGACCCCAGTATACCACATCGTTCCAATTCACTCTATTCCTTGCACGCCTTTCACCCCTCCTGTATGTCCATCCTTCCACCTCCAGTTTGGTCTCCCGCTTCTCCTCGTTCCCTCTACCTTTGATGCATATATCCACTTTGTCAATCTTTCTTCACTCACTCTCTCCATGTGACCAAACCATTTCAATACACCCTCCTCTGCTCTCTCAATCACGCTCTTTTTATTATCACACATCTCTCTTACACTTTCTTTACTTACTCGATCAAACGACCTCACGCCACATATTGTCCTCATATGTTTCTTTTCCAACACATCCACCCTCCTCTGCACAACCTTATCTATAGCCCATGCCTCACAACCATACAACATTGTTGGAACCACTTTTCCTTCAAATGTACCCATTTTTGCTCTCCAAGATAATGTTCTCGACTTCCACACATTCTTCAATGCATCCAGAACCTTTGCCCCCTCCCCCACCCTGTGACTCACTTCTGTTTCCATGGTTCCGTCCACTGCTGAATCCACTCCCAGATATCAAAAACACTTCACTTCCTCCAGTTTTTCTCCATTCAAACTTACCTCCCAATTAACTTGTTCCTCAACCCTACTGAACCTAATAACCTTGTTCTTATTCACATTTACTCTCAGCTTTCTTCTTTCACACACTTTAACCAAACTCAGTCACCAACTTCTGCAGTTTCTCACCCAAATCAGCAAACAACTGACTCACTTCCCAAGCCCTCTCATCCTCAACAGACTGCATACTTGCCCCTCTCTCCAAAACTTGCATTCACCTCCCTAACCACCTCATCCATAAACAAATCAAACAACCATGGAGACATCATGCATCCCTGCTGCAAACCGACATTGACTGGGAACCAATCACTTTCCTCTCTTCCTACTCGTACACATGCCTTACAACCTTGGTAAAAACTTTTCACTGCTTCTAGCAACTTACCTCCCACACCATATATTCTTAATGCCTTCCATAAAGCATCTGTATCAACCCTATCATATGCCTTCTCCAGATCCATAAATGCTACATACAAATCCATATGTTTTTCTAAGTATTTCTCACATACATTCTTTAAAGTAAACACCTGATCCCACATCCTCTACCACTTCTGAAACCACACTGCTCTTCCCTAGTCTGATGCTCTGTACATGCCTTTACCCTCTCAATCAATACCCTCCCATATAATTTCCCAGGAATACTCAACAAACTTGTACCTCTGTAATTTGAACATTCACCTTTATCCCCTTTGCCTTTGTACAATGGCATTATGCATGCATTCCACCAATCCTCAGGCACTTCACCGTGAACCATACATGCATTGAATATTCTTACCAACCAATCAGCAACACAGTCACCCCTTTTTTGATAAACTCCACTGCAATACCATCCACACCCACTGCTTTGTAGTATGCTGGTTCATTCATAAAGAAATGCTCAAACCTGAACCCAGTAGCCTCAGTACACTTACCATTTCTTGACTTCTCTGTGTGGGGTCATATGAAACCCACTATTTACACTGATCATCCACAGTTCTTGGAGGAAGTGAAAACTCATGATAACTGTTCCAGGAGATTTGACTTTTGTTTTTGCTTTCACAGTGTAGTTGATTATCAGGCTTTATCCTAGAAAATATCAATTATCCACCAAAAAAATAAAGTTTTAAATGAACTTTTGTATTACTTTGTCAGTGCTGAAAGTTTCATTTTGTTTGTATGTGAAAGAAGTTTGATTCTGTGTATCTGGCATTAACATTTCTTAAAAGTAATATTGAATATTGGAAATTGATATGATGTAGATTAAAAGATAGAAAAGATTAAGGTCACTTATGGCATCAAAAATAAAATTATGTAGATGACCTTCTGTATTACTTTTCAACACTGAAATAAGTTTTACTTTCTATATCTGATATTAATGTTTCTTGAAAATCATATTAGATAGTTAAAGATTATTTGAAAAGAATAAGTGAATAATACAAAAATTTTTCTCCATCGTGTAGTCAAGAATGGCAGAGGGGAGATGGAATTTTTGTGTTGGTGTTGGGATTTAAGACTTTAAGAATTGTTTGCACCTGATGAAGTGGATTGTCTCTGTTAAACATGTAGTGCTGCATTTATTGAAAAAATTACATATTAGATAAAATTATCAACTATTGAATTGCGATTTCAACCTCATAGCTATCACCACCGACTAATGTGATCAACATATGGATGTAGGCATGTATACGAGTAAGAAGAGAGGAGAGTGATTGGTTCCTAGTGAAGGTCGGTCTTCAGCAGGGATGATTGATGTCCCCATGGTTGTTTAATTTGTTTGTGGATGGGATGGTTAGGTAGGTAAATGTACGAGTTTTGGAGAGAGGTGAGTATGCTGTCTGTAGGGGATAAGAGGGCCTGGGAAACAAGTTGTTGTTCTCTGATGAGACAGCACTGTTGGCTGATTCGGAGGAAAAACTGCAGAAGTTAATGACTGAGTTTGGATAAGTGTGTGAAAGGAGAAAGTTGAGAGTAAATGTGAATAAGAGTAAGAGTATTAGGTTCAGCAGGGTTGAGGGACAAGTTAATTGGGATGTAAGTTTGAATGGAGAAAAATTGGAAGAGGTGAAGTGTTTTAGATATCTGGGAGTGGACTTACCAGTGAATGGAACCATGGTATTGGAAGTGTGTCATAGAGTGGGGTAGAGGCCAAGGTTCTGGGAGTGATGAAGAATGTATGGAGAGTATGTTATCTTGGAGAGCAAAAATGGGTATGCTTGAAGGAATAGTAGCTCCAATAATATTAGATGGTTGCGAGGCATGGGCTATAGATTGGGTTGTACAGAGGAGGGTGGATGTAGTGGAAATGAAATGTTTGAGATTAATATGTGGTGTAAGTTGGTTTGATCGAGTGGTAATGAAAGGGTAAGAGAGATGTGTGGTAATAAAATGTGTGTTTGAGAGAGCAGAAGAGGATGTGTTGAAATGGTTTGGACATATGGAGAGAATGAGTGAGGAAAGGTTGACATAGAGGATGTATAAGTCAGAGGTGAAGGGAACAAGGAGAAGTGGGAGATCAGATTGGAGGTGGAAGGATGGAGTGAAAAAAATTTTGAGTGATTGGGGCTTGAACGTGCAGGAAGGTGAGAGGCATGCAAGGAATAGAGTGAATTGGAACAATGTGGTATCCCGGGGTTGATGTCCTGTCAATGGACTGAACCAGGGCATGTGAAATGTCTAGGGTAAACCATGGTAAGGTCTGTGGGGCCTAGATTTGAATAGGGAGCTGTGGTCTCAGTGCATTACACATGACAGCAAGACATTGAGTGTGAATGAATGCAGCCTTTTTGTCTTTTTTCCTGGTGCTACCTCGCTGAAGCAGGGGGTAGCAGTGCTGTTTCTTGTGGGGCGGGGTAGTGCCAGGAATGGATGAAGGCAAGCAAATACGAATATGTATATATGTATATGTCTGTATGTGTGGATGTGCCATTCTTTATATGTTTCCTGGCGGTACCTCACTGATGTAGGAAATGGTGATCAGATATTTTAAAATGAATAAGTGAATAGATAAATGAGTAGATATAAATGTCTGTGTGGATAGGGGAGAAAGAATCCTTCCGACGTATAACCTGCATGTAGTAGAAGGCTACTAAAATGGGTGGGAGCAGGGGGCTGGAAATCCTCCCTTACAGAGAAGGGGGCTAAGTGAGGATTTTCTCTTAAAGGCTCGGTTCTCTGTTCTTGACGCTACCTTGCTAAAGCGGGAAATGGCAAATATGTATGATGAATATATGTATTTTATTGATCGAGAGGGTGAAGGCATATACAGAGCATCAGATTGCAGAGGAGCATTGTGGTTTCAGAAGTAGTAGAGGATGTGTGGATCAGGTGATTGCTTTGAAGAATGTGTGTGCGGAATATTTGGAAAAACAGATGGATTTGTATGTGTCATTTACGGATCTAGAGAATGCTCATGAAAGAGTTAATAGAGATGCTTTGTGGAAGGTCTTAAGAGTATATGGTGTGGGAGGTAAGCTGCTAAAAGCAGTGAAAAGTTTTTTCAAGGACATAAGGCATGTGTATGGGTAGGAAGAGTGACTGGTTCCCAGTGAAGGTCAGTCTTTGGCATGGGTATATGATGTCTCCTTGGTTGTTTAATTTGTTTATGGATGGTGTGGTTAGGGAGGTAAATGCAAGAGTTTTGGAGAGATGGGCATGTATGCAATCTGTTGAGGTTGAGAGAACCTGGGAAGTGAATCAGTTGTTGTTTGCCAGTGGTACAGCCCTGGTGGCTGATTCAAGGGGGAAACTGCAGAACTTGGTGACTGAGTTTGGAAAATTGTTTGAAAGGAGAAAGTTGAGAGTAAATGTGAATAAGAGCAAGGTTATTAGGTACAGCAGGGTTGAGGGACAAGTTAATTGGGATGTAAGTTTGAATGGAGAAAAATTGGAGGAAGTGATGTGTTTTAGATATCTTTGAGTGAACTTAGCAGTGAATGAAACCATGGAAGTGGAAGTGAGTCACAGGGTGGGGAGGGAGCGAAGGTTTTGGGAGCGGTGAAGAATGTGTGGAAAGAGAGAACATTGTCTTGAGGAGTAGAAATGAGAATGTTTTAAGGAATAGTAGTTCCAACAGTATTATATGGTTGTGAGGCATGGGCTGTAGATAGGGTTGTACTGAGGAGGCTGGATGTGTTGGAAATGAAATGTTTGAGGACAATACAGGTACACCACCGAATTTCCAGCGACTGATGGTTTGGCACCTCCTTTAATCCAGACAAAATTACGCGAGGGAACTTGAAGCTACCGCGGCCACCAGACTAGTTTACTGGTTGGCCATAGATGGCTTTGTGTGTAGGGCACTCTTATTTACATTCTTTAAACTGCACTTGCTGGTGGTGATATTGCAATTCTGTGAGATTCTTATTTTATTTTGCTTAGATTTAACTCTAGCTATGGTTTCTAAGACATATGAGAGTGTCAGTCGTGTTGTAAAACATAAACACCATTCCATATTGATCCAAGATAAAGTAGAACTGTTGAAAAAATGGACCGTGGTGTTTCGGTGCATAAGCTGTGTGACATCTACAGTATTGGTTCATCAACTGTTTATAATATAAAGAAGCAAAGGGAGAAAATATTGAAAGTTTATGCAGATAGAGATTCCAAGAAGCAAATGACGATTAGAAAAACTATGAAAGATGGTAAGAGTACTGAGCATGATCGAGTGATGATGAAACGGTTTTAACAGCGTTGGAGTGATGGAGTGGACTTGTCAGGTAGCATGATCTTTAACCAGGCTAAGTTGTTCCATAAAGAACTTAAATTATAACATGAGCTTGACTATAGTGAAGGATGGCTTCAAAGATTCAAGAAGTGTCATGGAATTTCCATGAATTAAGTGTGAGGAGAAAATTGGTCCGCAAACCACGGAGGAGCTGCCGAGTATGTGAATGAATTTGTGAAACTTGTAGCTGGCGAGCACCTCAGCCCTGAGAAGGTGTATAATGCAGATGAAACTGTATTATTTCATTTTTTATTTAATTTACTTTTAATATTTGTTTAATTTAAATTTCTAGCAGTCCATGGTGTACATTAGACTCATGGGAGATGTATGATTAGTGGGTTAGATGTGTTTTGATGAATTATTATTACATGACCATGGTTGGTCCGACGAAATGGTTAATCCAGCAAGGGAAGCAAGAGTGCCGGAAAATCGGTGGTGTACCTGTATGTGATATGAGGTGGTTTGATTGAGTATGTAATGAAAGGGTAAGAGAGATTTGTGGTAATAAAAAGAGTGTGGTTGAGAGAGCTGTAGGGGGTGTGTTGAAATGGTTTGGACATATAAAGAGAATGAGTGAGGAAAGGTTGACATAGTGGATATATGTGTCAGAGGTGGAGGGAACAAGGAAAAGCTGGAAACCAAATTGAAGATAGAGGGATGGATTGAAAAAGATTTTGAGTGATCGAGGCCTGAATTTGCAGGATGGTGAAAGGCGTGCAAGGAATAGAGTGAATTGGAACAATGTGTTGTAATGGGGTCAAAGTGCCATTAGTGGACTGAACCAGGGCATATGAAACATCTGAGCTAAATCACGGAAAAGTCTGTGGGGCCTAGATGTGGATAAGGAGCTGTGGTTTCAGTGTATTACACATGACAGCTTGAGAATGTGTGCTAGTGGATGTTTCTTCTTCTGTTCCTGGTGCTACCTTGCTAACGCGGGAAATGGCGATCAAGTATAATAATGATAAAAAGAAGAATCATCTTTGTATTTCATCGTTAATTTTGTAATGCTAAGGTTGCTATAGCTGCAAGGATTGTCAGTTAGCCAAGTAGGCAGAGCTTAAGCCTTGATTTACATGCCCAAGTCTCTTTTTTGGGAAGCGTGTCCCAACCTTAGTTTGGTGTGGCTTTTAACTTGTGCAGTGTTCATTGATGTGTTTTGCTTTTGGTGTATAGTACTTTCTCTTCTTTTTGTTTTTTCTAGTGAATAAATAAGCTGCTTTATGAATAAAAAGAAAATAATTCTGCAATATTGCTGGAAGCATATATACATTAAGAAAAAGTTATGCTGTTACCTTTACTTGTCAGATTACTGGTAGAAACATGATTTCATGGGTTCATTCACTCAGGCAAGTAGATACTTAGATGGACTAGAATTCTATATTGTAGCAGAAGAAAACCTTCTGGACATCCAGTGCATGAAGAGCTCTGGCTGTGTGGATGAGCTGTCGTAATGAGGTAGTATGGAGACTGTGGGGGCATGCATCTTTATTGTCACTCTTATTACTGTTTACAGCTGTGAGTTCAAATTGGAATGGATAATTTGAGAGTCATGGGTGGTGATGCACAGGAACATTATTATATTCATTCTGTTTCTTACTGTTGTCTTCATTAACATTGGAAATAGTGCCACATAAGCCCTTGGAATATGTTGTTAGTTCAGTAATGTCACTTTCAGCATGAAACTTTGAAATCTTGTATATCTGTGTCTTTAAATCACTGATCATCAATGCCCAAAACCAAACCTTTTGTGGAATTTCATAACAATGTGATTCAGTTTTTTCATCATCTCAACTTTATTCTGTTATTGCCCATTCTTAGTTCACTAAACAATGTGATTTAGTTTTTCATAATTTCAACTTGATATTGGGATAGATAGCTCATTCTTATTTCTCTAAACTGCATCACTTGTTCTTCCAGCACTTTTATGCTAACATTTGGCTTTTAATGTCCTATCAAGACTTTTTGTTGCTGTCTTCTTATCACAATCACTGGCACCTAAAAGAGGTTTTGAATAATCCCTCTAATGAGCCATTGCTGGGTAATTAAAATTAGTGTATGCAAAGAGAAGTATTACTTTATTTTCCTGCTCTTGGGTCCCCTTTTGTATTAGGTTTCAGCTTTGCTCAGGAAGGTAGCCATGTCCATCAAGTGGGACCATATCAAGAAATGTGGTAATGTGCTTTATCTTAGTGGGATGAGTGCAAAAAACTTAGTAGTTCATTGACTTTATTGTTGAAGTTGCATCTTGGACACAAAAGATCTTTTAAGTCATATATTAGTTGAGGGGATGAAGGTTCTAGGAGCACTGAAAGAAGAAAGTGTACTAAATTGTGCTGTGGATATTGGGGGGGGGGGACTGGGAGAAGTAAGGAATTTAAGTATCTGGGAGCTGTCTTGGGTAAGTGTGGTGATATGGAAGGAGAGGTGAGGGAGAGAGCAGTATTGGGTCCCTTTATAGAATAATGAAGGGTAGAGGTGTAAGGATAGAAGTGAAGAGAAGATTAAGGAAAAGTATAGTCCTCCCAACCCTTACCTATGCAGCTGAAACATGAACGTGGAATGAGGCACAGAGGTCAAGAATCCAGGCTGTGGAAATGAGCTCTTTGAGAAGAGCATTTGGTGTGACTAGATGGAATGAAGGAAGAAATGAAATGGTGTATGAGATGTGGTATGGCAAGGAATGCAAAGGAAATGAATTTTGGAGTTGTAGAATGGGTGAAACTTAATACTTGAGGTGGTTTGGGCATGAGGAAAAAATGCAAGACTATGGTTTACAAGGAGAGTTTATGATAGTACAATTAAGGGGATTGCTGTAAGTGGAAGACCCTTCTGACTTAGTACAATTAAGGGGATTGCTGTAAGTGGAAGACCACCTGTGACTTGGGCAAATAGGGTGGAGGAATACTGAAGGAAGAGAAACAGAGGAAGAATAAGAGGAATGGTGTATGCGAGGGAGGTATGTACGGACAGGAATAAGTGGAGACTTTTGCAGTGACCATCCCTTGATGGGAGTTCCAGGAGGGAACAGGTATCAGAGATATAGATAAGATTGATAGAAGAGTATGGTTGAGAGAGCTGAAGAGGGTGTGTTGAAATGTTTTGGACTTGTAGAGAGAATGGTAGGGAAGAGGTTGACAAAGAGGATATGTGTTTGAGACATGGATGGAACAGTGAGAATGGGGAACCAAGAGAATACACTTCAGATGGAAGGATGGAGCGAATAGGATTTTGGGTGATCTGGTGCTAAAAATGCAGGAGAGTGAAAGGCATGTATGAAACAAAGTGAATTAGAGCAATATGGTATACAGCCGGTGACATGCTTTCATTGGATTGAATTGGGGCATATGAAGGAACTTGGGAAAGCTGCAGTAAGGTCTGTAAGGCCAGGTTGTAAATAGAGGGTGGCATGGTCTCATTGGATTGAACCAGGGCATGTGAAGCATCTGGGGGAAACTATGGACAAGTCTGTGGGGCCAATTTGTAGATAGGGGGTTGTGATTGTGCATTACACATGACAGCTAGAGAATTGATGTGAGCAATGAGGCCTTTTCTTCATATGTTCCTTGTGCTGCCTCACTAATGCAGAAATGGTGTACAATACAGAAGAGACAGATACGTTATTTTGAACTGTAGCTTGTAGTGTTGGATGATTGAATGGTGTCCATGTTGAAGATGAAAAAGTGTAACTTATTTATGTCTTTAGAGTGTAGTTTAAGGTAATTTTACTGTATGTTTGATGGGCTGGAGTACAAACTTGAGGTGCAGGGGGAGGAATGTTTAGCTCTTATAGTTATTGCAGTGTGAAAATGTTTTGTCAAGTGCTGTGTTTGTAGGAAGAGGGGGGATGGTGTGAATGCAGGTTATTATGGTGTAAGAGACGTATAAGCTTCTAAATCTTCTGAGGGACTGGGAGTTGATTATGAAATGATTTAGGTGGGAGTGGTTATGAGCTGTTGCAAGGAACTAGCTGTGTGGCAGGTAGAGATTGGATTGTATGGGGAGTACTTTTGTTTTGTTATGCAGATCCTGAATGCTTGTGTTTGTTTAGAAACCATTGATTGTTCTGAGTGATCTGTTTTGAGTAATTTGCAGTTCTGTTATGTCTGCTTTTGAAAGGTTGGTAGATCTGGTAGGTGAGACTTTGCATAGGATGGAGTGGATGAATTGTTTGTAGAGGACTTTAAGAGACCCTTTTTCTTGTTTTAAGCAGGTGCTGGTAAGTGTTCTTGGGGCATTTAGTTTGTTTATGGCTTTGTGTTGATGTTTAGGGTGTAGGGAGTGAATTGCATATGTGTTATATGTGATACTTAGCATGAATGGAGATGTATTTATGTTTGAGATGCTTTAGAAATTTCTTTTCATTGAGATAATGCAGTAAGGGAGAAATCTTGGTGTGTATTGTATACTAAGTACCCTTTACTACCTTTGGTTTATATCTTCTTGGTAGATAATGATTTGATTTTTTTGTGTATACTGCTCTTTATATTATGATTGTATTCAAAAGTAAGCTAGAAAGTCATATTTGTACATGTATCATTAGAATGTATAGAAGAGTTGGTATATTATTTACTATTTGGTGTATTTTGAGGAAAAATAATGGTTTCAAGCTATTTATAATGCTTCAGTAGCTAGAGACAGTTGGCCAAAGAAATTAGACCTGATGAATTAGAAAAAGGGAGGGAGAAAGAACCCAAAAGGAATATCAACTTGTTTACATCTTCACTTCTGTCTGTGCTTCGAGTCCATGATATTTGGAAAAATAAATTCAGCATAAGAACTTCTATATTAAATCAATCTTTCTGTATCTCAGATGCCTGTTCCCTTCAGAAACTCCCTCATGGGGGAGGCCATGGCAATAGTCTCCATAACTAGTGAACTCCAGTGCCACTTCTTGGCCTTTAGTGCCTCACCTTTAACAGGCCACTGGCAGAGGGTCAGTCTAGCATAGTGTTTGCAGAGGCTCCTACCTAATGTTCCTACAGACTACTTTTACCTAAAGGTTCCTACCCAACTACTACTTCTATCTATTGCTCTGACCATTTTGCCAAAAGGCAGGGCTAGCATATAGCACTCACCACAGGAAATCTAGAGTTCTGAAGAATTTTAAGTGTTGTCAGGTGTTGTGTATGACAGGAAGAGATATTCTGTTTGTTTGTGGACAGAATCCAGGACTCCATGTGTAGGTTAGGCAGAAAGAGGAGTGCAACTTGACAACCAGTAAAGTATTGGCTCACTATGCAGCCAGGCGGGTATTACTGGTAATGTGCCTTCCTGGTTGTTTGCTCCCTACTGGTTTATAAATGGTATATTAGATATTGAGAAACTAGTAGATGGTATATTAGATATTAAGTGAGAAACTAAATATACCCTCACACCTGATGTTGCATGCTTTCAGAGAGGGAAATTGAGAAAATTATATCACCTGAGTTTTTTAATGAAAGTGTAATTACACTAGTCAACAAAGATTTTGTCCCATGGAAAGAAAGTATGTTTCTTACTTATTTTTGCATGCGGAATCCAAATATGTTTTCAGAATTTCTCTATCACCCATTTTTTTTTTTTTTTTTTTTTTTTTTTTTTTGTTCCAGCATACCCGCATATCATTACTTACAATATATATGTACCAGTTCCCTACAGAGCATTTCAAACAAAGAGTTTAACAAACTCAGCTACTTTCATTGTTTGTAAAGTGTAATAGCATTTTTTTGAAAGCACAAACCTAGATAAATGAGTCACCAGGGGCCAGCAGAAGATGACTGGAAATGTTGGGACATTCAAATGATGCCCACTCCTGAGTAGTAGTTCTCGGGCAGTTGCAGGCTAGAACTCAGTGTGCAAACAGTGTCTTTTCAATTGTGTTGACAGATTGTGCTTTTGTGTATTCAAGTGTAGTGCTGATGCTCCATCCACTATCATAATGCTGAGAAACTGTGTATATAGTCCGAATTCTTTCTGTTACATCTGTGATGAATTGACATTCATATCGCAAAAATTTTCTATCACACCCCTTATTAAGAAATACTGTGAGCATTACTTTGGTTGTAAAGTGGATGACCAGAATATAAGTTGGGCCCCCCATATTTGTTGTGTCACATATGTCGAAGCTTCTCACAGCTTGGGCAAAAGGTTCAAAACATATGCCTTTTGCCATTCCTATGGTTTGGAGAGAACCCAAAGATCACACTTCAGATTGCTACTTCTGCTTGACAAATATAGATGATATAACATTAGAATCCAAGCATACTGTTGAATATCCTAAATTCCCCTCTGCTATGAGGCCAGTGCCTCACAGTTAGGAATTACCTATGCCAGAGCCTCCAAGAAACGTGACACTGCATGACAATGAGTTTGGTGTTGAGAAAGTAGACCAAGTAGAGGACAATATTGATCCAACATTTGAAGCAAGCTGTTCTTCAAGTGACCACACTTGCTGAGTCAAGGGGATCTTGATGATCTTGTCTGTGATTTAAATTTGTCTAAGAAGCAAGCCAATATTTTGGATTCCAGGTTAAAGGTTGAATCTTCTCCAGAATGAAACTAAAGTTTGTTTTTTATCATGATTGCCATGTCGTTTTCAAAGAATTTTTTCCCTTGAAGATTGTGTGGTGTTTTGCAATGATGTTCGTTCTGTTATGGAGGCACTTTATTGACTCATCAAAGATAAGCTTGAAAGCGGTCGTACTCCACAACGGAACTAAGTTTCTCTCCATTCTTCTGGCTCATGCAGCTATATGAAGGAATTGTATGATTACATGAGGCTTCTTTTGGGAAAATTAAGTATTGGGACTTTAAGTGGAATGTATGTGGTGACCTAAAGGTTGTGGTTTTTTACTTGGAATGCAATGTGGTTACACGAAGTTCTCGTTTCCTCTGTGAATGGGACGGCCAGGAAAAGAAGAATCATTATGTAAAGAAAGTGTGGTCAAAACAAACATCACTGACTCCACTGAAGAAGAATGTCATCGATCCTTTTGTTGATCCTGAGAAAATTTATCTGCCTCCTTAGCACATTAAGCTTGGGTTGATGAAGAACTTTGTCAAAGGTACAGATGAAATTGGCCATGGATTCATGTATTTGAGGAATAATTTCCCCAGAATCAGTGATACAAAAATCAAGGAGGGCATTTTTATAGTACTGCAGATCAGGGAACTGCTGTGCGAGATGAAAAGTTCAATGAATTACTAAATGGAGTTAAAAAAGATTAATGGCTGTCGAAAAAATAATTAATGGCTGTCATTTAAGAGAGTTTGCATTTAAGGGAATTTTGGGGGGATCACAGATTAGAAAACTACTGTGATGTTGAAAAAGATCTCACTTCAGTTAAAGCTCAGGTGTAGTATGAGTCTGAAAATCCACTTTTTGGACCCACACTTCGACTTTTTCTCAGAAAATCTTGGGCAGTCATTGAAGAGCACAGTGAAAGATTTTACCAAAACATTTTGGACATGGAAAAGCAGTACCAAGGAAAGTGGAGCCCCTCTTTGTTTGTAGATTATTGTTGGACACTAAGGAGGGACATTCCCAAGGCCAAGTATAGCCAAAAATTTTACACTTCTTCATTTTAGAGGTATGTTTTTGAAGTGTGATACCTGCCATATTGAGAAAAAGTAATATACACTTATTGTAAGATTTGATTGCTGTGTCACTTTAAAACCATGCCTGATAGAAAAATTCTAAAAACATGTTCAAATTCAGCATAAAAAGTGCTATAAGGTCCACCTAGTTTTGTTCATGGGACAAAAGTAAAAATTTTGTTGACCAGTGTTATTTTATTAAGTTTGCAAGGATATTTAAATGAACTGAAAGGCTTTATACACTTTGATTCACTCCCCACATACATGGGATTGGAGATATTGAGGATGACTAATGGTATTGGTATAGCTTCATGATTTTAATTTTTCAGGTATTTGAAGGCACCTCTGGTGTGGATGCTAAGCATACTGTTTGCGAGTTCACTGGTGACATTTTGAGAACTCCTGTGTCAGAAGATATGTTAGGTCGTGTGTTCAACGGTTCTGGTAAACCCATAGATCAGGGACCTACAGTGTTAGCTGAGGATTTCCTGGACATTCAAGTTAAGTCATCTATAAGATAATGACTGTTGTACTTGTGTCTTAGTACTCAGTAAAGTTTTTCATTCTTGCAGTAAGATGTTCATCTGAATTCATTTAAGTATTAAATACTTTGATTTCATTATTTGTAAAGGTAAAATCTGATAGAAAGATAAATGTACTAATTGTAAAATATGGCCACATCTGTAGATGAATTCTCAAGAGTTGTAGAATAAGCTACATAAGAAAGGTGTTATCCTGTACACAAGGACTCATTTGAATGAATTGAGGATTGGGATGGCAGAAGTCATGTCCTATAATACCACATACAGTATTAAGAAAGTATTACTTCATATGTGTTTGCCATTTCCTGCCTTAGCAGAGTAGCAGTTTTCTTACTATCATATCCCTAATATTTAGAATGTAGTGTGAATGATAAAAAGATAAGCTTTGAAGTAGTTGATGGCCCTGGGAATAAAGCAAGGAATCTGTTATGCTGCATAAACAATAATATAGATAAAGTTGAGAGATAGTCTTATATCAAGAGAAGTAAGGAACCCATTAATTTAATGTTCATGCTCTGAGGGCATTAAAAAAAGAAGCAGAATAATTAAGTTAGTGAAAGATTCCTTTCTTCATCAGAAATGTAGATCCTATGACCGGGGTTGATAAAATCTTTGACTTAGTTTATCCATAGACAAAGATTCGATACATTTTTGTGAGATAAGTGACAAATTGGGAAATAGTGGCCATCTTATCAGATTTCCAGTAGGAACCATGATTGAAAGCTCAAGGTATAGAAAACAGTGAAGGTATATGGTTGAAATTATAGTGATTTTGAAAAAATATACAGAAATATTGTACAAAGGCAAAGGGGATAAAGGTGAGTGTTCAAATTACAGTTTGTTGAGTATTCCTGGGAAATTATATGGGAGGGTATTGATTGAGAGGGTAAAGGCATGTACAGAGCATCAGATTGGAGAAGAACAATGTGGTTTCAAAAGTGGTAGAGGATGTGTGGATCAGGTGTATGCTTTGAAGAATGTATGTGAGAAATAATGCTGATGGATTTGTATGTAGCATTTATGGATCTGGAGAAGGCATATGATAGAGTTGATAGAGATGCTTTGTGGAAGATATTAAGAGTATATGGTGTGGCAGGTAAGTTGCTAGAAGCAGTGAAAAGTTTTTATTGAGGATGTAAGGCATGTGTACGAGTAGGAAGAGAGGAAAGTGATTGGTTCCCAGTGAATGTCGGTTTGCAGCAGGGGTGCGTGATGTCTCCCTGATTGTTTAATATGTTTATGGATGGGGTTGTTAGGGAGGTGACTGCAAGAGTTTTGGAGAGAGGGGCAAGTATGCAGTCTGTTGTAGATGAGAACGCTTGGGAAGTGAGTCAGTTGTTGTTCGCTGATGATACAGCGCTGGTGGCTGATTCGTGTGAGAAACTGCAGAAGCTGGTGACTGAGTTTGGTAAAGTGTGTGAAAGAAGAAAGCTGAGAGTGAATGTTGATAAGAGTAAGGTTATTAGGTTCATTAGGGTTGAGGGACAAGTTAATTGGGGGGTAAATTTGAATGGAGAAAAACTGGAGGAAGTGAAGTGTTTTAGATATCTGGGAGTGGATTTGGCAGCCGATGGAACCATGGAAGTGGAAGTGAGCACCAGGGTGGGGAGGGGGCAAAGGTTCTGGGAGTGTTGAAGAATGTGTGGAAGGTGAGAACGTTATCTCTGAGAGCAAAAATGGGTATGTTTGAAGGAATAGTGGTTCCATCAATGTTGTATGGTCGCGAGGCATGGGCTGTAGATATGGCTGTGCGGAGGAGGGTGGATGTGTTAGAAATAAAATGTTTAATGGCAATATGTGGTGTGAGGTAGTTTGATTAAGAAATGAAAGGGTAAGAGAGATGTGTGGTAATAAAAAGAGTGTGGTTGAGAGAGCAGAAGAAGGGTGTATTGAAATGGTTTGGTCACATGGAGAGAATGAGTGAGGAAAGATTGACCAAGAGGATATATGTGTCAGAGGTGGAGGGAATGAGGAGAAGTGGGAGACTAAATTGGAGGTGGAAGGATGGAGTGAAAAAGATTTTGAGGGATCGGGGCCTGAACATGCAGGAGGGTGAAAGGCGTGCAAGGAATAGAGTGAATTGGAACGATGTGGTATACCGGGGTCGATCTGCTGTCATTGGATTGAACCAGGGCATGTGAAGCATCTGGGGTAAACCATGGAAAGTTGTGTGGGGCCTGGATGTGGAAAGGGAGCTGTGGTTTCAGTGCATTACACATAACAGCTAGAAACTGAGTGTGAACGAGTGTGGCCTTTGTTTTGTTTTCCTAGCACTACCTCGCGGACATGTGGGGGGAGCGGGATGCTATTTCATGTGTGGCGGGGTGGCGATGGAAATGGATAAAGGCAGGAAGTATGAATATGTATTTATTTTCTTATTTGTTTTGCTTTGTCGCTGTCTCCCTTGTTAGCGAGGTAGCGCAAGGAAACAGACGAAAGAATGGCCCAACCCACCCACATGCACATGTATATACATACACGTCCACACACACATATATACATACCTATACATCTCAACAAATACATTTATATACACACACAGACATATACATATATACACATGTACATAATTCATAGTCTGCCTTTATTCATTCCCATCGCCACCTCGCCTCACATGAAATAACAACCCCCTACTCCTTCATGTGTGCGAGGTAGCGCTAGGAAAAGACAACAAAGGCCACTTTCGTTCACACTCAGTCTCTAGATGTCATGTAATAATGCACCGAAACCACAGCTCCCTTTCCACATCCAGGCCCCACAGAACTTTCCATGGTTTACCCCAGACACTTCACATGCCCTGGTTCAATCCATTGACAGCACGTCGACCCCAGTATACCACATCGTTCCAATTCACTCTATTCCTTGCATGCCTTTCACCCTCCTGCATGTTCAGGCCCCAATCACTCAAAATCTTTTTCACTCCATCTTTCCACCTCCAATTTGGTCTCGCACTTCTCCTCGTTCCCTCCACCTCTGACACATATATCGTCTTTGTCAATCTTTCCTTACTCATTCTTTCCAAGTGACCAAACCATTTCAAAACACCCTCTTCTGCTTTCTCAACCACACTCTTTTTATTACCACACCTCTCTCTTACCCTGTTATTACTCACTCGATCAAACCACCTCACCCAACATATTGTCCTCAAACATCTCATTTCTAGCACATCCACCCTCCTGCGCACAACTCTATCCATAGCCCATGCCTCGCAAACATACAACATTGTTGGAACCACTATTCCTTCAAACATACCCATTTTTGCTTTCCGAAATAATGTTCTCGACTTCCACACATTCTTCAAGGCTCCCAGAATTTTCGCCCCCTCCCCCACCCTATGATTCACTTCCACTTCCATGGTTATGATTCACTTCCACTTCCATGGTTCCATCTGCTGCCAAATCCACTCCCAGATTTCTAAAACACTTCACTTCCTCCAGTTTTTCTCTATTCAAACTTACCTCCCAGTTGACTTGACCCTCATCCCTACTGTACCTAATAACCTTGCTCTTATTCACATTTACTCTCAACTTTCTTTCACACACTTTACCAAACTCAGTCACCAGCTTCTGCAGTTTCTCACATGAATCAGCCACCACCGCTGTATCATCAGCGAACAACAAATGACTCACTTCCCAAGCGTTCTCATCCACAACAGACTGCATACTTGCCCCTCTTTCCAAAACTCTTGCGTTCGCCTCCCTAACAACCCTATCCATTAACAAATTAAACAGCCTTGGAGACATCACACACCCCTGCCGCAAACCTACATTCACTGAGAACCAATCACTTTCCTCTCTTCCTACACGTACACATGCCTTACATCCTCAATAAAAACTTTTCACTGCTTCTAACAACTTGCCTCCCACACCATATATTCTTAATACCTTCCACAGAGCATCTCTATCAACTCTATCATATGCCTTCTCCAGATCCATAAATGCTACATATAAATCCATTTGCTTTCTAAGTATTTCTCACACCCATTCCTCAAAGCAAACACCTGATCAACACATCCTCTACCACTTCTGAAACCACACTGCTCTTCCCCAATCTGATGCTTTGTATATGCCTTCACCCTCTCAATCAATACCCTCCCATATAATTTACCAGGAATACTCAACAAACATATACCTCTGTAATTTGAGCACTCACCTTTGTCCACTTTGCCTTTGTACAATGGCACTATGCAAGCATTCCGCCAATCCTCAGGCACCTCACCATGAATCATACATACATTAGATAACCTTACCAACCAGTCAACAATACAGTCACCCCCTTTTTTGATAAATTCCACTGGAATACCATCCAAACCCGCTGCCTTGCCGGCTTTCATCTTCCGCAAAGCTTTCACTACCTCTTCTCTGTTTACCAAATCATTTTCCCTAACCCTCTCACTTTGCACACCACCTCGACCAAAACACCCTATATCTGCCACTCTGTCATCAAACACATTCAACAAACCTTCAAAATACTCACTCCATCTCCTTCTCACATCACCACTACTTGTTATCACCTCCCCATTAGCCTCCTTCACATGTACATGTGTATATATGTATATGTATGTATACATTGAAATGTATAGATATGTATATGTGCATGTGTGGATGGTTATGTATATTGTATGTGGGTGAGTTAGGCCATTGTTCCTTCTGTTTCTTTGTGCTCCTTCGGTAATGCGGGAGACAGTGACTTAAGTATGAAAATAAAAGATAATGATATAGAAATATAGAAAATCCAAAGCAGAAATACAAAGAGAAAGCAGAATGAAGAGGTTGCTCATTTTGAAGAAGGACTTCTGAGTAATGAAGAGAGAAGTAAAGAAGAAAAATTTCAGGTACTTCAGAAGATTGCCACATTTATGATAATCCTCAGTGGGAATGTGAAAAAGAATAAGTACACCAAATTGCAAAAAGTGGATTGCAAAAGCCTACTTAAAAAAACAGAAAAGAAATGCCAAGTAATTTTACAGAACTTTTAGAATATCAGAGTAATAAAAAAAACAATAGGACCAGTAGGGATGAGAATAGGGCCATGTAAATTATTAAACACCTCAGTTTGCTGGAACTGCATAGCATTTGTTGAAGTAGAAAAGTTATATGGTTTTAATGTCGTAGACTGATCTTTTCATTCTTGATATGAGATCTGTATTGTGCTTAATGTAACTCTCAGGGTCAGGAGAGCTTATTTGTCTTTAGTTGATTAAGAACAGCAGGGAATACAGTTTAAGATATTGTGTGCACTTATGGGCCTTTCAGCTTCCTTATACTTCAGAAAATTGCGTTGTGGGTTTTCATTTTAAATCTCTCTCCTTCAGGTCAGGCTATCAACCCTTGGTCTCGTACCTATCCAGAGGAGATGATTCAGACTGGTATCTCTTCTATTGACGTCATGAACTCTATTGCTCGGTAGGTTGTATACTTACGAATTTATTTGTTTTTAACTAGTGTATGTTTGTAATATTCTTGCAGTTTGGCATTTGATTGTGATTAATATTCCTAATTCCTGAGTGTTTTGTTGTATTCTTAAGCACTTGAATGTCCTGTCTGTTGATTATTAGGCAAGTCTGTTAATATTACATAACCACTTCTTTAACAAGTTGACTTGCACTTCATACCATGTCATTGTGCTTTCATATACTTTCAAAACACTCACAAACACTTTCTTCCTCTGATTTCCTTATTTCTCTTCTTTTTTTGTCCAAACTCCTTTCAAAAAACTTTCTGATGTTTTCTTTTCAGGGTTAGTTTTTCCTACAAGACATAGAGATAACTTAGACCTCTAGAGATTAGAGACCTCTTAACCCCCAGTCCTACTGTTAAGGTAAATACCTTCATCAATCTCTTGATAGGTGATAACAATGTGGCTCTCTCCGGGTCCACCCTCCAACCAGTCAACAACATTCTCTAGTTGATGACTACATTGTTACTCCGACCATGACCTATATGGAAATACCCACTCCAGCTGTGATTTACTGGCTCCTTCCATCCTACCACATATAGGGTATCCTTTTGTGATGTATTAGGGAACATGTGTACAGTTTAATTGACTTATTGACTTTGTATTTAGAGTAAAGGGTATGGTAGTATTAATGAACACTATTGAGAACATATTCACACGTTACTCCTACATGAGATATGTACACGAGTTCTTGTGTTTGGTCACTGACTATATCTTTAGAGTTAGAGTTTATGAATATCATCTTTCAATCAACCCCAGTTTTTTCATGGGTTTAGTAATTCCCCCTCCCTTTGTTGATTTTTCCCTAGTGTATAGGCCCTCTCTCAGGGGAAAAACATGTAGGTTAAGACTAGAATGGAGTTACATCCAAATGTTTACACTGATTTGCATTAATGGGTTGTGCCACCTGGTTTGAATGTCATTGAGACAAGCCTGCACCATATGACTTCTGTCTGCATAGACCTTAACTGATATTTTGGAGGACAGGAGGCTCCCTTAGCTTGACCCAAGGGATAGGGAATATGGATTAAGATCAACCCCCCAAGTTATGGTGGGCAGGCTGGATTACATCACCCATTAATCTACCTTGTTTGAACTTGCATCAGGAACTGAGATAAGATGTCTGGTGTACAGAATGTCTGACAGCCTATATGGTTAAGTTATTTAAGAATTTTTGGACCTTGAGGATGCTTACCGTAAGGCACATTATGAAGCATCCTAGACAGAGAGGCTGCTTTGGTTCTTATAAATGACTTACTTAACCGTTCATGTAATATCCTTTGGGTTTTGTTTAACCTTTTACAAACCTACATACATACATATATGTATGTGAAGTGTAGGGATAAGGGAAAAAGAATACTTCCCAAGTATTGCCTGCGTGTCTTAGAAGGTAACTGAAAGGGGTGGGCACGGGTGGGCTGGAAGTCTTTCCCTCCTGTTTTACTTTTCCAAAAGAAGGAACAGAGAAGGGGAGCCAAGTGAGGATTTTTTCCTCTAAGGCTCGGTCGTCTTGCTAATGCAGAAAATAGCAAGTGTATGTACTTTTTTTTCACCGTTTCCACTATTAGTTTGAAAGTTCCATTCCAAGGCAGTGTCCTGGGAGCAATATTTCCAGATTTTGTGCTTTGCTTAGACTTTTTTTTGAGGACCTTTTCTATCATCTGTGTAACAGCTTGGGTTGCCATCATCCATAGTTTGTAATATGTGTGAGCTTTATGTGATTAGTAAGAGGCAGGCCAGTATGTCAACCTAGTGGCAGTTGCTGATTGGCCACAAGTGGGTCCAGAAGACAAGCATTGGCCATGACTACCACTGAGTTGTTCACAGAAGGTGAGAGTAATCTGCTAGTTCTTCATTGAGTGTGAGACTGGACATGATTCTATCCCATTTATTTACAAGAATGTTTCTTATGCTCACAGGACATCATCTTTGAGAGAAAAAGTTTTTTAACTTTCAAAAGCCCATGTTTTTCTCCCTCATTTGAAATATTGCCCAGTGCCTTCCCAATATTTCTACTCTCTGTCACATGTAAGCATTTTTGTAAGCTATCTTCCTCCACTTAGAAGAAGTCTTTGATGCAGGAGAGATTATTTTCATGGTCTCTGGGATGGTATTTATTGTTATGTACTTTCCTTATGATAACCTTTCTCCAGAATTGATTTCTTTGACAAAATGAGAAACACTGCATTGTAGTCAGTAGCTTAATTCAAGGCAGTGATTCTTCAGTAGAGGTTGACCTTGTTTCATTTGACATGCAGGTTACTTTTGCCAGATTCTGTCATTTAGTGAGAATTGGTCTTTGGTGGAGCTTGGGATCATTTATAGAATGACTTATTCTAGCCAGAAAAAACTCTCTGCTGCATTAAATCAAGTTTTTCTTGCACTTTTTAATTCTACCACCATCACATGTGGCTAGACTGATATATGATTCATGCTTAAATGCAACTTTTTTTTTTATCAGAGGGCAGAAGATCCCCATCTTCTCAGCTGCTGGTTTGCCTCACAATGATATTGCTGCTCAGATTTGCCGTCAAGCTGGCTTGGTTAAGTTGCCCACAAAGAGTGTACATGATGATCATAAAGACAACTTTGCCATTGTGTTTGCTGCTATGGGCGTCAACATGGAAACTGCCCGATTCTTCAAGCAGGTTAGATACAGATGGCTTATGCTTTAAAGTCTCATTTGTTAGATCACAGTAATTTGCCTTATTTATATTTGTGAGGAAATCTGTGCATACTGCATGTGATGCATGTCTGTTAAGAATGAAAAGAATACTGTGGCCTGTGGAATGGAGGCTGTGATGATAGCAATGTAACTGTTAGAGCTTTTAGAAAGTTAATGTAAGGATGAGCCTCTCGGTGTAATGAGGTTGTATAGTGCACTCTATGAAAATATGTGCTGATAAAAAAAAATTTTGAGGGGAAAATTCAAGTCAGGCTTCTGTGTAGATAAGTAATTTTTTATGAGAGCCATTATGGAGAGGATACTTAAGAAAGCCTATTGTGAAAGAATGGAAAAATGCATGGGAGTTGAGTGGGAAATGGCTTGGGGAGAACCAAAGAAAAGATGGAGGGACAGTTGAAAAGTAAGTTTAGAGAGTGTAGTATGTAGTGATATGTCCGGGTGTGTAGGATCCGTGCTGTAGAGGAGGTTCTGTAAGAGCCATACAGAGTTATAGTGAGTAGAGGCATATCAGAAAGTTATTTTGTTAAACAGTAAGAAATGAAAGGTCTTGAGGATTTCCAAAAAAATTTTTTTTTATTGAACCGTAACTTTCTATTCCTTTGTACTTATCAACAGTAATGGAATTGGTGTACTCGTAATTAATCTATACTTTCTAATCACTAGGACTTTGAAGAGAATGGCTCCATGGAGAATGTGTGCCTCTTCTTGAATCTTGCCAATGATCCAACTATTGAAAGAATCATCACCCCACGTCTTGCCCTGACTACAGCAGAGTACTTGGCCTATCAATGTGAAAAACACGTTCTTATAATCCTAACGGATATGTCTTCCTATGCTGAGGCTCTACGTGAGGTAGGTATAATTAAACAGGTTATTTGTAAAGTTGATGGTTTGAATTTGTATATTAAGATTCTAGATTAATTCTTACATTTGATAGTCACCTTTTTACATACTGTCATGCTTTTGGGCATGATGCTTACTCTCCTTAGACACATTTTTGATAAAAAAGAGTGTTGAAATCAAAATTTCAGTATTAGGAAAGTAACGAAAATAATGGTCACATCTTGAAGTTGATTGCAGAAATTCAGCAGTGCAACTTAGTGTATTATTTTCAGACCTGCATTTTACTGGGTTATAATTAACTATCCCTGGGACGCTTCACATGCCCTGATTCAATCCACTGACAGAATGACAACCCCGGTATACCACATCGATCCAATTCACTCTATTCCTTGCCTGCCTTTCACCCTCCTGCATGTTCAGGCCCAGATCACTCAAAATCTTTTTCACTCCATCTTTCCACCTCCAATTTGGTCTCCCACTTCTCCTTGTTCCCTCCACCTCCGACACATATATCCTCTTGGTCAATCTTTCCTCACTCATTCCCTCCATGTGCCCAAACCATTTCAAAACACCCTCTTCTGCTCTCTCAACCACGCTCTTTTTATTTCCACACATCTCTCTTGCCCTTACATTACTTACTCGATCAAACCACCTCACACCACACATTGTCCTCAAACATCTCATTTCCAGCACATCCACCCTCCTGCGCACAACTCCATCTATAGCCCACGCCTCGCAACCATACAACATTGTTGGAACCACTATTCCTTCAAACATACCCATTTTTGCTTTCCGAGATAATGTTCTCGACTTCCACACATTCTTCAAGGCTCCCAGGATTTTCGCCCCCTCCCCCACCCTGTGATTCACTTCCGCTTCCATGGTTCCATCCGCTGCCAGATCCACTCCCAGATATCTAAAACACTTTACTTCCTCCAGTTTTTCTCCATTCAAACTTACCTCCCAATTGACTTGACCCTCAACCCTACTGTACCTAATAACCTTGCTCTTATTCACATTTACTCTTAACTTTCTTTCACACACTTTACCAAACTCAGTCACCAGCTTCTGCAGTTTCTCACATGAATCAGCCGCCAGCGCTGTATCATCAGTGAACAACAAATGACTCACTTCCCAAGCTCTCTCATCCACAACAGACTGCATACTTGCCCCTCTTTCCAAAACTCTTGCATTCACCTCCCTAACAACCCCATCCATAAACAAATTAAACAACCATAGAGACATCACACACCCCTGCCGCAAACCTACATTCACTGAGAATCAATCACTTTCCTCTCTTCCTACACGTACACATGCCTTACATCCTCGATAAAACTTTTCACTGCTTCTAATAACTTGCCTCCCACGCCATATATTCTTAATACCTTCCACAGAGCATCTCTATCAACTCTATCATATGCCTTCTCCAGATCCATAAATGCTACATACAAATCCATTTGCTTTTCTAAGTATTTCTCAAATACATTCTTCAAAGCAAACACCTGATCCACACATCCTCTACCACTTCTGAAACCACACTGCTCTTCCCCAATCTGATGCTCTGTACATACCTTCACCCTCTCAATCAATACCCTCCCATATAATTTACCAGGAATACTCAACAAACTTATACCTCTGTAATTTGAGCAATCACTCTTATCCCCTTTGCCTTTGTACAATGGCACTATGCATGCATTCCGCCAATCCTCAGGCACCTCACTGTGAATCATACGTACATTAAATAACCTTACCAACCAGTCAACAATACAGTCACCCCCTTTTTTAAGTAGATTCCACCGCATTACCATCCAAACCTGCTGCCTTGCCAGCTTTCATCTTCCGCAAAGCTTTTACCACCTCTTCTCTGTTTACCAAATCACTTTCCCTAACCCTCTCACTTTGCACACCACCTCGACCAAAACTCCCTATATCTGCCACTCTGTCATCAAACATTCAACAAACCTTCAAAATACTCACGCCATCTCCTCACATCACCACTACTAGTTATCACCTCCCCATTAGCGCCCATCACTGAAGTTCCCATTTGCTCCCTTGTCTTACGCACTTTATTTACCTCCTTCCAGAACATCTTTTTATTCTCCCTAAAATTTAATGATACTCTAAAAAATGGGAAACAGAAGGAGTCAAGCGGGGAGTGCTCATCCTCCTCGTAGACTCAGATTGGGGTGTCTAAATTTGTGTGGATGTAACCAAGATGTGAAAAAAGGAGAGATAGGTAGTATGTTTGAGGAAAGGAACCTGGATGTTTTGGCTCTGAGTGAAACGAAGCTCAAGGGTAAAGGGGAAGAATGGTTTGGGAATGTCTTGGGAGTAAAGCCAGGGGTTAGTGAGAGGACAAGAGCAAGGGAAGGAGTAGCAGTACTCCTGAAACAGGAGTTGTGGGAGTATGTGATAGAATGTAAGAAAGTAAATTCTCGATTAATATGGGTAAAACTGAAAGTTGATGGAGAGAGATGGGTGATTATTGGTGCATATGCACCTGGGCATGAGAAGAAAGATCATGAGAGGCAAGTGTTTTGGGAGCAGCTGAATGAATGTGTTAGTGGTTTTGATGCACAAGACCAGGTTATAGTGATGGGTGATTTGAATGCAAAGGTGAGTAATGTGGCAGTTGCAGGAATAATTGGTATACAAGGGGTGTTCAGTGTTGCAAATGGAAATGGTGAAGAGCTTGTAGATTGATGTGCTGAAAAAGGACTGGTGGTTGGGAATACCTGGTTTAAAAAGAGAGATATACATAAGTATACATATGTAAGTAGGAGAGATGGCCAGAGAGCGTTATTGGATTACGTGTTAATTGACAGACGCGTGAAAGAGAGACTTTTGGATGTTAATGTGCTGAGAGGTGCAACTGGAGGGATGTCTGATCATTATCTTGTGGAGGCTAAGGTGAAGATTTGTATGGGTTTTCAGAAAAGAAGAGTGAATGTTGGGGTGAGGAGGGTAGTGAGAATAACTGAGCTTGGGAAGGAGACTTGTGTAAGGAAGTACCAGGAGAGACTGAGTACAGAATGGAAAAAGGTGAGAACAATGGAAGTAAGGGGAGTGGGGGAGGAATGGGATGTATTTAGGGAGTCAGTGATGGAGTGCGCAAAAGATGCTTGTGGCACGAGAAGCATGGGAGGTGGGTTGATTTGAAAGGGTAGTGAGTGGTGGGATGAAGAAGTAAGATTATTAGTGAAAGAGAAGAGAGAGGCATATGGACGATTTTTGCAGGGAAAAAATGCAATTGAGTGGGAGATGTATAAAAGAAAGAGACAGGAGGTCAAGAGAATGGTGCAAGAGGTGAAAAAGAGGGCAGATGAGAGTTGGGGTGAGAGAGTATCATTAAATTTTTTTTTTTTTTTTTTTATACTTTGTCGCTGTCTCCCGCGTTTGCGAGGTAGCGCAAGGAAACAGTCGAAAGAAATGGCCCAACCCCCCCCCCCCCCCCCCATACACATGTATATACATACGTCCACACATGCAAATATACATACCTACACAACATTCCAAGGTTTACCCCAGACGCTTCACATGCCTTGATTCAGTCCACTGACAGCACGTCAACCCCGGTATACCACATCGCTCCAATTCACTCTATTCCTTGCCCTCCTTTCACCCTCCTGCATGTTCAGGCCCCGATCACACAAAATCTTTTTCACTCCATCTTTCCACCTCCAATTTGGTCTCCCTCTTCTCCTCGTTCCCTCCACCTCCGACACATATATCCTCTTGGTCAATCTTTCCTCACTCATTCTCTCCATGTGCCCAAACCACTTCAAAACACCCTCTTCTGCTCTCTCAACCATGCTCTTTTTATTTCCACACATCTCTCTTACCCTTACGTTACTCACTCGATCAAACCACCTCACACCACACATTGTCCTCAAACATCTCATTTCCAGCACATCCATCCTCCTGCGCACAACTCTATCCATAGCCCACGCCTCGCAACCATACAACATTGTTGGAACCACTATTCCTTCAAACATACCCATTTTTGCTTTCCGAGATAATGTTCTCGACTTCCACACATTCTTCAAGGCCCCCAGAATTTTCGCCCCCTCCCCCACCCTATGATCCACTTCCGCTTCCATGGTTCCATCCGCTGCCAGATCCACTCCCAGATATCTAAAACACTTCACTTCCTCCAGTTTTTCTCCATTCAAACTCACCTCCCAATTGACTTGACCCTCAACCCTACTGTACCTAATAACCTTGCTCTTATTCACATTTACTCTTAACTTTCTTCTTCCACACACTTTACCAAACTCAGTCACCAGCTGCTGCAGTTTCTCACATGAATCAGCCACCAGCGCTGTATCATCAGCGAACAACAACTGACTCACTTCCCAAGCTCTCTCATCCCCAACAGACTTCATACTTGCCCCTCTTTCCAAAACTCTTGCATTTACCTCCCTAACAACCCCATCCATAAACAAATTAAACAACCATGGAGACATCACACACCCCTGCCGCAGACCTACATTCACTGAGAACCAATCACTTTCCTCTCTTCCTACACGTATACATGCCTTACATCCTTGATAAAAACTTTTCACTGCTTCTAACAACTTTCCTCCCACACCATATATTCTTAATACCTTCCACAGAGCATCTCTATCAACTCTATCATATGCCTTCTCCAGATCCATAAATGCTACATACAAATCCATTTGCTTTTCTAAGTATTTCTCACATACATTCTTCAAAGCAAACACCTGATCCACACATCCTCTACCACTTCTGAAACCACACTGCTCTTCCCCAATCTGATGCTCTGTACATGCCTTCACCCTCTCAATCAATACCCTCCCATATAATTTACCAGGAATACTCAACAAACTTATACCTCTGTAATTTGAGCACTCACTCTTATCCCCTTTGCCTTTGTACAATGGCACTATGCACACATTCCGCCAATCCTCAGGCACCTCACCATGAGTCATACATACATTAAATAACCTTACCAACCAGTCAACAATACAGTCACCCCCTTTTTTAATAAATTCCACTGCAATACCATCCAAACCTGCTGCCTTGCCGGCTTTCATCTTCCGCAAAGCTTTCACTACCTCTTCTCTGTTTACCAAATCATTTTCCCTAACCCTCTCACTTTGCACACCACCTCGACCAAAACACCCTATATCTGCCACTCTATCATCAAACACATTCAACAAACCTTCAAAATACTCACTCCATCTCCTTCTCACATCACCACTACTTGTTTTCACCTCCCCATTTGCGCCCTTCACTGAAGTTCCCATTTGCTCCCTTGTGTTACGCACTTTATTAACCTCCTTCCAGAACATCTTTTTATTCTCCCTAAAATTTAATGATACTCTCTCACCCCAACTCTCATTTGCCCTTTTTTTCACCTCTTGCACCTTTCTCTTGACCTCCTGTCTCTTTCTTTTATACATCTCCCACTCAATTGCATTTTTTCCCTGCAAAAATCGTCCAAATGCCTCTCTCTTCTCTTTCACTAATACTCTTACTTCTTCATCCCACCACTCACTACCCTTTCTAATCAACCCACCTCCCACTCTTCTCATGCCACAAGCATCTTTTGCGCAATCCATCACTGATTCCCTAAATACATCCCATTCCTCCCCCACTCCCCTTACTTCCATTGTTCTCACCTTTTTCCATTCTGTACTCAGTCTCTCCTGGTACTTCCTCACACAGGTCTCCTTCCCAAGCTCACTTACTCTCACCACCCTCTTCACCCCAACATTCACTCTTCTTTTCTGAAAACCCATACAAATCTTCACCTTAGCCTCCACAAGATAATGATCAGACATCCCTCCAGTTGCACCTCTCAGCACATTAACATCCAAAAGTCTCTCTTTCGCACGCCTGTCAATTAACACGTAATCCAATAACACTCTCTGGCCAACTCTCCTACTTACATAAGTATACTTATGTATATCTCGCTTTTTAAACCAGGTATTCTCAATCATCAGTCCTTTTTCAGCACATAAATCTACAAGCTCTTCACCATTTCCATTTACAACACTGAACACCCCATGTATACCAATTAAATTTTATGGAGAATAAAAAGATGTATATTAGGTACAGTAGGGTTGAGGGTCAAGTCAATTGGTATATTAGGTACAGTAGGGTTGAGGGTCAAGTCAATTGGGAGGTAAGTTTGAATGGAGAAAAACTGGAGGAAGTAAAATGTTTTAGATATCTGGGAGTGGATCTGGCAGCGGATGGAACCATGGAAGCGGAAGTGAATCATAGGGTGGGGGAGGGGGCGAAAATCCTGGGAGCCTTGAAGAATGTGTGGAAGTCGAGAACATTATCTCGGAAAGCAAAAATGGGTATGTTTGAAGGAATAGTGGTTCCAACAATGTTGTATGGTTGCGAGGCATGGGCTATGGATAGAGTTGTGCGCAGGAGGGTGGATGTGCTGGAAATGAGATGTTTGAGGACAATGTGTGGTGTGAGGTGGTTTGATCGAGTGAGTAACGTAAGGGTAAGAGAGATGTGTGGAAATAAAAAGAGCGTGGTTGAGAGAGCAGAAGAGGGTGTTTTGAAATGGTTTGGGCACATGGAGAGAATGAGTGAGGAAAGATTGACCAAGAGGATATATGTGTCGGAGGTGGAGGGAACGAGGAGAAGAGGGAGACCAAATTGGAGGTGGAAAGATGGAGTGAAAAAGATTTTGTGTGATCGGGCCTTAACATGCAGGAGGGTGAAAGGAGGGCAAGGAATAGAGTGAATTGGATCGATGTGGTATACCGGGTTGACGTGCTGTCAGTGGATTGAATCAGGCATGTGAAGCGTCTGGGGTAAACCATGGAAAGCTGTGTAGGTATGTATATTTGCGTGTGTGGACGTATGTATATACATGTGTATGGGGGGGGGGGGGTTGGGCCATTTCTTTCATCTGTTTCCTTGCGCTACCTCGCAAACGCGGGAGACAGCGACAAAGTATAATAAAATAAATAAAAATAATTAATAAGAGGGAGACCAAATTGGAGGTGGAAAGATGGAGTGAAAAAGATTTTGTGTGATCGGGCCTTAACATGCAGGAGGGTGAAAGGAGGGCAAGGAATAGAGTGAATTGGAGCGATGTGGTATACCGGGTTGACGTGCTGTCAGTGGATTGAAGCAGGGCATGTGAAGCGTCTGGGGTAAACCATGGAAAGCTGTGTAGGTATGTATATTTGCGTGTGTGGACGTATGTATATACATTGTGTATGGGGGTGGGTTGGGCCATTCTTTCGTCTGTTTCCTTGCGCTACCTCGCAAACGCGGGAGACAGCGACAAAGTATAATAAAATAAATAAAAATAATTAATAAGAGGGAGACCAAATTGGAGGTGGAAAGATGGAGTGAAAAAGATTTTGTGTGATCGGGCCTTAACATGCAGGAGGGTGAAAGGAGGGCAAGGAATAGAGTGAATTGGAGCGATGTGGTATACCGGGTTGACGTGCTGTCAGTGGATTGAATCAGGCATGTGAAGCGTCTGGGGTAAACCATGGAAAGCTGTGTAGGTATGTATATTTGCGTGTGTGGACGTATGTATATACATTGTGTATGGGGGTGGGTTGGGCCATTTCTTTCATCTGTTTCCTTGCGCTACCTCGCAAACGCGGAGACAGCGACAAAGTATAATAAAATAAATAAAAATAATTAATAAGAGGGAGACCAAATTGGAGGTGGAAAGATGGAGTGAAAAAGATTTTGTGTGATCGGGCCTTAACATGCAGGAGGGTGAAAGGAGGGCAAGGAATAGAGTGAATTGGAGCGATGTGGTATACCGGGTTGACGTGCTGTCAGTGGATTGAAGCAGGGCATGTGAAGCGTCTGGGGTAAACCATGGAAAGCTGTGTAGGTATGTATATTTGCGTGTGTGGACGTATGTATATACATGTGTATGGGGGTGGGTTGGGCCATTTCTTTCATCTGTTTCCTTGCGCTACCTCGCAAACGCGGAGACAGCGACAAAGTATAATAAAATAAATAAAAATAATTAATAAGAGGGAGACCAAATTGGAGGTGGAAAGATGGAGTGAAAAAGATTTTGTGTGATCGGGCCTTAACATGCAGGAGGGTGAAAGGAGGGCAAGGAATAGAGTGAATTGGATCGATGTGGTATACCGGGTTGACGTGCTGTCAGTGGATTGAAGCAGGGCATGTGAAGCGTCTGGGGTAAACCATGGAAAGCTGTGTAGGTATGTATATTTGCGTGTGTGGACGTGTATGTATATACATTGTGTATGGGGGTGGGTTGGGCCATTTCTTTCATCTGTTTCCTTGCGCTACCTCGCAAACGCGGGAGACAGCGACAAAGTATAATAAAATAAATAAAAATAATTAATAAGAGGGAGACCAAATTGGAGGTGGAAAGATGGAGTGAAAAAGATTTTGTGTGATCGGGCCTTAACATGCAGGAGGGTGAAAGGAGGGCAAGGAATAGAGTGAATTGGAGCGATGTGGTATACCGGGTTGACGTGCTGTCAGTGGATTGAATCAGGCATGTGAAGCGTCTGGGGTAAACCATGGAAAGCTGTGTAGGTATGTATATTTGCGTGTGTGGACGTATGTATATACATTGTGTATGGGGGTGGGTTGGGCCATTCTTTCGTCTGTTTCCTTGCGCTACCTCGCAAACGCGGGAGACAGCGACAAAGTATATATATATATATTATATATATATATATTATATATATATATATATAATATATATATATATAATATATATATATATATATATATAATATATATATATATATATATAATATATATATATATAATATATATATATATAATATATATATATATATATATGTGATATGAAAAGACAAAAGCATTGGCCAATTAATATTCCCCTCTGTCACTGGAGGATTTATGCAAACAAGTTTTGGCAATTCCATGGGACAAGCAATAGTTCTCAATAAGGTTTTGTAAAGAGGAAATGGTACCAATGTAGTGAACTGGTCAAAATTACAGCATTCGTGATTTTGAGGCTTTTGTAAATTTATTCATGTACATTATGCCTGTTGTTACTTAGCACAACTTTAGAAATATGGTGCGGTTGTTGTATATATTAGTTGAGCAGTTGTGCCATGAGCATAATAGTCAGGTCAATGAGGTTTCCAACCTTCTGTTTAATGGAGAAACATACATTCCAAGAACTTATCGCAACTGCTCTCATTTATTTATAATTTTGATTTACTAGCTTGTGTGTTGGACCTGTGTATAATATGTGTACATTGAGATGTATAGGTATGTATATTTGCGTGTGTGGACGTATGTATATACATGTGTATGGGGGTGGGTTGGGCCATTCTTTCGTCTATTTCCTTGCACTACTCCTCCCTAACGCGGGAGACATTGGACAAAGTATGATATATATATAGATAGATAATTAACTATGTTTTCTCAGAAACTCTGCATGACCATTTTTCGAAGAATATATGTTTAATGTGCTCTGCAGTGACTTGGGAATGCATTCACAATCAGTGAAGGATACTTCACTTTTATTCTTTCTGATAAGCTTCTTGCTTAGCTTTTTGTTATACCCTATGGTCTCTATGCTATTGCATCTCTCAAAGACCTGCTCATTGTTGCACCGTAAACTGACTTAAACCTTCAAGTTTGTGATTAGGGCAACCACTTACTTTCTTCAATGGGAAAGTACTTTAATATAACTTTTCTTAGCCTCTCATTGCTAACTCATCTATCATAATTTAGGAATAATCATTGTTTTCCTCTCATTATTCAGTTTTTGTGTGCATAAAGACAACCATTTTCTTGTTCTGATTCAAATTTGAATATCCCTTTTCCTCTTTGAGATGGAGTAAAGGAAGTTTCTTTTTAGTTATTTTTGAGAAAAGTCATTCGTCTTTGGAAGGTAGAACCTCAGATATAGTTTTGAATGCATAAAGTGATTTGTCCCTGATATGATTTTTGATAATACAGTAGCTTTTGAGTTTGCAATCCAGGTGATCCTTTAGATAAAGAGCATTGTAATTCATTCTTTAGAGCCCCAGCACTGCAACTACCCTTGCTGTGAGTTCATGAATGACCAAAACTGGAGAAGAAAAGCCTTGTCATAGGATGTGTCAAGTTGTGACACTCAGTTACGCTTAAGTCTAGATGTTATTTTTGTGTATTACATATGAGAATGTGAAATGTAATCTATGAGTATTTGTTGATAACTTTCGTCTGTGTAGAATGATAGACTCCATACAGTAAACCCTCATTTAATGGACCCTGATATAATGGGTTTCGGATTTAACAGATCAGACAAATAACTAATAATCTTACAAATTTGAAAGAAATAAAGAATCTCAACCTTGCGCATTTCATATTGCATATGTATTTGGTAGCATGGGATAGACTTGTTTTTGATGCTTTGTCAGTCTCAGTCTGGATCTGCCTCAAGCTATCATGCGGTCAGGTTGTATACAGAGTGTTTCTGTTATTTCAGAATTGTGACTATTTATTGAATAATTTTTGCAATCCTTACACTTCAAAATGGCATCAGGTGATAGATGAGTTAAGAAAGAAAACGTGTCAGCTTAAATGTGACACAGATATAGGTAACATTCAATTCAATGGACTTTCAGCATTTTATGACACCCTTCCCCCCAATTAGTCTACATAATTTAGGGTTTTATCTCTGGGGATAGGGAGAAATAATACTTCCCATTAACCCAGTGTGTCTTAAAACGACAAAAGAGGAGGGAGTGGGGCTAGAAATCCTCCTCTCTCATTTTTTTATATTATTTATTTTGCTTTGTTGCTGTCTCTCGCGCCTGTGAGGTAACACAAGGAAACAGACGAAAGAAATGGCCCAACCCACCCCCACACACATGCACACACACACACGTCCACACAACTGCAAAAAGATTGAAACACGCAACATACACACCACACATCCCATACGTACACACATATATACACACACAGACACACACATATACACACATGCACACAATTCACTCTGTCTGCCCCTACTGACCCCCATCGCCACCCCGCCACACACGGAATAACATCCCCCTCGCCCTTCATGTGCACGAGGCAGCGCCAGGAAAAGACAACAAAGTCCCAATACGCTCAGCACTCAGTCCTCCAGCTTCATGCAAAAACTGCCCGAAAAACCACAGCTCCCTTTCCACATCCAGGCCCCACAGAACTTTCCATGGTTCACCCCAGACGCTTCACATGCCCTGATTCAATCCATTGGACAGCACGTCGACCCCGGTATACCACATAGATCCAATTCACTCTATTCCTTGCCTGCCTTTCACCCTCCTGCATGTTCAGGCCCAGATCACTCAAAATCTTTTTCACTCCATCTTTCCACCTCCAATTTGGTCTCCCACTTCTCCTTGTTCCCTCCACCTCCGACACATATATCCTCTTGGTCAATCTTTCCTCACTCATTCCCTCCATGTGCCCAAACCATTTCAAAACACCCTCTTCTGCTCTCTCAACCACGCTCTTTTTATTTCCACACATCTCTCTTACCCTTACGTTACTTACTCGATCAAACCACCTCACACCACACATTCTCCTCAAACATCTCATTTCCAGCACATCCACCCTCCTGCGCACAACTCCATCCATAGCCCACGCCTCGCAACCATACAACATTGTTGGAACCACTATTCCTTCAAACATACCCATTTTTGCTTTCGGAGATAATGTTCTCAACTTCCACACATTCTTCAAGGCTCCCAGGATTTTTGCCCCCTCCCCCATCCTGTGATTCACTTCCGCTTCCATGGTTCCATCTGCTGCCAGATCCACTCCCAGATATCTAAAACACTTTACTTCCTCCAGTTTTTCTCCATTCAAACTTACCTCCCAATTGACTTGACCCTCAACCCTACTGTACCTAATAACCTTGCTCTTATTCACATTTACTCTTAACTTTCTTCTTTCACATACTTTACCAAACTCAGTCACCAGCTTCTGCAGTTTCTCACATGAATCAGCCACCAGTGCTGTATCATCAGTGAACAACATATGACTCACTTCCCAAGCTCTCTCATCCACAACAGACTTCATACTTGCCCCTCTTTCCAAAACTCTTGCATTTACCTCCCTAACAACCCCATCCATAAACAAATTAAACAACCATAGAGACATCACACACCCCTGCCGCAAACCTACATTCACTGAGAACCAATCACTTTCCTCTCTTCCTACACGTACACATGCCTTACATCCTCGATAAAAACTTTTCACTGCTTCTAATAACTTGCCTCCCACGCCATATATTCTTAATACCTTCCACAGAGCATCTCTATCAACTCTATCATATGCCTTCTCCAGATCCATAAATGCTACATACAAATCCATTTGCTTTTCTAAGTATTTCTCAAATACATTCTTCAAAGCAAACACCTGATCCACACATCCTCTACCACTTCTGAAACCACACTGCTCTTCCCCAATCTGATGCTCTGTACATACCTTCACCCTCTCAATCAATACCCTCCCATATAATTTACCAGGAATACTCAACAAACTTATACCTCTGTAATTTGAGCACTCATTCTTATCCCCTTTGCCTTTGTACAATGGCACTATGCATGCATTCCGCCAATCCTCAGGCACCTCACCATGAATCATACGTACATTAAATAACCTTACCAACCAGTCAACAATACAGTCACCCCCTTTTTTAATAGATTCCACCGCAATACCATCCAAACCTGCTGCCTTGCCGGCTTTCATCTTCCGCAAAGCTTTTACCACCTCTTCTCTGTTTACCAAATCATTTTCCCTAACCCTCTCACTTTGCACACCACCTCGACCAAAACTCCCTATATCTGCCACTCTGTCATCAAACATTCAACAAACCTTCAAAATACTCACGCCATCTCACATCACCACCACTAGTTATCACCTCCCCATTAGCGCCCTTCACTGAAGTTCCCATTTGCTCCCTTGTCTTACGCACTTTATTTACCTCCTTCCAGAACATCTTTTTATTCTCCCTAAAATTTAATGATACTCTAAAAAATGGGAAACAGAAGGAGTCAAGCGGGGAGTGCTCATCCTCCTCGTAGACTCAGATTGGGGTGTCTAAATGTGTGTGGATGTAACCAAGATGTGAAAAAAGGAGAGATAGGTAGTATGTTTGAGGAAAGGAACCTGGATGTTTTGGCTCTGAGTGAAACGAAGCTCAAGGGTAAAGGGGAAGAGTGGTTTGGGAATGTCTTGGGAGTAAAGCCAGGGGTTAGTGAGAGGACAAGAGCAAGGGAAGAAGTAGCAGTACTCCTGAAACAGGAGTTGTGGGAGTATGTGATAGAATGTAATAAAGTAAATTCTCGATTAATATGGGTAAAACTGAAAGTTGATGGAGAGAGATGGATGATTATTGGTGCATATGCACCTGGGCATGAGAAGAAAGATCATGAGAGGCAAGTGTTTTGGGAGCAGCTGAATGAATGTGTTAGTGGTTTTGATGCACAAGACCGGGTTATAGTGATGGGTGATTTGAATGCAAAGGTGAGTAATGTGGCAGTTGCAGGAATAATTGGTATACAAGGGGTGTTCAGTGTTGCAAATGGAAATGGTGAAGAGCTTGTAGATTTATGTGCTGAAAAAGGACTGGTGGTTGGGAATACCTGGTTTAAAAAGCAAGATATACATAAGTATACATATGTAAGTAGGAGAGATGGCCAGAGAGCGTTATTGGATTACGTGTTAATTGACAGACGCGTGAAAGAGAGACTTTTGGATGTTAATGTGCTGAGAGGTGCAACTGGAGGGATGTCTGATCATTATCTTGTGGAGGCTAAGGTGAAGATTTGTATGGGTTTTCAGAAAAGAAGAGTGAATGTTGGGGTGAGGAGGGTAGTGAGAATAACTGAGCTTGGGAAGGAGACTTGTGTAAGGAAGTACCAGGAGAGACTGAGTACAGAATGGAAAAAGGTGAGAACAATGGAAGTAAGGGGAGTGGGGGAGGAATGGGATGTATTTAGGGAATCAGTGATGGAGTGCGCAAAAGATGCTTGTGGCACGAGAAGCGTTGGGAGGTGGGTTGATTAGAAAGGGTAGTGAGTGGTGGGATGAAGAAGTAAGATTATTAGTGAAAGAGAAGAGAGAGGCATATGGACGATTTTTGCAGGGAAAAATTGCAATTGAGTGGGAGATGTATAAAAGAAAGAGACAGGAGGTCAAGAGAAAGGTGCAAGATGTGAAAAAGAGGGCAAATGAGAGTTGGGGTGAGAGAGTATCATTAAATTTTTTTTTTTTTTTTTTTATACTTTGTCGCTGTCTCCCGCGTTTGCGAGGTAGCGCAAGGAAACAGTCGAAAGAAATGGCCCAACCCCCCCCCCCCCCCCCCATACACATGTATATACATACGTCCACACATGCAAATATACATACCTACACAACATTCCAAGGTTTACCCCAGACGCTTCACATGCCTTGATTCAGTCCACTGACAGCACGTCAACCCCGGTATACCACATCGCTCCAATTCACTCTATTCCTTGCCCTCCTTTCACCCTCCTGCATGTTCAGGCCCCGATCACACAAAATCTTTTTCACTCCATCTTTCCACCTCCAATTTGGTCTCCCTCTTCTCCTCGTTCCCTCCACCTCCGACACATATATCCTCTTGGTCAATCTTTCCTCACTCATTCTCTCCATGTGCCCAAACCACTTCAAAACACCCTCTTCTGCTCTCTCAACCATGCTCTTTTTATTTCCACACATCTCTCTTACCCTTACGTTACTCACTCGATCAAACCACCTCACACCACACATTGTCCTCAAACATCTCATTTCCAGCACATCCATCCTCCTGCGCACAACTCTATCCATAGCCCACGCCTCGCAACCATACAACATTGTTGGAACCACTATTCCTTCAAACATACCCATTTTTGCTTTCCGAGATAATGTTCTCGACTTCCACACATTCTTCAAGGCCCCCAGAATTTTCGCCCCCTCCCCCACCCTATGATCCACTTCCGCTTCCATGGTTCCATCCGCTGCCAGATCCACTCCCAGATATCTAAAACACTTCACTTCCTCCAGTTTTTCTCCATTCAAACTCACCTCCCAATTGACTTGACCCTCAACCCTACTGTACCTAATAACCTTGCTCTTATTCACATTTACTCTTAACTTTCTTCTTCCACACACTTTACCAAACTCAGTCACCAGCTGCTGCAGTTTCTCACATGAATCAGCCACCAGCGCTGTATCATCAGCGAACAACAACTGACTCACTTCCCAAGCTCTCTCATCCCCAACAGACTTCATACTTGCCCCTCTTTCCAAAACTCTTGCATTTACCTCCCTAACAACCCCATCCATAAACAAATTAAACAACCATGGAGACATCACACACCCCTGCCGCAGACCTACATTCACTGAGAACCAATCACTTTCCTCTCTTCCTACACGTATACATGCCTTACATCCTTGATAAAAACTTTTCACTGCTTCTAACAACTTTCCTCCCACACCATATATTCTTAATACCTTCCACAGAGCATCTCTATCAACTCTATCATATGCCTTCTCCAGATCCATAAATGCTACATACAAATCCATTTGCTTTTCTAAGTATTTCTCACATACATTCTTCAAAGCAAACACCTGATCCACACATCCTCTACCACTTCTGAAACCACACTGCTCTTCCCCAATCTGATGCTCTGTACATGCCTTCACCCTCTCAATCAATACCCTCCCATATAATTTACCAGGAATACTCAACAAACTTATACCTCTGTAATTTGAGCACTCACTCTTATCCCCTTTGCCTTTGTACAATGGCACTATGCACACATTCCGCCAATCCTCAGGCACCTCACCATGAGTCATACATACATTAAATAACCTTACCAACCAGTCAACAATACAGTCACCCCCTTTTTTAATAAATTCCACTGCAATACCATCCAAACCTGCTGCCTTGCCGGCTTTCATCTTCCGCAAAGCTTTCACTACCTCTTCTCTGTTTACCAAATCATTTTCCCTAACCCTCTCACTTTGCACACCACCTCGACCAAAACACCCTATATCTGCCACTCTATCATCAAACACATTCAACAAACCTTCAAAATACTCACTCCATCTCCTTCTCACATCACCACTACTTGTTTTCACCTCCCCATTTGCGCCCTTCACTGAAGTTCCCATTTGCTCCCTTGTGTTACGCACTTTATTAACCTCCTTCCAGAACATCTTTTTATTCTCCCTAAAATTTAATGATACTCTCTCACCCCAACTCTCATTTGCCCTTTTTTTCACCTCTTGCACCTTTCTCTTGACCTCCTGTCTCTTTCTTTTATACATCTCCCACTCAATTGCATTTTTTCCCTGCAAAAATCGTCCAAATGCCTCTCTCTTCTCTTTCACTAATACTCTTACTTCTTCATCCCACCACTCACTACCCTTTCTAATCAACCCACCTCCCACTCTTCTCATGCCACAAGCATCTTTTGCGCAATCCATCACTGATTCCCTAAATACATCCCATTCCTCCCCCACTCCCCTTACTTCCATTGTTCTCACCTTTTTCCATTCTGTACTCAGTCTCTCCTGGTACTTCCTCACACAGGTCTCCTTCCCAAGCTCACTTACTCTCACCACCCTCTTCACCCCAACATTCACTCTTCTTTTCTGAAAACCCATACAAATCTTCACCTTAGCCTCCACAAGATAATGATCAGACATCCCTCCAGTTGCACCTCTCAGCACATTAACATCCAAAAGTCTCTCTTTCGCACGCCTGTCAATTAACACGTAATCCAATAACACTCTCTGGCCAACTCTCCTACTTACATAAGTATACTTATGTATATCTCGCTTTTTAAACCAGGTATTCTCAATCATCAGTCCTTTTTCAGCACATAAATCTACAAGCTCTTCACCATTTCCATTTACAACACTGAACACCCCATGTATACCAATTAAATTTTATGGAGAATAAAAAGATGTATATTAGGTACAGTAGGGTTGAGGGTCAAGTCAATTGGTATATTAGGTACAGTAGGGTTGAGGGTCAAGTCAATTGGGAGGTAAGTTTGAATGGAGAAAAACTGGAGGAAGTAAAATGTTTTAGATATCTGGGAGTGGATCTGGCAGCGGATGGAACCATGGAAGCGGAAGTGAATCATAGGGTGGGGGAGGGGGCGAAAATCCTGGGAGCCTTGAAGAATGTGTGGAAGTCGAGAACATTATCTCGGAAAGCAAAAATGGGTATGTTTGAAGGAATAGTGGTTCCAACAATGTTGTATGGTTGCGAGGCATGGGCTATGGATAGAGTTGTGCGCAGGAGGGTGGATGTGCTGGAAATGAGATGTTTGAGGACAATGTGTGGTGTGAGGTGGTTTGATCGAGTAAGTAATGTAAGGGTAAGAGAGATGTGTGGAAATAAAAAGAGCTTGGTTGAGAGAGCAGAAGAGGGTGTTTTGAAATGGTTTGGGCACATGGAGAGAATGAGTGAGGAAAGATTGACCAAGAGGATATATGTGTCGGAGGTGGAGGGAACGAGGAGAAGTGGGAGACCAAATTGGAGGTGGAAAGATGGGGTGAAAAAGATTTTGTGTGATCGGGGCCTTAACATGCAGGAGGGTGAAAGGAGGGCAAGGAATAGAGTGAATTGGATCGATGTGGTATACCGGGGTTGAGATGCTGTCAGTGGATTGAATCAGGGCATGTGAAGCGTCTGGGGTAAACCATGGAAAGTTGTGTGGGGCCTGGATGTGGAAAGGGAGCTGTGGTTTCGGGCATTATTGCATGACAGCTAGAGACCGAGTGTGAACGAATGGAGCCTTTGTTGTCTTTCCCTAGTGCTACCTCGCACACATGAGGGGGGGAGGGAGATGGTATTCCATGTGTGGCGAGGTGGTGATGGAAATGAATAAAGGCAGACAGTGTGAATTGTGTGCATGGGTATATATGTATGTGTCCGTGTGTGTATATATATGTGTACATTGAGATGTATAGGTATGTATATTTGCGTGTGTGGACGTGTATGTATATACATTGTGTATGGGGGTGGGTTGGGCCATTTCTTTCATCTGTTTCCTTGCGCTGCCTCGCAAACGCGGGAGACAGCGACAAAGCAAAATAAATAAATAGATAAACAACTCTATCCATAGCCCACACCTCGCAACCATACAGCATTGTTGGAATTACTATTCCTTCAAACATACCCATTTTTGCCTTCCGAGATGATGTTCTTGACTCTCAAACATTCTTCAAGGCTCCCAGAATTCTCGCCCCCTCCCCCACCCTATGATTCACTTCCACTTTCATGGTTCCATCCGCTGCCAGATCCACTCCCAGATATCTAAAACACTTTACTTCCTCCAGTTTTCCTCCATTCAAACTTACCTCCCAATTGACTGGACCTTCAACCCTACTGTACCTAATAACCTTGCTCTTATTCACATTTACTCTTAACTTTCTTCTTTCACACACTTTACCAAACTCAGTCACCAGCTTCTGCAGTTTCTCACATTAATCAGCCATCAGCGCTGTATCATCAGCGAACAACAACTGACTCACTTCCCAAGCTCTCTCATCCACAACAGACTGCATACTTGCCCCTCTTTCCACAACTCTTGCATTCACCTCCCTAACAACCCCATCCATAAACAAATTAAACAACCATGGAGACATCACACACCCCTGCCGCAAACCTACATTCACTAAGAACCAATCACTTTCCTCTCTTCTTACATGTACACATGCCTTACATCCTCGATAAAAACTTTTCACTGCTCCTAACAACTTTCCTCCCACACCATATATTCTTAAAACCTTCCACAGAGCATCTCTATCGACTCTATCATATGCCTTCTCCAGGTCCATAAATGCTACATACAGATCCATTTGCTTTTCAAAGTATTTCTCACATACATTCTTCAAAGCAAACACCTGATCCACACATCCTCTACCACTTCTGAAACCACACTGCTCTTCCCCAATCTGATGCTCTGTACATGCCTTCACCCTCTCAATCAATACCCTCCCATATGATTTACTAGGAATACTCAAAAAACTTATACCTCTGTAATATGAGCACTCACTCTTATCCCCTTTGCCTTTGTACAATGGCACTATGCAAGCATTCTGCCAATCCTCAGGCACCTCACCATGAATCATACATGCATTATTTAGCCTTACCAACCAGTCAACAATACAGTCACCCCCTTTTTTAATAAATTCCACTGCAGTACCATCCAAACCTGCTGCCTTGCTGGCTTTCATCTTCCGCAAAGCTTTTACTACCTCTTCTTTGTTTACCAAATCATTTTCCCTAACCCTCTCACTTTGCACACCACCTCGACCAAAACACCCTTTTTCTGCCACTCTATCATCAAACACATTCAACAAACCTTCAAAATACTCACTCCATCTCCTTCTCACATCACCACCACTTGTTATCACCTCCCCATTAGCGCCCTTCACCGAAGTTCCCATTTGCTCCCTTGTCTTACGTACTTTATTTACCTCCTTCCAGAACATCTTTTTATTCTCCCTAAAATTTAATGATACTCTCTCACCCCAACTCTCATTTGCCCTTTTTTTCACCTCTTGCACCTTTCTCTTGACCTCCTGTCTCTTTCTTTTATACATCTCCCACTCAATTGCATTTTTTCCCTGCAAAAATCGTCCAAATGCCTCTCTCTTCTCTTTCACTAATACTCTTACTTCTTCATCCCACCACTCACTACCCTTTCTAATCAACCCACCTCCCACTCTTCTCATGCCACAAGCATCTTTTGCGCAATCCATCACTGATTCCCTAAATACATCCCATTCCTCCCCCACTCCCCTTACTTCCATTGTTCTCACCTTTTTCCATTCTGTACTCAGTCTCTCCTGGTACTTCCTCACACAGGTCTCCTTCTCAAGCTCACTTACTCTCACCACCCTCTTCACCCCAACATTCACTCTTCTTTTCTGAAAACCCATACAAATCTTCACCTTAGCCTCCACAAGATAATGATCAGACATCCCTCCAGTTGCACCTCTCAGCACATTAACATCCAAAAGTCTCTCTTTCGCACGCCTGTCAATTAACACGTAATCCAATAACGCTCTCTGGCCATCTCTCCTACTTACATAAGTATACTTATGTATATCTCGCTTTTTAAGCCAGGTATTCCCAATCATCAGTCCTTTTTCAGCACATAAATCTACAAGCTCTTCACCATTTCCATTTACAACACTGAACACCCCATGTATACCAATTATTCCCTCAACTGCCACATTACTCACCTTTGCATTCAAATCACCCATCACTATGACCCGGTCTTGGGCATCAAAACCACTAACACACTCATTCAGCTGCTCCCAAAACACTTGCCTCTCTTGATCTTTCTTCTCATGCCCAGGTGCATATGCACCAATAATCACCCACCTCTCTCCATCAACTTTCAGTTTTACCCATATTAATCGAGAATTTATTAAATTTATTTATGGAATTTATTAAAAAAGGGGGTGACTGTATTGTTGACTGGTTGGTAAGGTTATTTAATGTATGTATGACTCATGGTGAGGTGCCTGAGGATTGGCGGAATGCGTGCATAGTGCCATTGTACAAAGGCAAAGGGGATAAGAGTGAGTGCTCAAATCACAGAGGTATAAGTTTGTTGAGTATTCCTGGTAAATTATATGGGAGGGTATTGATTGAGAGGGTGAAGGCATGTACAGAGCATCAGATTGGGGAAGAGCAGTGTGGTTTCAGAAGTGGTAGAGGATGTGTGGATCAGGTGTTTGCTTTGAAGAATGTATGTGAGAAATACTTAGAAAAGCAAATGGATTTGTATGTAGCATTTATGGATCTGGAGAAGGCATATGATAGAGTTGATAGAAATGCTCTGTGGAAGGTATTAAGAATATATGGTGTGGGAGGAAAGTTGTTAGAAGCAGTGAAAAGTTTTTATCGAGGATGTAAGGCATGTGTACGTGTAGGAAGAGAGGAAAGTGATTGGTTCTCAGTGAATGTAGGTTTGCGGCAGGGGTGTGTTATGTCTCCATGGTTGTTTAATTTGTTTATGGATGGGGTTGTTAGGGAGGTAAATGCAAGAGTTTTGGAAAGAGGGGCAAGTATGAAGTCTGTTGGGGATGAGAGAGCTTGGGAAGTGAGTCAGTTGTTGTTCGCTGATGATACAGCGCTGGTGGCTGATTCATGTGAGAAACTGCAGAAGCTGGTGACTGAGTTTGGAAAAGTGTGTGGAAGAAGAAAGTTAAGAGTAAATGTGAATAAGAGCAAGGTTATTAGGTACAGTAGGGATGAGGGTCAAGTCAATTGGGAGGTGAGTTTGAATGGAGAAAAACTGGAGGAAGTGAAGTGTTTTAGATATCTGGGAGTGGATCTGGCAGCGGATGGAACCATGGAAGCGGAAGTGGATCATAGGGTGGGGGAGGGGGCGAAAATCCTGGGGGCCTTGAAGAATGTGTGGAAGTCGAGAACATTATCTCGGAAAGCAAAAATGGGTATGTTTAAAGGAATAGTGGTTCCAACAATGTTGTATGGTTGCGAGGCGTGGGCTATGGATAGAGTTGTGCGCAGGAGGATGGATGTGCTGGAAATGAGATGTTTGAGGACAATGTGTGGTGTGAGGTGGTTTGATCGAGTGAGTAACGTAAGGGTAAGAGAGATGTGTGGAAATAAAAAGAGCGTGGTTGAGAGAGCAGAAGAGGGTGTTTTGAAGTGGTTTGGGCACATGGAGAGGATGAGTGAGGAAAGATTGACCAAGAGGATATATGTGTCGGAGGTGGAGGGAACAAGGAGAAGAGGGAGACCAAATTGGAGGTGGAAAGATGGAGTGAAAAAGATTTTGTGTGATCGGGGCCTGAACATGCAGGAGGGTGAAAGGAGGGCAAGGAATAGAGTGAATTGGAGCGATGTGGTATACCGGGGTTGACGTGCTGTCAGTGGATTGAAGCAGGGCATGTGAAGCGTCTGGGGTAAACCATGGAAAGCTGTGTAGGTATGTACATTTGCGTGTGTGGACGTATGTATATACATGTGTATGGGGGGGGGGGGGTTGGGCCATTTCTTTCGTCTGTTTCCTTGCGCTACCTCGCAAACGCGGGAGACAGCGACAAAGTATAATAAAATAAATAAAAATAATTAATAAGAGGGAGACCAAATTGGAGGTGGAAAGATGGAGTGAAAAAGATTTTGTGTGATCGGGGCCTGAACATGCAGGAGGGTGAAAGGAGGGCAAGGAATAGAGTGAATTGGAGCGATGTGGTATACCGGGGTTGACGTGCTGTCAGTGGATTGAATCAAGGCATGTGAAGCGTCTGGGGTAAACCATGGAAAGCTGTGTAGGTATGTATATTTGCGTGTGTGGACGTATGTATATACATGTGTATGGGGGGGGGTTGGGCCATTTCTTTCGTCTGTTTCCTTGCGCTACCTCGCAAACGCGGGAGACAGCGACAAAGTATAATATAAAAAAAAAATGATATATATATATATACACACATAGACATATTCATATATACACATGTACATAATTCATACTGTCTGCCTTTATTTATTCCCATTGCCCCCTCGCCATACATGGAATAACAACCCCCTCCCCCTCTCATGTGTGCGAGGTAGCGCTAGGAAAGGACAACAAAGGCCCCATTCGTTCACACTCAGTCTCTAGCTGTCATGTAATAATGCACCAAAACCACAGCTCCCTTTCCACATCCAGGCCCCACACAACTTTCCATGGTTTACCCCAGACGCTTCACATGCCCTGGTTCAATCCATTGACAGCATGTCGACCCTGGTATACCACATCGTTCCAATTCACTCTATTCCTTGCACGCCTTTCACCCTCCTGCATGTTCAGGCCCCGATCACTCAATATCTTTTTCACTCCATCTTTCCACCTCCAATTTGGGCTCCCACTTCTCCTCGTTCCCTCCACCTCTGAAACATATATCCTCTTTGTCAATCTTTCCTCACTCATTCTCTCCATGTGACCAAACCATTTCAAAACACCCTCTTCTGCTCTCTCAACCATACTCTTTTTATTTCCACACATCTCTCTTACCCTTACATTAATTACTCGATCAAACCACCTCACACCACATATTGTCCTCAAACATCTCATTTCCAGCACATCCACCCTCCTGTGCACAACTCTATCCATAGCCCATGCCTCGCAACCATACAACATTGTTGGAACCACTATTCCTTCAAACATACCCATTTTTGCTTTCCAAGATAATGTTCTCGACTTCCAAACATTCTTCAAGGCTCCCAAAATTTTTGCTCCCTACCCCACACTATGATTCACTTCCACTTGCATGGTTCCATTCGCTGCCAGATCCACTCCCAGATATCTAAAACACTTTGCTTCCTCCAGTTTTTCTCCATTCAAACTTACCTCCCAATTGACTTGACCCTCAACCCTACTGTACCTAATAACCTTGCTCTTATTCACATTTACTCTTAACTTTCTTCTTTCACACACTTTACCAAACTCAGTCACCAGCTTCTACAGTTTCTCGCATGAATCAGCCACCAGCGCTGTATCATCAGCGAACAACAACTGACTCACTTCCCAAGCTCTCTCATCCACAACAGACTTCATTCTTGCCCCTCTTTCCAAAACTCTTGCATTCACCTCCCTAACAACCCCATCCATAAACAAATTAAACAACCATGGAGACATCACATACCCCTGCCGCAAACCTACATTCACTGAGAACCAATTACTTTCCTCTCTTCCTACACGTACACATGCCTTACATCCTTGATAAAAACTTTTCACTGCTTCTGACAACTTGCCTCCCACACCATATATTCTTAATACCTTCCACAAAGCATCTCTTTCAACTCTTTCATATGCCGTCTCCAGATCCATAAATGCTACATACAAATCCATTTGCTTTTCAAAGTATTTCTCATACATTCTTCAAAGCAGACACCTGATCCACACTTCCTCTACCACTTCTGAAACCACACTGCTCTTCCCCAATCTGATGCTCTGTACATACCTTCACCCTCTCAATCAATACCCTCCCATATAATTTACCAGGAATACTCAACAAACTTATACCTCTGTAATTTGAGCACTCACTCTTATCCCCTTTGCCTTTGTACAATGGCACTATGCAAGCATTCCGCCAATCCTCAGGCACCTCACCATGAATCATACATACATTAAATAACCATACCAACCAGTCAACAATACAGTCACCCTCTTTTTTAATAAATTCCACTGCAATACCATCCAAACCTGCTGCCTTGCCGGCTTTCATCTTCCGCAAAGCTTTTACTACCTCTTCTTTGTTTACCAAATCATTTTCCCTAACCCTCTCACTTTGCACACCACCTCGACCAAAACACCCTATATCTGCCACTCTATCATCAAACACATTCAACAAACCTTCAAAATACTCACTCCATCTCCTTCTCACATCACCACTACTTGTTATCACCTCCCCATTAGTGCCCTTCTCTGAAGTTCCCATTTGCTCCCTTGTGTTACGCACTTTATTTACCTCCTTCCAAAACATCTTTTTATTCTCCCTAAAATTTAATGATACTCTCTCACCCCAACTCTCATTTGCCCTCTTTTTCACCTCTTGCACTTTTCTCTTGACCTCCTGTCTCTTTCTTTTATACATCTCCCAGTCATTTGCATTTTTTCCCTACAAAAATCGTCCAAATGCCTCTCTCTTCTCTTTCGCTAATTATCTTACTTCTTCATCCCACCACTCACTACCCTCTCTAATGAACCCACCTCCCACGCTTCTCATGCCACAAGCATCTTTTGCACAAGCCATCACTGCTTCCTTAAATACATTCCATTCCTCCCCCACTGCCCTTACCTCCTTTGTTCTCACCTTTTTCCATTGTGTACTCAGTCTCTCCTGGTACTTCCTCACACAAGTCTCCTTCCCAAGCTCACTTACTCTCACCACTCTCTTCACCCCAGCATTCTCTCTTCTTTTCTGAAAACCCCTATAAATCTTCACCTTCGCCTCCACTAGATAATGATCAGACATCCCTCCAGTTGCACCTCTCAGCACATTAACATCCAAACGTCTCTCTTTCGCGCGCCTGTCAATTAACACGTAATCCAATAACGCTCTCTGGTCATCTCTCCTACTTACATACGTATACTTATGTATATCTCGCTTTTTAAGCCAGGTATTCCCAATCACCAGTCCCTTCTCAACACACAAAACCACAAGCTCTTCACCATATCCATTTACAACACTGAACACCCCATGTATACCAATTATTCCCTCAACTGCCACATTACTCACCTTTGCATTCAAATCACCCATCACTATAACCTGGTCTTGTACATCAAAACCATTAACACACTCATTCAGCTGCTCCCAAAACACTTGCCTCTCATGATCTTTCTTCTCATGCCCAGGTGCATATGCACCAATAATCACCCATCTCTCTCCATCAACTTTCAGTTTTACCCATATCAATCTAGAATTTACTTTCTTACACTTTCTCACATACTCCCAGAACTCCTATTTCAGGAGTAGTGCTACTCCTTCCCTTGCTCTTGTCCTCTCACTAACCCCTGACTTTACTCCCAAGACATTCCCAAACCACTCTTCCCCTTTACCCTTAAGCTTTGTTTCACTCAGAGCCAAAACATCCAGGTTCCTTTCCTCAAACTTACTGCCTATCTCTCCTTTTTTTTCATCTTGGTTACATCCACACACATTTAGACACCCCAATCTGAGCCTTCGAGGAGGATGAGCACTCCCTGCGCGACTCCTCCTCCTGTTTCCCCTTTTAGAAAGTCTAAATACTGGGAGGGGAGGGTTTCTATCCCCCCGCTCTTGTCCCCTTTAGTCGCCTTCTACGACACGTGAGGAATGCGTGGGAAGCATTCTTTCTCCCCTATCCCCAGGGGGATGTATAGGTTGAAATGTATAGGTATATATATGTGCGTGTGTGGACATGTATATATATACATGTGTGTGTGGGTGGGTTGGGCCATTCTTTCGTCTATTTCCTTGCACTACCTCCCTAACGCGGGAGACATTGACAAAGTATGATATATATATAGATAGATAATTAACTATGTTTTCTCAGAAACTCTGCATGACCATTTTTCGAAGAATATATGTTAATGTGCTCTGCAGTGACTTGGGAATGCATTCACAATCAGTGAAGGATACTTCACTTCTATTCTTTCTGATAAGCTTCTTGCTTAGCTTTTTGTTATACCCTATGGTCTCTATGCTATTGCATCTCTCAAAGACCTGCTCATTGTTGGCACCGTATTACTGACTTAAACCTTCAAGTTTGTGATTAGGGCACCACTTACTTTCTTCAATGGTAAGTGAATTTATATAACTTTTCTAGCCTCTCATTGCTACTCATCTATCTTAATTTAGGAATAATCATTGTTTTCCTCCTCATTATTCAGTTTTGTGTGCATAAAGACAACCATTTTCTTGTTCTGATTCAAATTTGAATATCCCCTTTCCTCTTTGAGATGGAGTAAAGGAAGTTTCTTTTTAGTTATTTTTGAGAAAAGTCATTCGTCTTTGGAGGTTGAACCTCAGATTATAGTATTTGAATGCATACAGTGTTGTCCTGATATGATTTTTGATAATACAGTAGCTTTTGAGTTTGCAATCCAGGTGATCCTTTAGATAAGAGCATTGTAATTCATTCTTTAGAGCCCCAGCCTGCAACTCCCTTGGCTTGTGAGTTCATGACCAAAACTGGAGAAGAAAAGCCTTGTCATAGGATGTGTCAAGTTGTGACACTCAGTTACGCTTAAGTCTAGATGTTATTTTTGTGTATTACATATGAGAATGTGAAATGTAATCTATGAGTATTTGTTGATAACTTTCGTCTGTGTAGAATGATAGACTCCATACAGTAAACCCTCAATTTAATGGACCCTGATATAATGGGTTTCGGATTTAACAGATCAGACAAATAACTAATAATCTTACAAATTTGAAAGAAATAAAGAATCTCAAACCTTGCGCATTTCATATTGCATATGTATTTGGTAGCATCGGATAGACTTGTTTTTGATGCTTTGTTTCAGTCTCAGTCTGCCTCAAGCTATCATGCGGTCAGGTTGTATACAGAGTGTTTCTGTTATTTCAGAATTGTGACTATTTATTGAATAATTTTGCAATCCTTACACTTCAAAATGGCATCAGGTGATAGATGAGTTAAAAGAAAGCGTGTCAGCTTAAATGTGACACAGATATAGGTAACATTCAATTCAATGGACTTTCAGCATTTTATGACACCCCTTCCCCCCAATTAGTCTACATAATTTAGGGTTTTATCTCTGGGGATAGGGGAGAAAGAATTCTTCCCATGTATTCCCAGTGTGTCTTAGAAAGCGACTAAAAGAGGAGGGAGTGGGGGCTAGAAATCCTCCTCTCTCATTTTTTTATATTTATTTATTTTGCTTTGTTGCTGTCTCTCGCGCCTGTGAGGTAACACAAGGAAACAGACGAAAGAAATGGCCCAACCCACCCCCACACACATGCACACACACACACGTCCACACACGCAAACATACACACCCACACATCCCAACGTACACAGATATATACACACACAGACACACACATATACACACATGCACACAATTCACTCTGTCTGCCCCTACTGACCCCCATCGCCACCCCGCCACACACGGAATAACATCCCCCTCGCCCTTCATGTGCACGAGGCAGCGCCAGGAAAAGACAACAAAGGCCCCATTCGCTCACACTCAGTCTCCAGCTGTCATGCAATAATGCCCGAAACCACAGCTCCCTTTCCACATCCAGGCCCCACAGAACTTTCCATGGTTCACCCCAGACGCTTCACATGCCCTGATTCAATCCATTGACAGCACGTCGACCCTGGTATACCACATCGATCCAATTCACTCTATTCCTTGCCAGCCTTTCACCCTCCTTCATGTTCAGGCCCCGATCACTCAAAATCTTTTTCACTCCATCTTTCCACCTTCAATTTGGTCTCCCACTTCTCCTCGTTCCCTCCACCTCTGACACATATATCCTCTTGGTCAATCTTTCCTTACTCATTCTCTTCATATGCCCAAACCATTTCAAAACACCCTCTTCTGCTCTCTCAACCACACTCTTTTTATTTCCACTTATCTCTCTTACCCTTACATTCCTTACTCGATCAAACCACCTCACACCACATATTGTCCTCAAACATCTCATTTCCAGCACATCCACCCTCCTGTGCACAACTCTATCCATAGCCCACACCTCGCAGCCATACAGCATTGTTGGAACCACTATTCCTTCTAACATAGCCATTTTTGCTTTCGGAGATAATGTTCTTGACTTCCACACATTCTTCAAGGCTCCCTGGATTTTCGCCCCCTCCCCCACCCTATGATTTACTTCCGCTTCCATGGTTCCATCCGCTGCCAGATCCACTCCCAGATATCTAAAACACTTTACTTCCTCCAGTTCTTCTCCATTCAAACTTACCCCCCAGTTGACTTGACCCACAACCCTACTGTACCTAATAACCGTGCTCTTATTCACATTTACTCTTAACTTTCTTCTTTCACACACTTTACCAAACTCAGTCACCAGCTTCTGCAGTTTCTCACATGAATCAGCTACCAGTGCTGTATCATCAGCGAACAACAACTGACTCACTTCCCAAGCTTTCTCATCCCCAACAGACTGCATATTTGCCCCTCTTTCCAAAACTCTTGCATTCACCTCCCTAACAACCCCATCCATAAACAAATTAAACAACCATGGAGACATCACACACCCCTGCCGCAAACCTACATTCACTGAGAACCAATCACTTTCCTCTCTTCCTGCACGTACACATGCCTTACATCCTCGATAAAAACTTTTCACTGCTTCTAACAACTTGCCTCCCACACCATATATTCTTAGTACCTTCCACAGAGCATCTCTATCAACTCTACCATATGCCTTCTCCAGATCCATAAATGCTACTTTTCCAAAAAAAAGAAACAGAGAAAGGGGTTAAGTGAGGATATTCCTTCTAAGGCTTAGTTCTATGTTTGTAACACTACCTTGCAAGTGCGGGAAATGGCGAACATGTATGAAAAAATGTAGGGTTTACTGTACCTCTTTTGTCTTGGAACTTTTTATTGTACAATAATCAAAGAATATTGGTAAGGTTATTTAATGTATGTATGACTCATGGTGAGGTGCCTGAGGATTGGCTGAATGCGTGCATAGTGCCATTGTACAAAGGCAAAGGGGATAAGAGTGAGTGCTCAAATTACAGAGGTATAAGTTTGTTGAGTATTCCCGGCAAATTATATGGGAGGGTATTGATTGAGAGGGTGAAGGCATGTACAGAGCATCAGATTGGGGAAGAGCAGTGTGGTTTCAGAAGTGGTAGAGGATGTGTGGATCAGGTGTTTGCTTTGAAGAATGTATGTGAGAAATACTTAGAAAAGCAAATGGATTTGTATGTAGCATTTATGGATCTGGAGAAGGCATATGATAGAGTTGATAGAGATGCTCTGTGGAAGGTATTAAGAATATATGGTGTGGGAGGCAAGTTGTTAGAAGCAGTGAAAAGTTTTTATCGAGGATGTAAGGCATGTGTACGTGTAGGAAGAGAGGAAAGTGATTGGTTCTCAGTGAATGTAGGTTTGCGGCAGGGGTGTGTGATGTCTCCATGGTTGTTTAATTTGTTTATGGATGGGGTTGTTAGGGAGGTGAATGCAAGAGTTTTGGAAAGAGGGGCAAGTATGAAGTCTGTTGGGGATGAAAGAGCTTGGGAAGTGAGTCAGTTGTTGTTCGCTGATGATACAGCGCTGGTGGCTGATTCATGTGAGAAACTGCAGAAGCTGGTGACTGAGTTTGGTAAAGTGTGTGAAAGAAGAAAGTTAAGAGTAAATGTGAATAAGAGCAAGGTTATTAGGTACAGTAGGGTTGAGGGTCAAGTCAATTGGGAGGTGAGTTTGAATGGAGAAAAACTGGAGGAAGTGAAGTGTTTTAGATATCTGGGAGTGGATCTGGCAGCGGATGGAACCATGGAAGCGGAAGTGGATCATAGGGTGGGGGAGGGGGCGAAAATTCTGGGAGCCTTGAAGAATGTGTGGAAGTCGAGAACATTATCTCGGAAAGCAAAAATGGGTATGTTTGAAGGAATAGTGGTTCCAACAATGTTGTATGGTTGCGAGGCGTGGGCTATGGATAGAGTGGTGCGCAGGAGGATGGATGTGCTGGAAATGAGATGTTTGAGGACAATGTGTGGTGTGAGGTGGTTTGATCGAGTAAGTAACGTAAGGGTAAGAGAGGTGTGTGGAAATAAAAAGAGCATGGTTGAGAGAGCAGAAGAGGGTGTTTTGAAATGGTTTGGGCACATGGAGAGAATGAGTGAGGAAAGATTGACCAAGAGGATATATGTGTCGGAGGTGGAGGGAACGAGGAGAAGAGGGAGACCAAATTGGAGGTGGAAAGATGGAGTGAAGAAGATTTTGTGTGATCGGGGCCTGAACATGCAGGAGGGTGAAAGGAGGGCAAGGAATAGAGTGAATTGGAGTGATGTGGTATACCGGGGTTGACGTGCTGTCGGTGGATTGAATCAGGGCATGTGAAGCGTCTGGGGTAAACCATGGAAAGCTGTGTAGGTATGTATATTTGCGTGTGTGGACGTATGTATATACATGTGTATGGGGGTGGGTTGGGCCATTTCTTTCGTCTGTTTCCTTGTGCTACCTCGCAAACGCGGGAGACAGCGACAAAGCAAAAAAAAAAAAAAAGATAAAGATTGCGTAAAGGGCCGCACACTTCATGTGATATCACAGTATTAACAAGATGGTAGTTGTCTTTAGTGAATTTTTGTAAAGAGAATTACATAGTAGGAAGTGGATGATAAGCAGCCAATAATCAGGGAGGTATATTCCCAGTACTATCTGTCTGGGTATCAGGAGGGTTAGTGACAGCTACTCAGTGAGCCAACACTTCAGTGGTTGTCATGTTGCACTCCTCGCACAAATAGCTGTCTTTTCTCTTTGCTTCATGCACATGTGAACTTCTGGCATCCTGTCCACAAACATACAATTTCCTCCTTGTCATACGTAATACTTGACAACACAATACTCACACCACTCATTCTTCATAACTAGATTTTCCTGTGATGAGCGCTATGAATTAGCCCTGCCTTTTAGCATAATGGTCAGAGCAGTAAGTATAAGTAGTTGATAGGAACATTTAGGCAGGAGCATTAAGTAGAAACATTAGGTAGAAGTCATGGGTGGGAGCATTGGATAGAAGTCATTAGGAACAGTAGGAAAAAGCCTCCTCAAACACTGCACTAGACTTGCCTGCCAGTGGCCTGCTAAGGTTGAGGCACAAAAGGCTAAGAAGCTGCACTGGAGTTCACTAGTTATAGAGACTTTGTTGCCATGGCCACCCTCCTGAGGGAGTTCCATTTGGAATGGATCCTATTACTTGTACCATGTTACTATTCTGTTACAGCAATGAGACTTAGGATAGATGTTAGAATAGGTTGACATACTGTTTTCCACACAAAGTGGGTAACTTTCCCATGTGAAGTTTTCCTATAGCAGACCTTAACCAATTAGAAATGAATCATTCCTTGATGTAAAAATGATAGCTTTTTGTTTTTTCGTCTTATTTGCTCAACATAATATATTTGTTAGATGATTCTAAACGTTCTTACTCTCCCTGTTTACGCAATTTAAATAAAGTTCCTTTTGATTTTGTATCATGGTTTGATCTTGTGCACATATACGTATTGTATTGCTATACTTGATTTCAGGTATCTGCAGCTAGAGAGGAGGTGCCTGGCCGTCGTGGTTTCCCAGGTTACATGTACACTGATTTGGCCACTATCTATGAACGAGCTGGTAGAGTAGAGGGACGCCAGGGTTCAATTACTCAGATTCCAATTCTCACAATGCCTAATGATGGTAAGAAATTGTTTTGGTGTTATAGTTTATAAGTTGTTAATTGCATTGATAGGGTTTGCTAAAAATTTACTGAAACATGCAGTATTTTCACATTCTTGAAATATTTTGTAATTTCCAGATATCACTCATCCCATTCCTGATCTTACGGGTTACATTACTGAGGGCCAAATCTACGTTGAACGTCAGTTGCACAATCGTCAGATTTACCCACCCATCAATGTGCTTCCATCACTTTCTCGACTTATGAAATCTGCTATTGGAGAGGGAATGACACGCAAGGATCATTCTGATGTTTCCAACCAGTTATATGCTTGTTATGCCATTGGCAAAGATCTTCAGGCAATGAAGGCTGTAGTGGGAGAAGAGGCTCTTACCTCTGATGATTTGCTTTACCTTGAATTCCTTGCTAAATTTGAAAAATCCTTTATCTCACAAGGGCCATACATGAAGCGTACCATCTTTGAATCTTTAGATATTGGGTGGCAGTTACTACGTATCTTCCCCAAAGAGATGCTTAAACGTATCCCTGCCTCTACACTCGCAGAATTCTATCCTCGAGACCGACCACAGTAAGGAGCATGATGTTATAGAAGTGTTGGTATGTGGTGGTGATTGTATTTTCATGTTATCTGGTTTTATAATTGTCACAGGTCTCTATACTGGTTATCATTGTGTATAGAAGATAGTAACTTATGGAGTAAATAATATTTTGAAGGTAATTAAAAAGCATAATCAGGATGTTCATAATTTTTAAAGAATATGATTTCGAGATGTTTCTTAGTTTATAAAGAATTTGTTGAAGTTGTTTTAACCAGTGGATTTTTTGCAGCTGATACAAAAGTATTCCATTTTTATATCAAGTAGTCATCAGTATTTTTTTACATTTTAGCTTGGTACAAACTATTGTGGAAGTCTGCAAGGTGCAGAAATTCTGCTCGTGTGGCATTGAGTAATTGTAAAGTTGTAGGTTTAGATGTTCAGATTTAGCATGACTTAATGCAGATGAGTAAACAGTAATATGTATCTCTAGGTATTCATCCTGATCAAGCATTTTACCTTGGTTAATTTCAGTCAAAACTGTTGGTCACAGCTATATATATATATATATATATATATATATATATATATATATATATATATATATATATATATATATATATGTGATATGAAAAGACAAAAGCATTGGCCAATTAATATTCCCCTCTGTCAGCTGGAGGATTTATGCAAACAAGTTTTGGCAATCCATGGGACAAGCAATAGTTCTCAATAAGGTTTTGTAAAGAGGAAATGGTACCAATGTAGTGAACTGGTCAAAATTACAGCATTCTGTGAGTTTGAGGCTTTTGTAAATTTATTCATGTACATTATGCTGTTGTTACTTAGCACAACTTTAGAAATATGGTGCGGTTGTTGTATATATTAGTTGAGCAGTTGTGCCATGAGCATAATAGTCAGGTCAATGAGGTTTCCAACCTTCTGTTTAATGGAGAAACATACATTCCAAGAACTTATCGCAACTGCTCTCATTTATTTATAATTTTGATTTACTAGCTTGTGTGTTGACCTAGTGTATAATATGTGGAATACCTTTGGAGAAAATGTAGTGTATTTTTTGTCAGGAGTAGAGCAGTTGTAAAGTTGTGGAAATGTTGAGTGAGTTGTCTTCAGTAAAATGTATGATGAGTAGTTTCAACTGTATTAACTTATCCCTTCTTTTCTTTTATGTTTTTGTTGCTTTGGTGTTTTAACCTCTTTTGCAGAGATTTAAGGCTGTAAAAAGCATTTTACCTCCATATTCCTTATATCTTGTAGAAGGTGACTAACTCTCATCCCACTATTCTGATATTTCAGTTTCTTAAGACGACACAGTTGTTTGCTGATGATGCAACTCCAGTAGCAGAGTTGAACGTGAAGCTGCAGAGATTGATGACTGAGTTTGAAAGGGTGTGTGAAAAGAGGAAGTTGAGAGTAAATGTGAAAAACTAAGGTAATTAGGTTTAGCAGAGTTGAGGACTGGTTAGTTAGGGTGTGAGTTTGAATGGAGGAAAATTAGAGGTAGAGAAGTGTTTTAAATACCTGGGAGTGGACATGGCAGCAAATGGAACCATGAAAGTGGAAGTGAGTCATGGGGTGGGAAAGGGGGCAAAAGTTCTGGGAACACTGAGAAATGTGTAGAAAGAGAGATGGATTGGGCATGTTTGAAGGTATAGTAGTCCCAGCATTATTGAATGGATGCATGGCATAGGCTGTAGATAAGATTGTGTGGAGGTGGGTAGTTCTGTTAGAAATTAAATGTGTGAGGTGGTTGATCAAGTAAGTTATGAAAGATCAAGAGAAAGGTATGGTAATAAAAAAGAATGCAATTGAGAGCTAAGGAGGGTGTGTATAGGGTGGGAAAGGGGGCGAAAGTTCTGGGAGCACTGAAAAATGTTAAGAAAGAGAGTGGTTATTTGGAGGGCAACAATGGGCTTGTTTGAAGATATAGTAGTGTGGGTGTGTGGCATGGGCTATAGATAAGATTGTGTCGATATGGGTGGGTGCGTTAGAAATGAAATGTTTGAGAACAACATGTGGTGTGAGGTGGTTGACCAATTAAGTTATGAAAGGTTAAGAGAAAGGTGTGGTAGTAAAAAAGAATGTAATTGAGAGCTGAGGAGGGTGTGTATAGGATAGAGATAACTGGAACATTGGTGTATACATGCTGTCAGTGGACTGAAACAGGGCATGTAAAGCATCTTGGGTAAACCATGGAAAGGTCTGTGGGGCCAGATTGTGAATAGGGAGTGGTTTTATTGCATTACACATGACAGCTAGAGAATGGATGCGAGTGGATGTGGCCTTTCTTTGTCTGTTCCTGGTGCTACCTCTAACATGGGAAGCTGTGATCCAGTATGAAAGAAAGAAAAAAGAATAGAACAAAGAGCCAAATGAGGAGTCCTCATCCTTCTCAGAGGCTCAGGCTAACATACCTGAATGTGTGTGGATGTAACCAAGATAAGAAGAAAAAAATATAGGTATTATGTGTGAGGTAAGGAACTTGCTGTTATGGCTCTGAGTGAAACAAAGCTCAAGGGTACAGTTTAAGAATGGTTCAGGAATATCGTAAGGGTAAATTCAAGGATTGTGTGAGGGCAAAAAGTTAAGGAAGTTGGTAGCACAGCTGCTGAAATATGAGTTGAATTTAAGGAATTGAGCTCCAGACTGATGTGGGTATAAATGAAAGTAGGTACTTATGTATCTGGCCACAAGAAGGAGGATGGTGAGAGGAAAGTGTTTTAGGAGCAGCTGAATGAGTGTGTCGGCAGTTTTGATGCTAGAAGTTGGATGTTAATGATGGATAGTTTAAATGTGAGTGAGAAATGTGGCACTTGAGGGTATAACTGGGGGAGACATGGTATTCATTGAGGTGAATAGTAATGGTGAACATCTTAAAGAGTTGTGTACTGAAAAAGACTTGGTGCTCAGGAATGCCTGGTTTAAAAAGGGGGACATACATAAGTATACATGGATGAGTATGAAAGATGGTTAGAGGGCATGATTGCATTACTTAATGATTGATAGGTTTGCAGTAGAATGTATTGAAAAGAGCATCTGGCAGGATGTTTGATCGTTACCTGTTGGAGGCAAAGGTGAATATTTGTAAGATTTTTTTTGGCAAAAGAAGAAACAGTGCAAGTGAGAGGAGGGTGGTGAAAGCAAATGAGCTTGGAAAAGAGAAGTGTGTGAAGAATACCAGGAGTGTGGAATGGCTAAAGGTGAGAGTAAATGAAGCAAGGGAAGTGGGTGGAGAATGGTTGATATTTAGGAAGGCAGTAATGGCATGTGCAAGAGAAGTGTGTGGCATGTGGAAGTTGGGAAGCAGGCATGTCAGAAGGGATAGAGTGGTAGGATGACAAATTAAAGTTGTTAGTGAAAGAAAAAAGAGAGGAGTATGTGCAGTACTTACAGGGAAAGAGTACAAATGATCAGGAGACGAACGAGAGAAAGCAGTAGGAGGATAAGAGGAAGGTGCAGGGTTTGAAAAGAGGGCAAGTGAGCATTTGGATGAGCTTCAGAGAAATGAAGATGTTTTGGAAGGTTGATAGTGTAAAGAAATAAAAATAAGAGAGACTGAAAGGGGCAAATGTGGAAGTGTTGAGAGCCAGTGATAAGGTGAAGAGGGTAGGGAATGATTATGTTGAAGGATTGTTGAATATGTTTTATGATAAGATGGCAGTTGTAATGTGTTTGGGTCAGGGAGGTATGTGAAGTAAGAGAGTCTCAGAAATTTGTTTGGTGAAGAAAGAAGAGGTGGTGAGTACCATGCTTAAGAAGAAATAAGACAAGGCAGCTGGTGTAGATGGTATTGCAGTTGAATTTCTTAAAAAAGGGGATGACTATGTTGTTGATTGGTTTGTTAGGATTTTCATTATATGTATTGATCATGATGGGGTCCTTAAGGATCAGTGGAATATATGTATAATGCCGTTATATAAAGGTAAAGGGTACAAAGGTGAGTGTTGGAACTACAGTGCTTTAAGTTTGAGTTTACCTGAGAAATTGTACAGGAGAGTGGTGATGTAGAGGGTGAGGGCATGTAAGAAGCATCAGATTGGGAAGGAACAATGTGTTTTCAGGTGTGGTAAAGTATGTGTGGATCAGGTGTTTGCTGTGAAGACTTTGTGAGAAACACCAAGATAAACAAAAGGATTTGTATATGGCATTTGTGGATCTGGAGAAAGAATTTGGTAGGGTTGATAGAAATACCTTGTGGAAGGTCTTTTATATATATGGTGTGGGAGGAAAGCTCCTAGAAACAGAGAAGTTTTTATCGAGGATGTAAGGCATGTATATGAGTAGGAAGGGAGGAGAGTTTTTGGATCTAAGTGAAGGTTGGTCTGCTGCAGGAGTGTGTGGTGTCACCATGACTGTTTGATTTGTTTATGGTTGGGGTGGGGAGGGAGGTTAATGCGAGTCTTGCAGAGAGGGGCTGGGATAGAGTCTGTAGTGAGTGAGTGAGCCTGGGATTTGAATCAGTTGTTTGATGTTGACAATACTGGGATTTGGAAGTGTGTGAAAAGAGGAATTTTACAGCAATATGAATTAAAGCAAGGTTTTGAGGTTTATCACAGTAGAAGGACAGGTTGGTTGGGTTATGGGTCTGAATGGAGAAAATTTGGAGGAAGTGAAGTGTTTTAGATACCTGGGAGTGAACATAGCTGCAAAATGAACCGATGAAGCAGAAGTGAGAGGGGGTGAAGGTTCTGGGAGCATTGATGAATGTTTAGGAAAGGAGGTTATCTGGAAGGGCAAAAACTGATATGTTTAAAGTTAAGGTGGTCTCAGTGATGTATGGATGTGAAATATTGGGCTGCAGACAAGGATGTGCAGAAAAGGGTGGATATGTTGGAAATGAAATGTTTAAGGACAATAAATGGTTTGAGGTGATTTGATTGAATGCAACAGAAGGGAGAGGTGTTGTCTAACTTCATCATGGCATGAGCAAGAGTCGTAGTTTTGTAAAAACAGACAAGCACTTGAGATGTTCTGGGGTTTTAGTTTTTTTTGGACAACTTTGGAGCCTCACTGCGTCTAGGAAACACTGCACTAGAGTTGCTCTTTACCAGTGACTTGTCAAGGGTGAGGCACAGAAGGCTAAGATGCCAGGGAGTTAAAGGGATGAGCAGTTTAAGGTGATGACACTTAAGTAAATGGGATGACTGGTGAAAGTAAAAAGGAAGGAGCTTGTGGAGAAATTTAAAAGTTATTGTTCAGATGTGATTGGGGTAATCCATATCCTTGGCCAGGGTGTATGGAGTGAAAATGGAAATGAAGAATGCATGGAAGGAGTGGTATGGACAGGAATGAATGAAAATTATCAGGGAAGAAGGAATGAAGGATGTGCAATTGTGCTATCACCAAGAGTATGGTAGAGTGTTACAAAGCATGGATGGAATGGAACAAGAATAGTGTGGGTCAAAGGAAAGATTGGAATTGTGAGTTATGCACGGCTATATGTATATGCATCTGAATGTGAAAACAGTGCGAGTTGAGAATGAAATTGGCCAACCACATTTTGCCTTTTTTTTGGAGGATGCTGTCAAGTATTTTTTGTGATGTTTTAAGAACATTGTCAGATGCTTTGTTGATGTCTGTTGCCACTACTACTGTGCAGGAGGGGTTGGGGTTGGCATCAAGACTGTGTTGTGTGAGCTCTGTGTGTTGTGTAGTGGGGTGTTAGGGCATTTGGGTCTGAAGCCATGCTGTGTGGATGAAAGTGGGGTATTTTCTTTGATTCTGATTTTTTATAATTTTTTCACAGATGTGGATCACAGTGTTATAGGATGGTAGGAGGAGTGGGAGTTGGGTGGTTTAGAGGGTTTTATGATTGGCGTTATGTTGGCAAGTTTGCAGTTGTAAGGGATTTTGTTGTATGGCCAGGAGTAGTTAGATATCCAAAAGTGCTTGGATTTGAGATGAACCAAATTGTTTTATGTGAAAGTTCAGTGTTGTTATGGCCTATTGCAGGAGTGTTATTTAAAGTCTTAGTTTCATTGCTTATATTGGTGGGAGGGAAGGATGGGTGGGCAATTGTTTCTGGGTGTATTATGTGTAGGATTTTCATGACTTTCCTGTTTTGGGTTGGGGTTGCTATGTGGCTGATTTGTTAGTGTCTCTTGAATATGTTTGTGTGTTCTTTGGGGGAAGAAATTTATTTAGAATGAGTCATGGGTGCCTCATGAGTTAGGGCTTAGCCAGTGTGATGAGTGAATTTACTTTGATATTGTGCCAGGGTTAGCTTCTGTTGGTTTTGTTATTCACTGTGCTGGAAAAGGAGAGCCAGTTTTCGATTTGTATTTCAGTGATTAGGTTTGTGATTATTATATTGCCTAAAGTGTGGCTTTGTTCTCTGATTTGTGCTGATGGTGAGTGGCTGTTGATGAGCTAATTTCTTTGCTTAATGAGGTGTGTGACTTGTGGAAAGAAATTTGGATTGTATTTATTTCTTTTACCTAGTGCTTTTTGTTTAGATGTTGATGAAGTGTATGATGGCATGATTTTGGCATGACAAATCATCTGTACTGAAGTTTTGGAGCTTTATTTCTATGTACTTTGTGAAGGCAAGCCAATCTGCTTACTTGTAATTTGTATAAGTTTTTGGGTCGCGTTGACTGGATTGGTTAGATTGAGTGTTATCAGGATGGGGTTGTGATCAGATGATAATTTGTGTTGTTTGTTCCAGTTGGTCCTTGTGAGCAGAATGTGATGTCTGATGAGTTCAGCTGCTCTTGGGAGTGGTTGGGTGTTTGCATAGGTTATGGATATTGAAGAGCTGCAGTTTGTTTATGAGTAGCTCACTAGAAAAAAGAATCTTTTTTCATCCTATACTGTCAATTCATCTACTCTACACTATGCCTCACCTGCCTGGTCTTCCACCCTCTCAAAAGTAAATATAACAAAGCTGCTAACCACAGAAAATAGTGCACTCAGAGCACTCACTGGTGGCTGCTATCTATGTGTCTGTATCTCTGATGCCTGTTCCAATTGGAACTCCCTCAAAGGGATGGCCATGGCAGTAGAATTTTCATAATAGTGAACTCCAGTGCTGCTTCTCAGCATTTAGTACCTCACCTTTAACAGGCCAGTGGCAGAGGGCAACTTTTGCACAGTGTTTGATGAGGCTCCTACCTAATGTTCCTATTGACTACTGTGTAATGCTCCTTCCAACTACTACTATCTAATGCTCCTGCCTAAATGTTCTTACCTACTACTTCTGTCTACCGCTCCTACCATTTTGCCAAAAGGCTGGGCTGGCATATAGCATTCACAGCAGGAAAATCTAGAGTAATGAAGAATGAGCTTTGTGAGTTATGTATTGTCAAGTTTTATGTATGACAAAGAGAGATTGTACATTTGTGGACAGACTGCCTGTAGTCTACGTGATAGTGAGGGTTAGTTGCTTAGCAACTACAAACACTCAGCATCTTCACAATTAAACAAAGATCCTCCCAATACAGTCCCACCTCAACATGCTTAGTACTCAATTCTATGCAACAGCGCTAGACCCCTCCCACCTAAACCACTCTATAACTAACTACCAACCCACAATTAGAAATAAAAACTTTACCTTTGCCTCACACTTCTTCAACTTTCAGTCACTTATCCTGCATCCCCAACAAATAGAACTTTAACAAAGCACTTACACACTGAAATAACTCAGTAGTCACTAAACACCCAACTCCCCAACTCATTCTTAAACAACAACCCTCCAAACATATACCCATCAGAAACCACACTCCCCAGACAAACACACCACATTCTCCCACTGATGCTCTGGACATCACCCATCACTACAATCACTGTTTCAACATATACCAAGAACCTTCATGCCCCACAATGTAATTGTCATAAAGAAGGCATCAAGCACTTACTAAATAATTGCCTGGCACTTTCCGCACATTGATGCACACACATTAACACACTTTCTGATTATAACTGGTGGATGTGGCCAGCTTCTTAATTGCTGCAGGGGCCTCATAAGGATAGAAGGGATTTCTAGGGCAGGACGGTAAGGTATGTATTCCCTGCATATTGTTGAATGCAACTAAAAGGAATGAGCGTGCACAGATCACCCCCCCCCTTTGTATTTCACTGTCTAAACGAGGGAAGAGAATTCTGTCATTGACGCTACCTCACTCGCTTGGGAAATGATGAAAATGCATGGAAAATATATGTATTTATTTATTCATCATACTTTGTCGCTGTCTCCCGCGTTAGCGAGGTAGCGTAAGGAAACAGACGAGAGAATGGCCCAACCCACCCACATGCACATGTATATAAATACATATACACACACACACACACATATACATACCTATACATTTCAACATATACATGGTGCTCTGACAAGAAAATAGTGAAACTGGAAAAGAATGTAGCTTAGACATTGAAGTTTATTCTTTCATTGAATGTGAACAAATGGAGCATTTTATTTTCAAAGTGATAGAGATGGAAAGCAAAAAGTTGTTTTTCATGATTGTACTGGAAAACTTGAGGTCCAGATAAACTTTTGGTCTGTCAAGACTTTATTATGGTGGATGACCAACTACCTACCCTCATGTATCCAAGATATGGTTGTACTTTGTGTCGTGAAGACAATTGAGAAACATCATAAGTCAATATTCCAGTTTCATGATAAAAGAAGAAGTGGACCAGGCAGTATGATACAGTGGTTAAATTGATGAAAACTACTATTGGCGTTTGTGTAAATAAATTATACATTTCCCATTTCCATAGCCAGAGGTTGAACCATTATGTGACATTCATTTTTTCATTTAATTTCCAACAGTGGAATTTATTAAAAAAGGGGGTGACTGTATTGTTGACTGGTTGGTAAGGTTATTTAATGTATGTATGACTCATGGTGAGGTGCCTGAGGATTGGCGGAATGCGTGCATAGTGCCATTGTACAAAGGCAAAGGGGATAAGAGTGAGTGCTCAAATTACAGAGGTATAAGTTTGGGGAACAGCAGTGTGGTTTCAGAAGTGGTAGAGGATGTGTGGATCAGGTGTTTGCTTTGAAGAATGTATGTGAGAAATACTTAGAAAAGCAAATGGATTTGTATGTAGCATTTATGGATCTGGAGAAGGCATATGATAAAGTTGATAGAGATGCTCTGTGGAAGGTATTAAGAATATATGGTGTGGGAGGAAAGTTGTTAGAAGCAGTGAAAAGTTTTTATCGAGGATGTAAGGCATGTGTACGTGTAGGAAGAGAGGAAAGTGATTGGTTCTCAGTGAATGTAGGTTTGCGGCAGGGGTGTGTGATGTCTCCATGGTTGTTTAATTTGTTTATGGATGGGGTTGTTAGGGAGGTAAATGCAAGAGTTTTGGAAAGAGGGGCAAGTATGAAGTCTGTTGGGGATGAGAGAGCTTGGGAAGTGAGTCAGTTGTTGTTCGCTGATGATACAGCGCTGGTGGCTGATTCATGTGAGAAACTGCAGAAGCTGGTGACTGAGTTTGGTAAAGTGTGTGGAAGAAGAAAGTTAAGAGTAAATGTGAATAAGAGCAAGGTTATTAGGTACAGTAGGGTTGAGGGTCAAGTCAATTGGGAGGTGAGTTTGAATGGAGAAAAACTGGAGGAAGTGAAGTGTTTTAGATATCTGGGAGTGGATCTGGCAGCGGATGGAACCATGGAAGCGGAAGTGGATCATAGGGTGGGGGAGGGGGCGAAAATTCTGGGGGCCTTGAAGAATGTGTGGAAGTCGAGAACATTATCTCGGAAAGCAAAAATGGGTATGTTTGAAGGAATAGTGGTTCCAACAATGTTGTATGGTTGCGAGGCGTGGGCTATGGATAGAGTTGTGCGCAGGAGGGTGGATGTGCTGGAAATGAGATGTTTGAGGACAATGTGTGGTGTGAGGTGGTTTGATCGAGTGAGTAACGTAAGGGTAAGAGAGATGTGTGGAAATAAAAAGAGCGTGGTTGAGAGAGCAGAAGAGGGTGTTTTGAAGTGGTTTGGGCACATGGAGAGAATGAGTGAGGAAAGATTGACCAAGAGGATATATGTGTCGGAGGTGGAGGGAACGAGGAGAAGAGGGAGACCAAATTGGAGGTGGAAAGATGGAGTGAAAAAGATTTTGTGTGATCGGGGCCTGAACATGCAGGAGGGTGAAAGGAGGGCAAGGAATAGAGTGAATTGGAGCGATGTGGTATACCGGGGTTGACGTGCTGTCAGTGGATTGAATCAAGGCATGTGAAGCGTCTGGGGTAAACCATGGAAAGCTGTGTAGGTATGTATATTTGTGTGTGTGGACGTATGTATATACATGTGTATGGGGGGGGTTGGGCCATTTCTTTCGTCTGTTTCCTTGCGCTACCTCGCAAACGCGGGAGACAGCAACAAAGTATAAAAAAAAAAAAAAAAAAAAATTTGTTGAGTATTCCTGGTAAATTATATGGGAGGGTATTGATTGAGAGGGTGAAGGCATGTACAGAGCATCAGATTGGGGAAGAGCAGTGTGGTTTCAGAAGTGGTAGAGGATGTGTGGATCAGGTGTTTGCTTTGAAGAATGTATGTGAGAAATACTTAGAAAAGCAAATGGATTTGTATGTAGCATTTATGGATCTGGAGAAGGCATATGATAGAGTTGATAGAGATGCTCTGTGGAAGGTATTAAGAATATATGGTGTGGAAGGAAAGTTGTTAGAAGCAGTGAAAAGTTTTTATCGAGGATGTAAGGCATGTGTACGTGTAGGAAGAGAGGAAAGTGATTGGTTCTCAGTGAATGTAGGTTTGCGGCAGGGGTGTGTGATGTCTCCATGTTTGTTTAATTTGTTTATGGATGGGGTTGTTAGGGAGGTAAATGCAAGAGTTTTGGAAAGAGGGGCAAGTATGAAGTCAGTTGGGGATGAGAGAGCTTGGGAAGTGAGTCAGTTGTTGTTCACTGATGATACAGCGCTGGTGGCTGATTCATGTGAGAAAGTGCAGAAGCTGGTGACTGAGTTTGGTAAAGTGTGTGGAAGAAGAAAGTTAAGAGTAAATGTGAATAAGAGCAAGGGTATTAGGTACAGTAGGGTTGAGGGTCAAGTCAATTGGGAGGTGAGTTTGAATGGAGAAAAACTAGAGGAAGTGAAGTGTTTTAGATATCTGGGAGTGGATCTGGCAGCGGATGGAACTATGGAAGCAGAAGTGGATCATAGGGTGGGGGAGGGGGCGAAAATTCTGGGGGCCTTGAAGAATGTTTGGAAGTCGAGAACAGTATCTCGGAAAGCAAAAATGGGTATGTTTGAAGGAATAGTGGTTCCAACAATGTTGTATGGTTGCGAGGCGTGGGCTATGGATAGAGTTGTGCGCAGGAGAATGGATGTGCTGGAAATGAGATGTTTGAGGACAATGTGTCGTGTGAGGTGGTTTGATCGAGTGAGTAACGTAAGGGTAAGAGAGATGTGTGGAAATAAAATGAGCGTGGTTGAGAGAGCAGAAGAGGGTGTTTTGAAGTGGTTTGGGCACATGGAGAGAATGAGTGAGGAAAGATTGACCAAGAGGATATATGTGTCGGAGGTGGAGGGAACGAGGAGAAGAGGGAGACCAAATTGGAGGTGGAAAGATGGAGTGAAAAAGATTTTTTGTGATCGGGGCCTGAACATGCAGGAGGGTGAAAGGAGGGCAAGGAATAGAGTGAATTGGAGCGATGTGGTATACCGGGGTTGACGTGCTGTCAGTGGATTGAATCAAGGCATGTGAAGCGTCTGGGGTAAACCATGGAAAGCTGTGTAGGTATGTATATTTGCGTGTGTGGACATATGTATATACATGTGTATGGGGGGGGGGGGGGGGTTGGGCCATTTCTTTCGTCTGTTTCCTTGCGCTACCTCGCAAACGCGGGAGACAGCGACAAAGTATAATAATAATATAATAATATATATATATATATATATATATATATATATATATATATATATATATTTTTTTTTTTTTTTTTTTTTTTTGCTGTCTCCCGCGTTTGCAAGGTAGCGCAAGGAAAGAGAGGAAAGAAATGGCCCAACCCACCCCCATACACATGTATATACATACGTCCACACACGCAAATATACATACCTACACAGCTTTCCATGGTTTACCCCAGACGCTTCACATGCCCTGATTCAATCCACTGACAGCACATCAACCCCGGTATACCACATCGATCCAATTCACTCTATTCCTTGCCCTCCTTTCACCCTCCTGCATGTTCAGGCCCCGATCACACAAAATCTTTTTCACTCCATCTTTCCACCTCCAATTTGGTCTCCCACTTCTCCTCGTTCCCTCCACCTCCGACACATATATCCTCTTGGTCAATCTTTCCTCACTCATTCTCTCCATGTGCCCAAACCATTTCAAAACACCCTCTTCTGCTCTCTCAACCACACTCTTTTTATTTCCACACCTCTCTCTTACCCTTACGTTACTTACTCGATCAAACCACCTCACACCACACATTGTCCTCAAACATCTCATTTCCAGCACATCCATCCTCCTGCGCACAACTCTATCCATAGCCCACGCCTCGCAACCATACAACATTGTTGGAACCACTATTCCTTCAAACATACCCATTTTTGCTTTCCGAGATAATGTTCTCAACTTCCACACATTCTTCAAGGCTCCCAGGATTTTCGCCCCCTCCCCCACCCTATGATCCACTTCCGCTTCCATGGTTCCATCCACTGCCAGATCCACTCCCAGATATCTAAAACACTTTACTTCCTCCAGTTTTTCTCCATTCAAACTTACCTCCCAATTGACTTGACCCTCAACCCTACTGTACCTAATAACCTTGCTCTTATTCACATTTACTCTTAACTTTCTTCTTTCACACACTTTACCAAACTCAGTCACCAGCTTCTGCAGTTTCTCACATGAATCAGCCACCAGCGCTGTATCATCAGTGAACAACAAATGACTCACTTCCCAAGCTCTCTCATCCCCAACAGACTTCATACTTGCCCCTCTTTCCAAAACTCTTGCATTCACCTCCCTAACAACCCCATCCATAAACAAATTAAACAACCATGGAGACATCACACACCCCTGCTGCAAACCTACATTCACTGAGAACCAATCACTTTCCTCTCTTCCTACACGTACACATGCCTTACATCCTCGATAAAAACTTTTCGCTGCTTCTAACAACTTGCATTCCACACCATATATTCTTAATACCTTCCACAGAGCATCTCTATCAACTCTATCATATGCCTTCTCCAGATCCATAAATGCTACATACAAATCCATTTGCTTTTCCAGCACATCCATCCTCCTGCGCACAACTCTATCCATAGCCCACGCCTCGCAACCATACAACATTGTTGGAACCACTATTCCTTCAAACATACCCATTTTTGCTTTCCGAGATAATGTTCTCGACTTCCACACATTCTTCAAGGCTCCCAGGATTTTCGCCCCCTCCCCCACCCTATGATTCACTTCCGCTGCCAGATCCACTCCCAGATATCTAAAACACTTTACTTCCTCCAGTTTTTCTCCATTCAAACTTACCTCCCAATTGACTTGACCCTCAACCCTACTGTACCTAATAAGCTTGCTCTTATTCACATTTACTCTTAACTTTCTTCTTTCACACACTTTACCAAACTCAGTCACCAGCTTCTGCAGTTTCTTACATGAATCAGCCACCACGCTGTATCATCAGCGAACAACAACTGACTCACTTCCCAAGCTCTCTCATCCACAACAGACTTCATACTTGCCCCTCTTTCCAAAACTCTTGCATTCACCTCCCTAACAACCCCATCCATAAACAAATTAAACAATCATGGAGACATCACACACCCCTGCCACAAACCTACATTCACTGAGAACCAATCACTTTCCTCTCGTCCTACTCGTACACGTGCCTTACATCCTCGATAAAAACTTTTCACTGCTTCTAACAACTTGCCTCCCACACCATATATTCTTAGTACCTTCCACAGAGCATCTCTATCAACTCTATCATATGCCTTCTCCAGATCCATAAATGCTACATACAAATCCATTTGTTTTTCTAAGTATTTCTGACATACATTCTTCAAAGCAAACACCTGATCCACACATCCTCTACCACTTCTGAAATCACACTGCTCTTCCCCAATCTGATGCTCTGTACATACCTTCACCCTCTCAATCAATACCTTCCCATATAATTTACCAGGAATACTCAACAAACTTATACCTCTGTAATTTGAGCACTCACTCTTATCCCCTTTGCCATTGTACAATGGCACTATGCACGCATTCTGCCAATCCTCAGGCACCTCACCATGGGTCATACATACCTTAAATAACCTTACCAACCAGTCAATAATACAGTCACCCCCTTTTTTTAAATAAATTTGACTGCAATACCATCCAAACCTGCTGCCTTGCCGGCTTTCATCTTCCGCAAAGCTTTTACTACCTCTTCTCTGTTTACCAAATCATTTTCATTAACCTTCTCACTTTGCACACCACCTCAACCAAAACACCCTATATCTGCCACTCTATCATCAAACACATTCAACAAACCTTCAAAATACTCACTCCATCTCCTTCTCACATCACCACTACTTGCTATCACCTCCCCATTTGCGCCCTTCACTGAAGTTCCCATTTGCTCCCTAGTCTTGCACACTTTATTTACCTCCTTCCAGAACATCTTTTTATTCTCCCTAAAATTTAATGATACTCTCTCACCCCAACTCTTATTTGCCCTCTTTTTCACCTCTTGCACCTTTCTCTTGTCCTCCTGTCTTTCTTTTATAGATCTCCCACTCAATTGCATTTTTTCCCTGCAAAAATCGTCCAAATGCCTGTCTCTTCTCTTTCACTAATAATCTTACTTCTTCATCCCACCACTCACTACCCTTTCTAATCAACCCACCTCCCACTCTTCTCGTGCCACAAGCATCTTTTGCACAATAAATCACTGATTCCCTAAATACATCCCATTCCTCCCCCACTCCCCTTACTTCCATTGTTCTCACGTTTTTCCATTCTGTACTGTCTCTCCTGGTACTTCCTCACACAAGTCTCCTTCCCAAGCTCACTTACTCTCACCACCCTCTTCACCCCAACATTCACTCTTCTTTTCTGAAAACCCATACAAATCTTCACCTTAGCCTCCACAAGATAATGATCAGACATCCCTCCAGTTGCACCTCTCAGCACATTAACATCCAAAAGTCTATCTTTCGTGCGCCTGTCAATTAACACGTAATCCAGTAACGCTCTGTGGCCATCTCTCCTACTTACATACGTATACTTATGTATATCTCGCTTATATGTATATATATATATATACATATATATATATATATATATATTTTTTTTTTTGCTTTGTTGCTGTCTCCCGCGTTTGCGAGGCAGCACAAGGAAACAGACGAAAGAAATGGCCCAAACCACCCCCATACACATGTATATACATACGTCCACACACGCAAATATTTATACCTACACAGCTTTCCATGGTTTACCCCAGATGCTTCACATGCCCTGTTTTAATTCACTGACAGCACGTCAACCCCAGTATACCACATCGATCCAATTCACTCTATTCCTTGCCCTCCTTTCACCCTCCTGCATGTTCAGGCCCCGATCACACAAAATCTTTTTCACTCCATCTTTCCACCTCCAATTTGGTCTCCCACTTCTCCTCGTTCCCTCCACCTCCGACACATATATCCTCTTGGTCAATCTTTCCTCACTCATTCTCTCCATGTGCCCAAACCATTTCAAAACACCCTCTTCTGCTCTCTCAACCACGCTCTTTTTATTTCCACACATCTCTCTTACCCTTACGTTACTTACTCGATCAAACCACCTCACACCACACATTGTCCTCAAACATCTCATTTCCAGCACATCCATCCTCCTGTGCACAACTCTATCCATAGCCCACGCCTCGCAACCATACAACATTGTTGGAACCACTATTCCTTCAAACATACCCATTTTTGCTTTCCGAGATAATGTTCTCGACTTCCACACATTCTTCAAGGCTCCCAGAATTTTCGCCCCCTCCCCCACCCTATGATCTACTTCCGCTTCCATGGTTCCATCCACTGCCAGATCCACTCCCAGATATCTAAAACACTTTACTTCCTCCAGTTTTTCTCCATTCAAACTTACCTCCCAATTGACTTGATCCTCAATCCTACTGTACCTAATAACCTTGCTCTTATTCACATTTACTCTTAACTTTCTTCTTTCACACACTTTACCAAACTCAGTCACCAGCTTCTGCAGTTTCTCACATGAATCAGCCACCAGCGCTGTATCATCAGCAAACAACAACTGACTCACTTCCCAAGCTCTCTCATCCACAACAGACTTCGTACTTGCCCCTCTTTCCAAAACTCTTGCATTCACCTCCCTAACAACCCCATCCATAAACAAATTAAACAACCATGGAGACATCACACACCCCTGCTGCAAACCTACATTCACTGAGAGCCAATCACTTTCCTCTCTTCCTACATGTGCACATGCCTTACATCCTCGATAAAAACTTTTCACTGCTTCTAACAACTTGCCTCCCACACCATATATTCTTAATACCTTCCACAGAGCATCTCTATCAACTCTCTCATTTGCCTTCTCCAGATCCATAAATGCTACATACAAATACATTTGTTTTTCTAAGTATTTCTGACATACATTCTTCAAAGCAAACACCTGATCCACACATCCTCTACCACTTCTGAAACCACACTGCTCTTCCCCAATCTGATGCCTCTGTACATGCCTTCACCCTCTCAATCAATACCCTCCCATATAATTTACCAGGAATACTCAGCAAACTTATACCTCTGTAATTTGAGCACTCACTCGTATTCCCTTTGCCTTTGTCCAATGGCACTATGCAAGCATTCCGCCAATCCTCAGGCACCTCACCATGAATCATACATACATTAAATAACCTTACCAACCAGTCAACATTATAGTCACCCCCTTTTTTAATAAATTCCACTGCAATACCATCCAAACCTGCTGCCTTGCCGGCTTTTATCTTCCGTAAAGCTTTTACTACCTCTTCTCTGTTTACCAAATCATTTTCCCCAACCCTCTCACTTTGCACACCACCTCGACCAAAACACCCTATATCTGCCACTCTATCATCAAACACATTCAACTGGAGGAAGTAAAGTGTTTTAGATATCTGGGAGTGGATCTGGCAGCGGATGGAACCATGGAAGTGGAAGTGAATCATAGGGTGGGGGAGGGGGCGAAAATTCTGGGAGCTTTGAAGAATGTTTGGAAGTCGAGAACATTATCTCGGAAAGCAAAAATGGGGATGTTTGAAGGAATAGTGGTTCCAACAATGTTGTATGGTTGCGAGGCGTGGGCTATGAATAGAGTTGTGTGCAGGAGGATGGATGTGCTGGAAATGAGTTTTTTGAGGACAATATGTGGTGTGTGGTGGTTTGATCGAGTAAGTAATGTAAGGGGTAAGAGATGTGTGGAAATAAAAAGAGTGTGGTTGAGAGAGCAGAAGAGGGTGTTTTGAAATGGTTTGGTCACATGGAGAGAATGAGTGAGGAAAGATTGACCAAGAAGATATATGTGTCGGAGGTGGAGGGAACGAGGAGAAGTGGGAGACCAAATTGGTGGTGAAAAGATGGAGTGAAAGAGATTTTGAGTGATCGGGGCCTGAACATGCAGGAGGGTGAAAGGTGTTCAAGGAATAGAGTGAATTGGAACGATGTCGTATACCGGGGTCGACGTGCTTTCAGTGGATTGAACCAGGGCATGTGAAGCGTCTGGGGTAAACCATGGAAAGTGTGTGGGGCCTGGATGTGGAAAGGGAGCTGTGGTTTCGGTGCATTATTACATGACAGCTAGAGACTGTGTGAACGAATTGGGCCTTTGTTGTCTTTTCCTAGTGCTACCTCGCACACCTGAGGGGGGAGGGGGATGTTATTCCATGTGTGGCGAGGTGGCGATGGGAACAAATAAAGGCAGACAGTATGAATTATGTACATGTATATATATGTATATGTCTGTGTGTGTATATATATGTGTACATTGAGATGTATAGGTATGTATATTTTCGCGTGTGGACGTGTATGTATATACATGTGTATGTGGGCGGGTTGGGCCATTCTTTCGTCTGTTTCCTTGCGCTACCTCGCTGATGCAGGAAACAGCGACAAAGCAAAATATAATAAAAAAATAAAATAATGTGTGTGTGTGATTATTAATATCGCATGGGAATTTGTGTGGTATGTTGTTCAGGTACAGCATCTCGGGATAACAAAGAGAGGCAATGAAAAGATTACCTTCACCCGAGGTTTGGTGAGGTGCAGACCAGCCCTAATGCATGTGGTTCTACAGGGGACTTATTGGTGTAACGACGATTCGGTCACCAACGGAGGCAGCGAGGGAGACCCACCTGGGGACCTAGTATAGTACTGACGACTGAAGAACAGCAACAGAGGCAGTGAGGGAAACCCACCTGGGGACCCAGTACAGTACTGACGACTGAACTACAGCAACAGAGGCAGTGAGGGAGACCCACCTGGGGACCTAGTATAGTACTGACGACTGAAGAACAGCAACAGAGGCAGTGAGGGAAACCCACCTGGGGACCCAGTACAGTACTGACGACTGAGCTACAGCAACAGAGGCAGTGAGGGAAACCCACCTGGGGACCTAGTACAGTACTGACGACTGAAGAACAGCAACAGAGGCAGAGGGAAACCCACCTGGGGACCCAGTACAGTACTGACGACTGAACTACAGCAACAGAGGCAGTGAGGGAAACCCACCTGGGGACCCAGTACAGTACTGACGACTGAACTACAGCAACAGAGGCAGAGGGAAACCCACCTGGGGACCTAGTACAGTACTGACGACTGAACTACAGCAACAGAGGCAGTGAGGGAAACCCACCTGGGGACCTAGTACAGTACTGACGACTGAAGAACAGCAACAGAGGCAGAGGGAAACCCACCTGGGGACCCAGTACAGTACTGATGACTGAACAACAGCAACAGAGGCAGTGAGGGAGACCCACCTGGGGACCCAGTACAGTACTCACGACTGAACTACAGCAACAGAGGCAGAGGGAAACCCACCTGGGGACCTAGTACAGTACTAACGACTGAACTACAGCAACAGAGGCAGTGAGGGAGACCCACCTGGGGACCTAGTACAGTACTGACGACTGAACTACAGCAACTGAGGCAGTGAGGGAAACCCACCTGGGGACCTAGTACAGTACTGACGACTGAACTACAGCAACAGAGGCAGAGGGAAACCCACCTGGGGACCTAGTACAGTACTGACGACTGAACTACAGCAACAGAGGCAGTGAGGGAAACCCACCTGGGGACCTAGTACAGTACTGACGACTGAAGAACAGCAACAGAGGCAGAGGGAAACCCACCTGGGGACCCAGTACAGTACTGATGACTGAACAACAGCAACAGAGGCAGTGAGGGAGACCCACCTGGGGACCCAGTACAGTACTCACGACTGAACTACAGCAACAGAGGCAGAGGGAAACCCACCTGGGGACCTAGTACAGTACTAACGACTGAACTACAGCAACAGAGGCAGTGAGGGAGACCCACCTGGGGACCTAGTACAGTACTGACGACTGAACTACAGCAACTGAGGCAGTGAGGGAAACCCACCTGGGGACCTAGTACAGTACTGACGACTGAACTACAGCAACAGAGGCAGAGGGAGACCCACCTGGGGACCCAGTACAGTACTGACGACTGAACTACAGCAACAGAGGCAGTGAGGGAAACCCAAATGGGGACCCAGTACAGTACTGACGACTGAACTACAGCAACAGAGGCAGTGAGGGAGACCCACCTGGAGACCTAGTACAGTACTGACGCCTGAACTACAGCAACAGAGGCAGTGAGGGAAACCCACCTGGGGACCTAGTACAGTACTGACGACTGAACAACAGCAACAGAGGCAGTGAGGGAGACCCACCTGGGGACCCAGTACAGTACTGACGACTGAACTACAGCAACAGAGGCAGTGAGGGAAATCCACCTGGGGACCCAGTACAGTACTGACGACTGAACTACAGCAACAGAGGCAGTGAGGGAAACCCACCTGGGGCCCTAGTACAGTACTGACGACTGAAGAACAGCAACAGAGGCAGTGAGGGTGACCCACCTGGGGACCCAGTACAGTACTCACGACTGAACTACAGCAACAGAGGCAGTGAGGGAAACCCACCTGGGGACCTAGTACAGTACTGACGACTGAACTACAGCAACAGAGGCAGTGAGGGAGACCCAGTACAGTACTGACGACTGAAGAACAGCAACAGAGGCAGTGAGGGAAACCCACCTGGAAACCCAGTACAGTACTGACGACTGAACTACAGCAACAGAGGCAGTGAGGGAGACCCACCTGGGGACCTAGTACAGTACTGACGACTGAAGAACAACAACAGAGGCAGAGGGAGACCCAGTACAGTACTGACGACTGAACTACAGCAACAGGGGCAGTGAGGGAAACCCACCTGGGGACCCAGTACAGTACTGACGACTGAACTACAGCAACAGAGGCAGTGAGGGAGACCCACCTGGGGACCTAGTACAGTACTGACGACTGAACTACAGCAACAGAGGCAGTGAGGGAGACCCACCTGGGGACCCAGTACAGTACTGACGACTGAACTACAGCAACAGAGGCAGTGAGGGAGACCCACCTGGGGACCCAGTACAGTACTGACGACTGAACTACAGCAACAGAGGCAGTGAGGGAGACCCACCTGGGGACCCAGTACAGTACTGACGACTGAACTACAGCAACAGAGGCAGTGAGGGAGACCCACCTGGGGACCCTAGTACAGTACTGACGACTGAACTACAGCAACAGAGGCAGTGAGGGAAACCCACCTGGGGACCCAGTACAGTACTGACGACTGAACTACAGCAACAGGGGCAGTGAGGGAAACCCACCTGGGGACCCAGTACAGTACTGACGACTGAACTACAGCAACAGAGGCAGTGAGGGAAACCCACCTGGGGACCCTAGTACAGTACTGACGACTGAACAACAGCAACAGAGGCAGAGGGAGACCCACCTGGGGACCCAGTACAGTACTGACGACTGAACTACAGCAACAGAGGCAGTGAGGGAAACCCACCTGGGGACCCAGTACAGTACTGACGACTGAACTACAGCAACAGAGGCAGTGAGGGAAACCCACCTGGGGACCTAGTACAGTACTGACGACTGAACAACAGCAACAGAGGCATGAGGGAAACCCACCTGGGGACCCAGTACAGTACTGACGACTGAACTACAGCAACAGAGGCAGTGAGGGAAACCCACCTGGGGACCTAGTACAGTACTGACGACTGAACAACAGCAACAGAGGCAGTGAGGGAGACCCACCTGGGGACCCAGTACAGTACTGACGACTGAACTACAGCAACAGAGGCAGTGAGGGAAACCCACCTGGGGACCCAGTACAGTACTGACGACTGAACTACAGCAACAGAGGCAGTGAGGGAGACCCACCTGGGGACCTAGTACAGTACTGACGACTGAACTACAGCAACAGAGGCAGTGAGGGAGACCCACCTGGGGACCCAGTACAGTACTGACGACTGAACTACAGCAACAGAGGCAGTGAGGGAGACCCACCTGGGGACCCAGTACAGTACTGACGACTGAAGAACAGCAACAGAGGCAGTGAGGGAAACCCACCTGGGGACCCAGTACAGTACTGACGACTGAACTACAGCAACAGGGGCAGTGAGGGAAACCCACCTGGGGACCCAGTACAGTACTGACGACTGAACTACAGCAACAGAGGCAGTGAGGGAAACCCACCTGGGGACCCAGTACAGTACTGACGACTGAACTACAGCAACAGAGGCAGAGGGAAACCCACCTGGGGACCTAGTACAGTACTGACGACTGAACTACAGCAACAGAGGCAGTGAGGGAGACCCACCTGGGGACCTAGTACAGTACTGACGACTGAACTACAGCAACAGAGGCAGTGAGGGAAACCCACCTGGGGACCCAGTACAGTACTGACGACTGAACTACAGCAACAGAGGCAGTGAGGGAAACCCACCTGGGGACCCAGTACAGTACTGACGACTGAACTACAGCAACAGAGGCAGTGAGGGAGACCCACCTGGGGACCCAGTACAGTACTGACGACTGAAGAACAGCAACAGAGGCAGAGGGAGACCCAGTACAGTACTGACGACTGAACTACAGCAACAGGGGCAGTGAGGGAAACCCAGTTGGGGACCCAGTACAGTACTGACGACTGAACTACAGCAACAGAGGCAGTGAGGGAAACCCACCTGGGGACCCAGTACAGTACTGACGACTGAACTACAGCAACAGAGGCAGTGAGGGAAACCCACCTGGGGACCCAGTACAGTACTGACGACTGAACTACAGCAACAGAGGCAGTGAGGGAGACCCACCTGGGGACCTAGTACAGTACTGACGACTGAAGAACAGCAACAGAGGCAGTGAGGGAGACCCACCTGGGGACCCAGTACAGTACTGACGACTGAACTACAGCAACAGGGGCAGTGAGGGAAACCCACCTGGGGACCCAGTACAGTACTGACGACTGAACTACAGCAACAGAGGCAGTGAGGGAGACCCACCTGGGGACCTAGTACAGTACTGACGACTGAACTACAGCAACAGAGGCAATGAGGGAGACCCACCTGGAGACCCAGTACAGTACTGACGACTGAACTACAGCAACAGAGGCAGTGAGGGAGACCCACCTGGGGACCCAGTACAGTACTGACGACTGAGCTACAGCAACAGAGGCAGTGAGGGAGACCCACCTGGGGACCCAGTTCAGTACTGACGACTGAACTACAGCAACAGAGGCAGTGAGGGAGACCCACCTGGGGACCTAGTACAGTACTGACGACTGAAGAACAGCAACAGAGGCAGTGAGGGAAACCCACCTGGGGACCCAGTACAGTACTGACGACTGAACTACAGCAACAGGGGCAGTGAGGGAAACCCACCTGGGGACCCATTACAGTACTGACGACTGAACTACAGCAACAGAGGCAGTGAGGGAGACCCAGTACAGTACTGACGACTGAACTACAGCAACAGGGGCAGTGAGGGAAACCCACCTGGGGACCCAGTACAGTACTGACGACTGAACTACAGCAACAGAGGCAGTGAGGGAAACCCACCTGGGGACCTAATACAGTACTGACGACTGAACTACAGCAACAGAGGCAGTGAGGGAGACCCACCTGGGGACCTAGTACAGTGCTGACGACTGAAGAACAGCAACAGAGGCATTGAAGGAAACCCACCTGGGGACCCAGTACAGTACTGACGACTGAACTACAGCAACAGGGGCAGTGAGGGAAACCCACCTGGGGACCCAGTACAGTACTGACGACTGAACTACAGCAACAGCGGCAGTGAGGGAGACCCACCTGGAGACCCAGTACAGTACTGACGACTGAACTACAGCAACAGAGGCAGTGAGGGAGACCCACCTGGGGACCCAGTACAGTACGGACGACTGAACTACAGCAACAGAGGCAGTGAGGGAGACCCACCTGGGGACCTAGTACAGTACTGACGACTGAATTACAGCAACAGAGGCAGTGAGGGAGACCCACCTGGGGACCCAGTACAGTACTGACGACTGAACTACAGCAACAGAGGCAGTGAGGGAGACCCACCTGGGGACCTAGTACAGTACTGACGACTGAAGAACAGCAACAGAGGCAGTGAGGGAGACCCACCTGGGGACCCAGTACAGTACTGACGACTGAACTACAGCAACAGAGGCAATGAGGGAGACCCAGTACAGTACTGACGACTGAACTACAGCAACAGGGGCAGTGAGGAAAACCCACCTGGGGACCTAATACAGTACTGACGACTGAACTACAGCAACAGAGGCAGTGAGGGAGACCCACCTGGGGACCTAGTACAGTACTGACGACTGAACTACAGCAACAGAGGCAGTGAGGGAGACCCACCTGGGGACCCAGTACAGTACTGACGACTGAACTACAGCAACAGAGGCAGTGAGGGAGACCCACCTGGAGACCCAGCACAGTACTGACGACTGAACTACAGCAACAAGGGCAGTGAGGGAAACCCACCTGGGGACCCAGTACAGTACTGACGACTGAACTACAGCAACAGAGGCAGTGAGGGAGACCCAGTACAGTACTGACGACTGAACTACAGCAACAGGGGCAGTGAGGAAAACCCACCTGGGGACCCAGTACAGTACTGACGACTGAACTACAGCAACAGAGGCAGTGAGGGAGATCCACCTGGAGACCCAGTACAGTACTGACGATTGAACTACAGCAACAGAGGCAGTGAGGGAAACCCACCTGGGGACCTAGTACAGTACTGACGACTGAACTACAGCAACAGAGGCAGTGAGGGAGACCCAGTACAGTACTGACGACTGAACTACAGCAACAGGGGCAGTGAGGGAAACCCACCTGGAGACCCAGTACAGTACTGACGACTGAACTACAGCAACAGAGGCAGTGAGGGAGACCCACCTGGGGACCTAGTACAGTACTGACGACTGAACTACAGCAACAGAGGCAGTGAGGGAAACCCACCTGGGGACCTAGTACAGTACTGACGACTGAAGAACAGCAACAGAGGCAGAGGGAGACCCACCTGGGGACCTAGTACAGTACTGACGACTGAACTACAGCAACAGAGGCAGAGGGAGACCCACCTGGAGACCCAGTACAGTACTGACGACTGAAGAACAGCAACAGAGGCAGTGAGGGAGACCCACCTGGGGACCCAGTACAGTACTGACGACTGAACTACAGCAACAGAAGCAGTGAGGGAGACCCACCTGGGGACCCAGTACAGTACTGACGACTGAAGAACAGCAACAGAGGCAGTGAGGGAAACCCACCTGGGGACCTAGTACAGTACTGACGACTGAACAACAGCAACAGAGGCAGTGTGGGAGACCCACCTGGGGACCCAGTACAGTACTGACGACTGAACTACAGCAACAGAGGCAGAGGGAAACCCACCTGGGGACCTAGTACAGTACTGACGACTGAACTACAGCAACAGAGGCAGTGAGGGAGACCCACCTGGAGACCCAGTACAGTACTGACGACTGAAGAACAGCAACAGAGGCAGTGAGGGAAACCCACCTGGAGACCCAGTACAGTACTGACGACTGAACTACAGCAACAGAGGCAGTGAGGGAGATCCACCTGGGGACCCAGTACAGTACTGACGACTGAACTACAGCAACAGAGGCAGAGGGAGATCCACCTGGGGACCAAAAGTACAGTACTGACGACTGAAGAACAGCAACAGAGGCAGTGAGGGAAACCCACCTGGGGACCCAGTACAGTACTGACGACTGAAGAACAGCAACAGAGGCAGTGAGGGAAACCCACCTGGGGACCCAGTACAGTACTGACGACTGATCTACAGCAACAGGGGCAGTGAGGGAGATCCACCTGGGGACCAAAAGTACAGTACTGACGACTGAAGAACAGCAACAGAGGCAGTGAGGGAAACCCACCTGGGGACCCAGTACAGTACTGACGACTGAAGAACAGCAACAGAGGCAGTGAGGGAAACCCACCTGGGGACCCAGTACAGTACTGACGACTGATCTACAGCAACAGGGGCAGTGAGGGAAACCCACCTGGGGACCTAGTACAGTACTGACGACTGAACTACAGCAACAGAGGCAGCGGGGCAGACCGGGAGGGGGAAGGGGGGCTAATTGTTTCCAACCTCCGACGAGCAATGAGTGACAAAGAGATGAATAATCTTTTGTCAACCTCTAATTCCATTCCGTTCCCCAGAAGTCATAATTTTTCTCGTGAAACTCAGTAAGGAATACAAAGTGGCGACCAAAGGTGGGCAGGTGAAGAACTGTTCCGCATTGTAGTGAACAGCGTTACTTCCCGTGGCAAGTGTGTGGTGCAGCTGGAGCGTCGTCACCAGGTGTACAACACCAATTATTGCAACGATCACAGCGAGTGTGTACGTACGTTGGTTATCTGGGTGTACGTCAGGTGTTGGAGTGTCAGTCAGATCCTGCGATGTACGTCGAATGTCGGAGTATAGGTCTGGTGTTGGGGGTGTAAGTCAGGTGTTGGGATGTATGTTGGATGTATGTCGGGTGTTGGTTTGTATTTGAGGTGTGGGATGTACGTAGGGTGTTGAGGTGTAAATTGGGTAATGGGATGTACGTTAGATATTGGGGTGTACGTCGGCTTTTGGGTTGTGCGTTGGGATTTTGGATGTATGTCGGGTGTTGGTGTGTAGGTTTTGTGTTTGCGTTTACGTCAGGTGTTGGAGTGTAGGTTGTGTATTGGAGTGTATGTCAGGTGTTGGGGTGTACATCAGGTGTTGTAGTGTACGTCAGGTGTTGGAGTGTACATTGAGTGTTGGAGTGTACGTTATGTATTGAAGTGCATTTCACGCGTTGGAGTCTACGTCAGGTGTTGGGGTGTACGTCAGGTATTGGAGTGTACGTCAGGTTTCCGGTGTATGTCAGGTGTTAGGGTGTGCGTCAGGTGTTGGGTGTATGTCAGGTGTTGGAGTGTACGTCAGGTGTTGGAGTGTATGTCAGGTATTTAATGTATGTCAGGTGCTGGGGTGTGTTTGGTGTTTGGGTGTAAGTCAGGTGTTGGTGTGTACGCCAGGTGTTGGGGTGTACGTCAGGTGTTGGAGTGTAGGTCAGGTGTTGGGGTGTACGTCAGGTGTTGGAGTGTAGGTCAGGTGTTGGGGTGTGCGTCAGGTGTTGGGGTTAAGGTCAGGTGTTCAGATGTGCGTCAGGTGTTGGGGTGTACGTCAGGTGTTGGGTGTATGTTAATTGTTGGAGTGCACGTCAGGTGTTGGGGTGTACGTCAGGTGTTGGAGTGTAGGTCAGGTGTTGAGGTGTACGTCAGGTGTTGAGTGTATGTCAATTGTTGGAGTGCACGTCAGGTGTTGGAGCGTAGGTCAGGTGTTGGGTGTATGTCAATTGTTGGAGTGCACGTCAGGTGTTGGAGCGTAGGTCAGGTGTTGGAGCGTAGGTCAGGTGTTGAGGTGTACGTCAGGTGTTGGGGTGTACGTCAGGTGTTGGAGCGTAGGTCAGGTGTTGGGGTGTACATTGAGTGTTAGGGTGTACGCCAGGTGTTGGGGTGTACGTCAGGTGTTGGAGCGTAGGTCAGGTGTTGGGGTGTACATTGAGTGTTAGGGTGTACGTCAGGTGTTGGGGTGTACGTCAGGTGTTGGAGCGTAGGTCAGGTGTTGAGGAGAGGAGAGGAGTCAGGTGATCGTAGATAGCGGGCGCAGGAGAGACACGGAGGGAGCCACTATGGTGAAGGACGTCTTCCTCGTCTTACACAACCAGTGATTCACCTGCAGGCCAAGGACGCAACACATGTAACCTCGTCTTGTACCGGGACGCTACGTCAGGCAGTGTTGTTGTGGTCCTCAGGGGAACGGTAGGATCCCTTACTGCTGCTCACGTGATCGTTGTCAGGTTGGGAATGACGCTCAGGCAGGCTCCCAGCCACTCAGACCTGGCGGCCATGCGTGCCTTCGTATAATTGCCTGACTGTTTCAAGTTCATGAATTTTCAGTCCATCCTTGAACACGTGGGTACGATCCTGGTGAACAACAGCACGAACCCATAGGTATGATGCCGTCTCATGGTACCATAACTTCCGTCTAATGGTACCATAGCTCCCGTCTCATGGTACCATAGCTCCCGTCTCATGGCACCATAGCTCCCGTCTCATGGTACCATAGCTCCCGTCTCATGGTACCATAGCTCCCGTCCAATGGTACTATAGCTCCCGTCTCATTGTACCATAGGTTCCGTCTCATTGTACCATAGCTCTCGTCTCATGGTACCATAGCTTTCGTCTCATTGTACTATAGGTCCCGTCTCATTGTACCATAGCTCTTGTCTCATTGTACCATAGCTCTCGTCTCATGGTACCATAGGTCCCGTCTCATTGTACCATAGCTCTCGTCTCATGGTACCATAGCTCGTCTCATGGTACCATAGCTTTCGTCTCATTGTACTATAAGTCCCGTCTCATTGTACCATAGCTCTCGTCTCATTGTACCATAGCTCTCGTCTCATGGTACCATATCTCCCGTCTCATTGTACCATAGGTCCCGTCTCATTGTACCATAGCTCTCGTCTCATGTACCATAGCTCTCGTCTTATGGTACCATAGCTCCTGTCTCTTTGTACCATAGGTCCCGTCTCATTGTACCATAGCTCTTATTTCATGGTACCATATCTCCCGTCTCATTGTACCATAGGTCTCGTCTCACTGTACCGTAGCTCTCGTCTCATTGTGCCATAGCTCTCGTCTCATGGTACCATATTTCCCATCTCTGTACCATAGGTCCCGTCTCATTATACCATAGCTCTCGTCTCACTGTACCATAGCTCTCGTCTCATGGTACCATATATCCCATCTCACTGTACCATAGGTCCAGTCTCATTGTACAATAGCTCTCATTTCATGGTACCATAGATCCCGTCTCATTGTACCATAGGTCCCGTCTCTGTACCATAGCTCTCGTCTCATTTAAAAAAAACCCGGGAAAATTTTCCGTTATGGAATAACTTCCTTTTGGTCAAGCCCCTTCCAGGTAATCCCCTCCCAGGCCCCCCAAAATTTCCATTAAAACCCCCCAAACCCATAGCCCCCTTTTAATACCCCCTCATTACCTTTTCCCCTCTCGGGCCCCCCTCCAGGTCCCATCCTCGTTCATTTCCTTTTTTTCCCCCCTTTGGAAAAACCCCTCCGGGCCCAAGACCTTCGGGCCCCAACCCCGTCTCAAAAAAACCCCCCCTCAGTCCAACTCCCCTCTTCCAAATCATGCCTTACCTAGTTCCCTTCTGGCCCGTCCCCTGGTACCATTTCCCGCTCTTACCTAAAAATTTATGGTACCCCCCCCCTCTTTCCTCTTCTTTCCCCTTCCTTTTCCCCGCTCTTAAAAACCCCCCCGGCCCTTCCCGATGTCCAAAATTTCCCTCTCTTACCTACCCCCCAAACCAACTCCCTCTTTTAACCAACTCCCTTTTCTCAGGGCCAACCCTTCTTTTTAATACCCCTCATTTCCAAATTCCCCCTCTTGCCTGCTTTCCATTCCAATTTTTTCCCCTTTTTTGGGCCCTTCTTCCAAGTTTTCTTTTTAAACCATTTTTTAAAAACCCCACCCCCAAAGCCTTTTTTAAAATTTAAACCCCCCTTTTGTCCAAGTTGTCCTTTCCTATCCCTCCATTACCATGGTCTCTTGACCTGCCCCTTCCAAAACCAAAACCCTCCCCCAAACCCCCCTTTTCCCCCTTTTTGCCCTTTTTTTCCGTACCAACCTTCGTCCTTTTACCATACCCCCTCTTTCCATTCCCCCTTGAAAAACCCCAAAATACCATGCCCCCCTTTCCAATCCCCTTGTACCAACCTTCCCTGCTACCCGTCCCTTTTAAACCAAGCCCCTTCATTGTCCAAGCCCCCTTTCCCCTTTTTCCCCCCCTTTAAAAAACCCCCCCCTTTTTTCCAAACCCCCCTTTTAAATTTTCTTCCCACTCTTCCTTCCCCCCCTTTTGGGGGGTTGCTCTCTTTTTCCAACCCGTTTCCCAACCCTTCCCCTCTCTTTACCTCCCCCCCTTTTTGCCAAAAACCCTTCTTCCAAAACCTCTCATTTCCTGCCCCTCTTGGTCCCTTTCCCCTTTAGACCCCCTCTTCCTTAAAAAACCTTTTTCCGGTCTTCTTGTTAATTTTTAAAAAAAAAAAAAAAAAAATTTTTAAAAAGGGGGGAAAAACTTCCCTTTAAAAAATCCAAGAATTTTTTTAAAAAAATATAATTATATATAAAAAAAAATAAAAAATTATAATAACCCCAAAAAAAATATTTCCCAATTTTTCCCCTTTTAGAAAAGGGAAAAAGGGGAGGGAGGGGGGTGAAATTCCCCCCCCTTTTCTTTTAATTTTTTAAAAAACAAGAAGGGGGCCATAAAAACCCCCAAACCCAGCCCTCTTTTTTAAGCTAAAAATCAATTTTTTAAAAAAAAGGGAAAAATTTTATTTTTTAATATAATAAAATTTTAATTATTATAAATAGAAAAGAAATCCCAAAACCTTTTTGTCGTAGAACGCGACTGAGAGGGCGGGCGGATGGTCGGAAACCTTCCTTTTTGTTTGAATTTCCAAAAAAAGAAAAAAGGGGTGTCAAGTGAAAATTTTTCCCCTCAAAAGGGTTTTTTTATCTGTCCTTGCGCTACCTCTCTCACGCGAGAAAGGCGAATTTAATATATATAATAAATATATAAAAAATATATAAATATATATAATAAATATATCTAAAAAAAAAAAAATATTTTAAAATTATATATATAAAATATAAAAAATATAAATATATTTTTAAAAAAAATATAAGGTTTTCCCCGGAAGAAAGGTGGGGTTTTGGGGGGGGGAGGGGAACGAGGGGAAGTGGGAGACCAAATTGGAGGTGGAAAAAAGGGGGTGAAAAGATTTACTAAAAACGGGCCGAACATCAGGGGTGAAAGAGGGCCCAAAGGGAATAGATGAATTTGGGTCGATTGGGGATACCGGGGGGGACGTGCGTTAGTGTTGAATTAGGGTGTGAAGGTCGGGTAACCAGGGAAACGTGTAGGGATGTAATTTGCGTGTGTGGGCGTAGTATATACATGTGAGGGGGTTTGGGGGCCCTTTTTTTCGTCTTTTCCTTTCGCACCTCGCAAACGCGGGGGACAGCGCAAAGAAAAAAAAAAAAAAAAATTAAAATTTAAAAAAAATATAAAAAAAATATATATATAATATATATAAATTTGGGAGGGGGGGGGGGCAAAAACCTCCCCCCGTTTTTTTTTGTTTTTTCCTAATGAAGGAACAGAGAAGGGGGGAAGTGAATACTACCCTCAAAGGCTCAGTCCTGTTCTTAACGCTACCTCACTAGCGCGGGAAATAGCGAATAGTATATATATATATATATATATATATATATATATATATATATATATATATATATATATATATATATATATATATATATATATAGTTTAATTTGTTTATGGATGGGGTTGTTAGGGAGGTGAATGCAAGAGTTTTGGAAAGAGGGGCAAGTATGAAGTCTGTTGTGGATGAGAGAGCTTGGGAAGTGAGTCAGTAGTTGTTCGCTGATGATACAGCGCTGGTGGCTGATTCATGTGAGAAACTGCAGAAGCTAGTGACTGAGTTTGGTAAAGTGTGTGAAAGAAGAAAGTTAAGAGTAAATGTGAATAAGAGCAAGGTTATTAGGTACAGTAGGGTTGAGGGTCAAGTCAATTGGGAGGTAAGTTTGAATGGAGAAAAACTGGAGGAAGTAAAGTGTTTTAGATATCTGGGAGTGGATCTGGCAGCGGATGGAATCATGGAAGCGGAAGTGGATCATAGGGTGGGGGAGGGGGCGAAAATCCTGGGAGCCTTGAAGAGTGTGTGGAAGTCGAGAACATTATCTCGGAAAGCAAAAATGGGTATGTTTGAAGGAATAGTGGTTCCAACAATGTTGTATGGTTGCGAGGCGTGGGCTATGGATAGAGTTGTGCGCAGGAGGGTGGATGTGCTGGAAATGAGATGTTTGAGGACAATGTGTGGTGTGAGGTCTCTGACTGTTATATTTCTCTCTTGTGTCTCCCCTGATGATGTGATTATTACACGAAAGTGCACTTGGGAACTTTTCGTGTTTCATTTTCCCCGTGGACTCATAGGAATATCTTGATCACGCGCAAAATTGTGATCCTTTCCAATATATATATATATATATATATATATATATATATATATATATATATATATATATTATCTTGTGGAGGCTAAGGTGAAGATTTGTATGGGTTTTCAGAAAAGAAGAGTGAATGTTGGGGTGAAGAGGGTGGTGAGAGTAAGTGAGCTTGAGAAGGAGACCTGTGTGAGGAAGTGCCAGGAGAGACTGAGTACAGAATGGAAAAAGGTGAGAACAATGGAAGTAAGGGGAGTGGGGGAGGAATGGGATGTATTTAGGGAATCAGTGATGGATTGCGCAAAAGATGCTTGTGGCATGAGAAGAGTGGGAGGTGGGTTGAATAGAAAGGGTAGTGAGTGGTGGGATGAAGAAGTAAGAGTATTAGTGAAAGAGAAGAAAGAGGCATTTGGACGATTTTTGCAGGGAAAAAATGCAATTGAGTGGGAGATGTATAAAAGAAAGAGACAGGAGGTCAAGAGAAAGGTGCAAGAGGTGAAAAAAAGGGCAAATGAGAGTTGGGGTGAGAGAGTATCATTAAATTTTAGGGAGAATAAAAAGATGTTCTGGAAGGAGGTAAATAAAGTGCGTAAGACAAGGGAGCAAATGGGAACTTCAGTGAAGGGCGCAAATGGGGAGGTGATAACAAATAGTGGTGATGTGAGAAGGAGATGGAGTGAGTATTTCGAAGGTTTGTTGAATGTGTTTGATGATAGAGTGGCAGATATAGGGTGTTTTGGTCGAGGTGGTGTGCAAAGTGAGAGGGTTAGGAAAATGATTTGGTAAACAGAGAAGAGGTAGTGAAAGCTTTGCGGAAGATGAAAGCCGGCAAGGCAGCATGTTTGGATGGTATTGCAGTGGAATTTATTAAAAAAGGGGGGTGACTGTATTGTTGACTGGTTGGTAAGGTTATTTAATGTATGTATGACTCATGGTGAGGTGCCTGAGGATTGGCGGAATGCGTGCATAGTGCCATTGTACAAAGGCAAAGGGGATAAGAGTGAGTGCTCAAATTACAGAGGTATAAGTTTGTTGAGTATTCCTGGTAAATTATATGGGAGGGTATTGATTGAGAGGGTGAAGGCATGTACAGAGCATCAGATTGGGGAAGAGCAGTGTGGTTTCAGAAGTGGTAGAGGATGTGTGGATCAGGTGTTTGCTTTGAAGAATGTATGTGAAAAATACTTAGAAAAGCAAATGGATTTGTATGTAGCATTTATGGATCTGGAGAAGGCATATGATAGAGTTGATAGAGATGCTCTGTGGAAGGTACTAAGAATATATGGTGTGGGAGGCAAGTTGTTAGAAGCAGTGAAAAGTTTTTATCGAGGATGTAAGGCATGTGTACGTGTAGGAAGGGAGGAAAGTGATTGGTTCTCAGTGAATGTAGGTTTGCGGCAGGGGTATGTGATGTCTCCATGGTTGTTTAATTTGTTTATGGATGGGGTTGTTAGGGAGGTAAATGCAAGAGTTTTAGAAAGAGGGGCAAGTATGAAGTCTGTTGGGGATGAGAGAGCTTGGGAAGTGAGTCAGTTGTTGTTCGCTGATGACACAGCGCTGGTGGCTGATTCATGTGAGAAACTGCAGAAGCTGGTGACTGAGTTTGGTAAAGTGTGTGGAAGAAGAAAGTTAAGAGTAAATGTGAATAAGAGCAAGGTTATTAGGTACAGTAGGGTTGAGGGTCAAGTCAATTGGGAGGTGAGTTTGAATGGAGAAAAACTGGAGGAAGTGAAGTGTTTTAGATATCTGGGAGTGGATCTGGCAGCGGATGGAACCATGGAAGCGGAAGTGGATCATAGGGTGGGGGAGGGGGCGAAAATTCTGGGGGCCTTGAAGAATGTGTGGAAGTCGAGAACATTATCTCGGAAAGCAAAAATGGGTATGTTTGAAGGAATAGTGGTTCCAACAATGTTGTATGGTTGCGAGGCGTGGGCTATGGATAGAGTTGTGCGCAGGAGGATGGATGTGCTGGAAATGAGATGTTTGAGGACAATGTGTGGTGTGAGGTGGTTTGATCGAGTGAGTAACGTAAGGGTAAGAGAGAGGTGTGGAAATAAAAAGAGCGTGGTTGAGAGAGCAGAAGAGGGTGTTTTGAAGTGGTTTGGGCACATGGAGAGGATGAGTGAGGAAAGATTGACCAAGAGGATATATGTGTCGGAGGTGGAGGGAACAAGGAGAAGAGGGAGACCAAATTGGAGGTGGAAAGATGGAGTGAAAAAGATTTTGTGTGATCGGGGCCTGAACATGCAGGAGGGTGAAAGGAGGGCAAGGAATAGAGTGAATTGGAGCGATGTGGTATACCGGGGCTGACGTGCTGTCAGTGGATTGAATCAAGGCATGTGAAGCGTCTGGGGTAAACCATGGAAAGCTGTGTAGGTATGTATATTTGCATGTGTGGACGTATGCATATACATGTGTATGGGGGTGGGTTGGGCCATTTCTTTCGTCTGTTTGCTTGCGCTACCTCGCAAACGCGGGAGACAGCGACAAAGTATAAAAAAGAAAAAAAAAAAAAAAAAATATATATATATATATATATATATATATATATATATATATATATATATATATATATATATATATATATTTACTTTTTTTTCTTTATTATACATTGTCGCTGTCTCCCGCGTTAGCGAGGTAGCGCAAGGAAACAGACGAATGAATGGCCCGATCCACCCACATACACATGTATTTACATACACGTCCACACACGCACATATACATACCTATACATTTCAACGTATACATATATATACATACACAGACATATACATACATACACATGTACATAATTCTTACTTGCTGCCTTTATTCATTCTCGTCGCCACCCCGCCACACATGAAATGACACCCCCCCCCCCCCCGCATGCACGCGAGGTAGCACTAGGAAAAGACAACAAAGGCCAGATTCGTTCACACTCAGTCTCTAGCAGTCATAGAATTGAATACGACAGCATATCTAGTTATTTATCATATTCTTTTGATGTTCTGTACTTTTCTGTCATTAGTTTACCATTAAGTGGGTGCGCAAACACCAGTCGTGCAAAATTATCCATTTTATTTCAATCAAGCTAACGTCTTCATAAAAACATCATTAGGAGTCTACAAATAAGAGAAAAAGTTGCGTCACAAATCTTGGATGTGATTTGTAAAACACAAGAATGTATATAAGAAACGAACTCGGAAAAACCACTACATAAAGGAAAACACTACAGGACGATACAAATTGACAATATCATAACGGGTAGCCACAACCTAAATACAAAATATGGATACAGAAATGTAGGAAAACATACAGTTAAGGAAACACAGAAGAACAATATTAACGAGGTAGGAATATAGACAGTCCATCACTAAATACAGTAAGTTGGATCAGGCGAGACCGTTATTGTCTGGGTCTGGAGTTGAGGTTAGGTCGAGTTCGTTTTGTTCTCCCTGACCTTCGTAACCCAGGACCTGCTGGGTCAGTTGCACATTCCCTTGGGGATAGCGGAGAAAGTATACCTCCTACGTATTTCTTGCATGTTGTAAAAGGCGACTAAATGGGGCAGAAGCAGGAGGCTGGAAACCCTCCTCTTCTTGTATTTCAGTTTCTAAAAGAAGAAACAGAAGTCAAGCGAGGAGTTCTCATCCTCCTTGAAGGCTCAGATCGGGATGTCTTAATGATGAAAATAAAGGAGAGGTAAGTAGTATGTTTGAGGAAAGAAACCTGGATGTTCTGGCTCTGAGTGAAACGAAGCTCTAAGATAAAGGGGAAGAATGGTTTGGAAAAGTCTTGGGAGTAAAGTCAGGGGTTGTCGGAGTGTGTGATGGAGTGTAAGAATGTAAACTCTGAATTTATATGGGTAAAACTTAAAGTGGATGGAGAGAGAAGGTGATTATTAGTGCATATACACCTGGTCATGAGAAGAAAGATCATGAGAGGCAAGTGTTTTGGGAGCAGCTGAGTGAGGGTGTCAGCAGCTTTGGTGCACGAGGCCTGGTATATTGACGGATGATTTAAATGCAAAGGTGTGTAATGTGGCAGTTGAGGGTATAATTGGTGTATATGGGGTATTCAGTATTGTGAATGGAAATGGTGAAAAAACTTGTTGATTTGTGCGCTGAAAAAAGACCGATGATTGGGAATACCTGGTTTAAAAAGAGATATACATAAGTATACGTATGTAAGTAGGAGAGATGGTCAGAGGGGATTATTGGATTATATGCTACTTGATAGGCGTGTATAAAAAGAGATTTTTGGATGTTAATGTGTTGAGAGGAGCAGCAGGTGAGATGTCTGATCACTATCTTGCGGAGGCGAAGATGAAAATTTGTAGAGGTTTTCAAAAAAGAAGAGAGAATGTCGGGGAGAAGAGAGTGGTGAGGGTAAGTGAGCTTGGAAAGGAGACTTGTGTAAGGAAGTACCAACAGAGATTGAGTGTAGAATGGCAAAAGGTGAGAACAAATGACGCGAGGAATGTGATGTACTGAGAAAGCAGTGGTAGCATGTGCAAAAGATGCTTGTGGCATGAGAGAGGTGGGCAGATCAGAAAGAGTAGTGAGTGGTAGGATGAAGAAGTAATGTTAGTGAAAGAGAAAAGAGATGATGCTTACAAGGAGGGAGTGCAAATGATTGGGAGATGTATAAGAGAAAGCAGCAGTTGCCCAAGAGGAAGGTGCAAGGGTTGAAAAAGAGGACAGCTGAGTGGATGTGGCAGCAGTTTTGATATAAGAGACCACGTATAGTGATGGGTGATTTCAATGTGAAGGTGAGTAGTGTGGTAGTTAAGGGTATAACTGAGGAGCATGGGGTATTCAGTAATGTTACTGAAAGTATTGAACAGCCAGTTGAGGAGTATGCTAAAAAAAGCCTGGTAACTGGGAATACCTGGTTTAAAAAGAGGGACATTCACAAGTGTACGTATGGAAGCAAGAAAGGTGGTCAGCGGGTATTTCTGGATTACATACTAGTTGATAGGTATGCAAAAGAGAGACGTTTGGATGTGAATGTGCTTAGAGGGACAGCAAGTGGGATGTTTGATCATTACCTTTTGAAGGCGAGGGTGAAGATTTATAGAGGTTTTCAGAAAAAGGGAAAGTCACGGATGAGAAGAGAGTAGTGAGCTTAGAAAAGTTTGTATAATGGCAAAAGTTGAGAATAAATGAAACTAGGGGAATGGGTGAGGGATGGCAAGTATTTCTGGAAGCAGTACTAGCATGTGCGTGAGATGCGTGTGGCATACGTAAGATGGGAGGTGGACAGGTTGGAAAGAGTAGTGAGTGGTGGGTTGATGAAGTAAAGTTGCTAGTGAACGGGGAAAGAGAGGTACTTGGGCGGCACTTACAGGGAAGGAGTGCAAGCGATTGAGAGATGTATAAGAGAAAGCGACAGGAGGTCAATAGGAAGGTGCGGGGGTTGAAAAAGAGGGCTTATGAGAGTTGGGGTGAGCAAATATCATTAAACTTCAGGGAGAGTAAGATATTTTGGAAGGAGGTTAACAATTCCAAGTTCAATTTCAATACTTTATTCCTTGATAGAGGAACGGGATCCTAATGCTGTCACTAGTACCTCTGTACAGTACAACCAGAAGCATCTGGCAAGTGTCACGAGTGGGAGGTTAACAGTGTGCGAGAAACGAGAGCCAAAGGGAACATCGGTAAAGGGAGCAAATGGGGAAGTGGCAGCAGGTAGTGAAGTGAGGAGGAGATGGAGTGAGTATATTAAAGGATTGTTGAATACGTTTGATGGTAGATGTAGGGTGTTTAGGTGGGGATGGCATGCGAAGTAAGAAAGTCATGGAGAATGGTTTGGTGTAGAGAGAAGAGGTGGTGATAAGAGCCCAAACGTAAGATAGAATGTGGTAAGGCGGCTGGAATGGATGGAATTGTAGTTGAATTTCTTAAGAAATGGGATGACTTTGTTGTGAATCGGTAGGTCAGGATTTTCAGTGTGGATCATGAGCCGCATACGTTGTGATCAGTGTGTCTGTGATCTTGATATTATCCTTAACATCTGAAGAGGATGTTAAGTAGCCTCAAGTTGATGGCCTTCAACTTGGCAGTTGATAAGCCTAAAGCCTCACAACCAGTCTACAACTCAACTACCTGTTATGTACGATAACCAACACCAGTTATGTACGATAACCAACACCGGTTATGTACGATAACCAACACCAGTTATGTACGATAACCAACACCAGTTATGTACGATAACCAACACCGGTTATGTGCGATAACCAACATCAGTTATGTCAACTGAAAACCTCAGAAGAAGATGTGGTAACGTTATGACGGAAATCGTTGTCAGTTAGCAGGGCTCCTGGTGTGCCGGGCGGGTCGTACAGTTAGCAGGGCTCCTGGTGTGCCCGGCGGGTCGTACAGTTAGCACGGCTCCTGGTGCGCCGGGCGGGTCGTACAGTTAGCAGGGCTCCTGGTGTGCCGGGCGTGTCGTACAGTTAGCACGGGTCCTGGTGTGCCTGGCGGGTCGTACAGTTAGCAGGGCTCCTGGTGTGCCTGGCGGATCGTACAGTTAGCAGGGCTCCTGGTGTGCCGGGCGGGTCGTACAGTCAGCAGGGCTCCTGGTGTGCCTGGCGGGTCGTACAGTTAGCAGGGCTCCTGGTGTGCCGGGCGGGTCGTACAGTTAGCACGGGTCCTGGTGTGCCTGGCGGGTCGTACAGTTAGCACGGGTCCTGGTGTGCCGGGCGGGTCGTACAGTTAGCAGGGCTCCTGGTGCGCCGGGCGGGTCGTACAGTTAGCACGGGTCCTGGTGCGCCGGGCGGGTCGTACAGTTAGCACGGGTCCTGGTGTGCCGGGCGGGTCGTACAGTTAGCACGGGTCCTGGTGTGCCGGGCGGGTCGTACAGTTAGCACGGGTCCTGGTGTGCCGGGCGGGTCGTACAGTTAGCAGGGCTCCTGGTGCGCCGGGCGGGTCGTACAGTTAGCACGGGTCCTGGTGCGCCGGGCGGGTCGTACAGTTAGCAGGGCTCCTGGTGTGCCGGGCGGGTCGTACAGTTAGCACGGGTCCTGGTGTGCCGGGCGGGTCGTACAGTTAGCACGGGTCCTGGTGCGCCGGGCGGGTCGTACAGTTAGCAGGGCTCCTGGTGTGCCGGGCGGGTCGTACAGTTAGCAGGGCTCCTGGTGTGCCGGGCGGGTCGTACAGTTAGCACGGGTCCTGGTGTGCCGGGCGGGTCGTACAGTTAGCACGGGTCCTGGTGTGCCGGGCGGGTCGTACAGTTAGCAGGGCTCCTGGTGCGCCGGGCGGGTCGTACAGTTCCAAGGTTAAGGCGGGAAGTGACAGTCGTCGGTCGGTCACAAGCTGGGTTCTGATAAGGATGCAAAACCGGATTTCCTCGCTCCCGGAACACAGTATTCATGAAGTCATGATCATCAGAGGAGGGAAAAATGGTCAATTTCCTCAAGACTCTGACGTCAGGCGACTGTACCAAAGAGACGGGAGAACAGAGATGGTGGAAGATGGTCCACAGGTGTTTTGCGAGGAAGGTGGGAGAACCATGCACGAGCCGTCATAGCTTTGTTCTAGGTTTATATCAGGCTTCCATACAACAAAAACAATGCTAGTTTCTCGTTTGACTCCTTCCTCCGTACAGTCAAGACTCTCCTCATAAAGCTATAATAACGACTTCACCCGCCTGTTAGAGTAATGTTTCTACTCGTACAGTTACATTAACGATTCTCCTCCCACAGATCAATAATCCTCCTCACACAGCTAAATGAACGACTCTACTCACACAGCTAAAGCAAGGATGCACCCGCACAGCTAGCCACTCCTCGCACAGCTAGCCACTCCTCACACAGCTAGCCACTCCTGACACGGCTAAATGAACGACTCTACTCACACAGCTAAAGCAAAGATGCACCCGCACAGCTAGCCACTCCTCGCACAGCTAGCCACTCCTCACACAGCTAAATGAACGACTCTACTCACACAGCTAAAGCAAGGATGCACCCGCACAGCTAGCCACTCCTCGCACAGCTAGTCACTCCTCGCACAACTAAAGGAACGACTCTACTCGCACAGCTAAAGCAAGGATGCACTCGCACGGCTAGCCACTCCTCGCACAGCTAGCCACTCACATTGTCACCACCGACGCACCCTCGAACACACCCACCCAGGCCAGCCACACACGTCCACAGTTAACCATCTGTTTGTTCTTTGTACCTTCCTCTGTCCAACCCCCGGTGTAAGATATTCCCCCTCCCCTCCCATGCCTGGCCAGGAGTCCTCACTGCTCCCCATGCCTGGCCAGAGTATCAGGAGTCCCCACTGCTCCCATGCCTGGCCAGAGTATCAGGAATCCTCACTGCTCCCATGTCTGGCCAGAGTATCAGGAGTCCTCACTGCTCCCATGTCTGGCCAGAGTATCAGGAGTCCTCACTGCTCCCATGTCTGGCCAGAGTATCAGGAGTCCTCACTGCTCCCATGCCTGGCCAGAGTATCAGGAGTCCACACCGCTCCCATGCCTGGCCAGAGTATCAGGAGTCCTCAATGCTCCCATGCCTGGCCAGAGTATCAGGAGTCCTCACTGCTCCCATGCCTGGCCAGAGTATCAGGAATCCTCACTGCTCCCATGCCTGGCCAGAGTATCAGGAGTCCTCACTGCTCCCATGCCTGGCCAGGAGTCCCCACTGCTCCCATGCCTGGCCAGAGTATCAGGAGTCCTCACTGCTCCCATGCCTGGCCAGAGTATCAGGAGTCCTCGCTGCTCCCATACCTGGCCAGAGTATCAGGAGTCCTCACTGCTCCCATGCCTGGCCAGAGTATCAGGAGTCCTCACTGCTCCCATGCCTGGCCAGGAGTTCCCACTGCTCCCATGCCTGGCCAGAGTATCAGGAGTCCTCACTGCTCCCATGCCTGGCCAGAGTATCACGAGTCCTCACTGCTCCCATGCCTGGCCAGAGTATCAGGAGTCCTCACTGCTCCCATGCCTGGCCAGAGTATCAGGAGTCCTCACTGCTCCCATGTCTGGCCAGAGTATCAGGGGTCCTCACTGCTCCCATGCCTGGCCAGAGTATCAGGAGTCCTCACTGCTCCCATGCCTGGCCAGAGTATCACGAGTCCTCACTGCTCCCATGCCTGGCCAGAGTATCAAGAGTCCTCACTGCTCCCATGCCTGGCCAGAGTATCAGGAGTCCTCACTGCTCCCATGCCTGGCCAGAGTATCAGGAGTCCTCACTGCTCCCATGCCTGGCCAGAGTATCAGGAGTCCTCACTGCTCCCATGCCTAGCCGGAGTATCAGGAGTCCTCACTGCTCCCATGCCTGGCCAGAGTATCAGGAGTCCTCACTGCTCCCATGCCTGGCCAGAGTATCAGGAGTCCTCACTGCTCCCATGCCTAGCCGGCGTATCAGGAGTCCTCACTGCTCCCATGCCTTGCCAGAGTATCAGGAGTCCTCACTGCTCCCATGACTGGCCAGAGTATCAGGAGTCCTCACTGTTCCCATGCCTGGCCAGGAGTCCTCACTGCTCCCATGCCTGGCCAGAGTATCAGGAGTCCTCACTGCTCCCATGCCTGGCCAGAGTATCAGGAGTCCTCACTGCTCCCATGCCTGGCCAGAGTATCAGGAGTCCTCAATGCTCCCATGCCTGGCCAGAGTATCAGGAGTCCTCACTGCTCCCATACCTGGCCAGAGTATCAGGAGTCCTCACTGCTCCCATGCCTGGCCAGAGTATCAGGAGTCCTCACTGCTCCCATGCCTGGCCAGAGTATCAGGAGTCCTCACTGCTCCCATGCCTGGCCAGAGTATCAGGAATCCTCACTGCTCCCATGCCTGGCCAGAGTATCAGGAGTCCTCACTGCTCCCATGCCTGGCCAGGAGTCCCCACTGCTCCCATGCCTGGCCAGAGTATCAGGAGTCCTCACTGCCCCAATTCCCAGCCAGAGTATCAGGAGTCCTCCCTCCCTCCTCCCCAACTTGGCAGGAGTAAGCCTGGGCCACACAGCTACAGCCCCACACACATCCCATCTTCCCTCACCTGCTGAGGTATCAACTCAGAAAACTTATTCCTCCATTTTGTCCCTGGAATCTCCCTTTTTAGTTTCCAATCTTTTGTATCATTTTATTTTGTGATGGTAAACACCTCAGCATCTGTCCTGTCATGGAAACTAACTTAGTACTTGTTATGTATGGATGAAAATCATGTTTGCTGCCCACGACCTGCTCCTGAGAATTATGTCTACACAATAAGAATGATCATTGTGAACTGATGTATGTTTGTTGTATTTACTTTGATATCAGTGACTGTGTTAGGCAGGCCTTCATACCCAGCAACACGTGTCGTTAAATCTGGAACTTGTTATTGCTTCTTGTAAATGTTAAAAGCAAATGTTCCAATGCATTGCATACGTGGGATGTGGGAATGTAAAGGTCTGGGAGTGGTTAGGGAGGAGAGAACACCTTCCCTGGGTCTTGTGAGTGACATTGTGGTCTATGTAAGTAGAGTTAGTGAGAAATGAAGAGGGAGTAACAGTGTATCACTTTGCGAGTGCAATCAACCGTGCAGTGTGTGTGTGTGTGTAGCTCGGAAAGAACAAGAACTCATGACGTCATGAGTATAATATTCTGAAATCATCTTATACTAAAGATTGACACCGTCTACATTATGTCCTCGGGGGCACAACCTTTACCACACACGTCTCAGGAATCAATTTATCTATTCGAATAATAATATGGAGTTTTGTTGCTGATGAAGACGGTCAGTTTACTCCACAAGATAGATTTCAAAGTGGAGAGTATTTCTCTGCTTCAACATTCGTCGACTGCAAGACGTTACGATATTGATTCAGGATTTTCAAGTTACCAGCAAACATATTCTTATACCGTCTATCAAAAGCTTAACGTGTGACTTAAAGTTAGTTTTATATTGAAATTAATGATCTATTAATTTTCCAAATATCATCCTTATATAGAAACAAAATAGTGTTAAGTCATCACGGTAACAAACGTACAATTTCACCTGGCAGACGTACGATTAAGTTACATCACAACTTGAGAGTAAAATTCAAAAACGATTTTGGTATCACTTTCGAACTTTCTGTCTTAAAAGGAATATAGATATGAAATAGTTGAATTCAGATTACAGAAACGTAAGTTATTTGACAAAAGCTTGAGTTACACAACATACACCTTGCATGCTGTATGAGAGTTTGGGTTAGTTGAGTTTGCGCGTGCAGAGTAAGACTGGTAGAAGCACGTGTTGTGTGTGTGAAGGTGGAGAGTAGTTTGAGGTCGACCACGTCTCGTGTATGGGAAGGTTCTTCTCGCCAAGTAAACGTACCAAATAATTGAAATGGAGAGCGGTATTACGAAGGTACTGTTACATGTGAACTGTAGTTTATGTTCTGTTTTAAAAACATTGTTCAGGCATTGCTGTAGGCAATTATATGTGGATAAGGGATTTGATATAGTGTTGGCTTATAGTGAGGCGTGTTTAGTATAAGAAAACTAGCTACAAACATCTCGTGGGTGGATCAGGTCTGTCCAAGTAAAGGTGTAACCTGTAGAGCAACAACGAGCATGGTGGGGCTATTATTATTATTATTATTATTATTATTATTATTATTATTATTATTATTACTATTAATATTATTATTTTACTATTATTATTTTACTATTATTATTATTATTATTATTATTATTATTATTATTATTATTATTGGTTGTACTGACGGTTGTGTTGTTGCATTTACCATTGTGTTGTTGTTCTTCTCTTTATCAGTATTATCACTACAGTTATCAATGATATTATCACTTATCATTTTTTTTTATGATGGTCATCATCACTATCATGAATATTAATATCACTAGTGACGGTATCAGTGAGATTCGTATTGGTTTATCAAACGATGGTTTAACCCATTAGATACTCAGTATTACGCGGCACAATGTTTTATAGGTACTAGAATATACATTATTACGTTACTCTGTTCAGTATACATTATTACGTTACTCTGTTCAATATACATTATTACGTTACTCTGTTCAATATACATTATTACGTTACTCTGTTCAATATACATTATTACGTTACTCTGTTCAATATACATTATTACGTTACTCTGTTCAGTATACATTATTACGTTACTCTGTTCAATATACATTATTACGTTACTCTGTTCAATATACATTATTACGTTACTCTGTTCAATATACATTATTACGTTACTCTGTTCAATATACATTATTACGTTACTCTGTTCAGTATACATTATTACGTTACTCTGTTCAATATACATTATTACGTTACTCTGTTCAATATACATTATTACGTTACTCTGTTCAATATACATTATTACGTTACTCTGTTCAATATACATTATTACGTTACTCTGTTCAGTATACATTATTACGTTACTCTGTTCAATATACATTATTACGTTACTCTGTTCAATATACATTATTACGTTACTCTGTTCAGTATACATTATTACGTTACTCTGTTCAATATACATTATTACGTTACTCTGTTCAGTATACATTATTACGTTACTCTGTTCAATATACATTATTACGTTACTCTGTTCAGTATACATTATTACGTTACTCTGTTCAATATACATTATTACGTTACTCTGTTCAGTATACATTATTACGTTACTCTGTTCAATATACATTATTACGTTACTCTGTTCAATATACATTATTACGTTACTCTGTTCAGTATACATTATTACGCTACTCTGTTCACTATACATTATTACGTTACTCTGTTCAATATACATTATTACGTTACTCTGTTCAATATACATTATTACGTTACTCTTCAGTATACATTATTGTTACTCTGTTCAATATACATTATTACGTTACTCTGTTCAATATACATTATTACGTTACTCTGTTCAGTATACATTATTACGTTACTCTGTTCAATATACATTATTACGTTACTCTGTTCAATATACATTATTACGTTACTCTGTTCAATATACATTATTACGTTACTCTGTTCAGTATACATTATTACGTTACTCTGTTCACTATACATTATTACGTTACTCTGTTCAGTATACATTATTACGTTACTCTGTTCAATATACATTATTACGTTACTCTGTTCAGTATACATTATTACGTTACTCTGTTCAATATACATTATTACGTTACTCTGTTCAGTATACATTATTACGTTACTCTGTTCAGTATACATTATTACGTTACTCTGTTCAGTATACATTATTACGTTACTCTGTTCAATATACATTATTACGTTACTCTGTTCAGTATACATTATTACGTTACTCTGTTCAATATACATTATTACGTTACTCTGTTCAGTATACATTATTACGTTACTCTGTTCAATATACATTATTACGTTACTCTGTTCAATATACATTATTACGTTACTCTGTTCAGTATACATTATTACGCTACTCTGTTCACTATACATTATTACGTTACTCTGTTCTATATACATTATTACGTTACTCTGTTCAATATACATTATTACGTTACTCTTCAGTATACATTATTGTTACTCTGTTCAATATACATTATTACGTTACTCTGTTCAATATACATTATTACGTTACTCTGTTCAATATACATTATTACGTTACTCTCTTCAATATACATTATTACGTTACTCTGTTCAATATACATTATTACGTTACTCTGTTCAATATACATTATTACGTTACTCTGTTCAATATACATTATTACGTTACTCTGTTCAGTATACATTATTACGTTACTCTGTTCACTATACATTATTACGTTACTCTGTTCAATATACATTATTACGTTACTCTGTTCAATATACATTATTACGTTACTCTGTTCAGTATACATTATTACGTTACTCTGTTCAGTATACATTATTATGTTACTCTGTTCAATATACATTATTACGTTACTCTGTTCAATATACATTATTACGTTACTCTGTTCAATATACATTATTACGTTACTCTGTTCAATATACATTATTACGTTACTCTGTTCAATATACATTATTACGTTACTCTGTTCATTATACATTATTACGTTACTCTGTTCATTTACAACACAAAGTTACTTAAGTATCTTTACCAGGTCGGACGTCGAGCGAATTTGGTTCGGTTTGTTGTGGATGATATTATGTTTGTGATGGTTTTGATGTCTTTTGAACGATTGTGATCTTTAATTCTATCAGAAATCATTATATTTTTATTTGATATCCCCAACCAAACTCCGGTTCCCACTGGAGATCCCTCATTATCAGTGGATTAAGGGTATGGCATATCTTTGATAGGTTGTGACATGGTAAAACATCATCGTAAAAACATAATTTCCACTTCCCAATTGGTGGATTTCCAAACTAATGTTAACGTTACTGGTATGAACCACTGGGCTTAGTGGTACTTGAAATTGTATTGTGGTAACACAGTAGTAGTTGTTGTAGTAGTAGTAGTAGTAGTTGACTGAGGCACTTGTTAAGAACAAGTCTAATGACCTTCCCATATTGGGTAATTGGTTGGTTCTTGCACACTCAGCTTGTGCAAGTCGGCAGATGATTGTCTCGTGTATATATCTAATTCTGAGTTATGACAAGTAAACTACATTAACTTTGCTTAGTTTTTATATAGTTAATGTGGAGTTGTTAAGGGTGAAACTCATGAATTAGTAGATGTCATCACTACAGTCAAATGACCACACACTGCTTGAGGCAGCACAGTGTTATGAAGAAAGCGTATTAGTTACACAATACCATGCGAAATAAATGAAAGCTGGCTCTAATTCGTGGCTTGAACATTTACAGATTATGTAATGTTTGCCATGAGCACCACGTTTGGCCATTGGAATAAACCTAGAATGTAGCGAGCACACTACCATAGTGTGAAAGGGGTCACTTTTCTCTTGAACCTAACCACGGTAAGATAAACTGACATGACCGTATTTTCACAACGGGATAACCTTCGTGTTATGTTCGCTGACATACAAATTGACAAAGCTATTAATTTTATCCTGATTTCCTGGTTAATGGATCCGTCATCGAAACGGCAAACATCTTATCATTACATGTTATTCTTAAGATAATTATATATAATTACTTGTACTCCTAAGATGATTATCTATGTTGAATAAACGAAACACTTGAGACAGCTGTACGGGGCACCACTAGAGCTGTTGGTAACAGTTTAGAATGAGCCACATCATCTATATGTGCCCACGTGAAATGATAAGGTGACGATGGACTTGTAGTTGGTCATGGACAGTTGGAGATAGCAATCAAAATACAGCCACCACCACCACCATCACCACCACCACCATCACCACCACCATCAATACCATCACCACCACCACCATCACCACCACCATCATCACAACCACACACCATCACCACCATCACACAACCACCACCACACCACCACATCATCACACCACCACCATCATCCAAACATTTTAGCCAGGAGCAATGTGTCACCGCTACCTCAGACAGACCGTTTCACAGTTCGTAGACATTAACACAGGATCATTAGTGACGTATGACAGCCACGCAGAGCTGCATGTACCGAAATTTCACGTTGGACGGGGCCTTTCGTTAGCTACGTCACACAGTAACGTCCACTCGTAGTAACCACACTACACTAATAATCGTCACTCATGTTAATATACCGTATAATTAAATTATTAGGATGTGACCGACGATGCACTAACATGGTACCACATACCGGACCACAAACTACTGAACATACATCATCAAACACGGTACACTACCACCACACTACATCACCACACACCATTTCACAACACCACTACATCTTTTTATCCACCACCATAGCACCGAAAATCATCTATGAACACAAACGCAAACAATAGTAACCACCACTAGCACAACCATCCAGCGTCACGAACAAATCCAAATATCCACTCTCATACACCTTCTCTACTAAGCAACTCCATCATAAACACATATTTGCAATGTAACAACGTACTAAAACATCGCTTTTTTAACGCACCACCACCATCTCCACCACCACCACCGCCACCATCACCATCACCACCACCACCATCACCACCACCACCACCACCACCACCACCACCATCACCACCACCACCACCACCATCACCACCACCATCACTACCACCACCACCACCATCATCACCACCACCACCATCACCATCACCACCACCACCAACACCACAACCACCACCGCCAACCACCACCACCATCTCCACCACCACCACCGCCACCATCACCATCACCGCCACCACCACCACCATCACCACCACCATCACCACCACCGCCACCATCACCACCACCATCACCACCATCGCCACCAACACCACCATCACCACCACCACCACCACCACCACCACCACCACCACCACCACCACCACCACCGCCACCACCACCACCATCACCACCACCACCACCACCACCATCACCATCACCACCATCACCACCACCATCACTACCATCACCACCACCACCACCACCACCACCACCACCACCACCACCATCACCATCACTACCATCACCATCACCACCACCACCACCACCACCACCACCACCACCACCATCACCACCATCACCATCACCACCATCACCACCACAACCACCACCACCACCATCACCATCACCACCACCACCACCATCACCATCACCACCATCACCACCACCACCACCACCATCACTACCACCACCACCACCATCACTACCATCACCATCACCACCATCACCACCACCATCACCACCACCACCACCACCATCACTACCACCACCACCACCACCACCATCACCACCATCACCACCACCATCACCACCACCATCACCACCACCACCACCACCGCCACCACCACCACCACCACCACCACCACCACCACCACCACCATCGCCACCATCACCACCACCACCACCACCATCACCACCACCATCACCACCACCACCACCACCACCACCGCCACCACCACCACCACCACCACCACCACCACCACCACCACCATCACCACCATCACCACCACCATCACCACCACCATCACCACCACCACCACCACCACCACCGCCACCACCACCACCACCACCACCACCACCACCACCACCATCGCCACCATCACCACCACCACCACCACCATCACCACCACCATCACCACCACCACCACCACCACCACCACCACCACCACCACCACCACCACCACCACCACCACCACCACCACCACCACCACCACCACCACCACCACCACCACCACCACAACCACCACCGCCAACCACCACCACCATCACCACCACCACCGCCACCATCACCACCACCGCCACCACCACCACCACCATCACCACCACCACCACCATCACCACCACCATCACCACCACCACCACCATCACCACCACCACCATCACCACCACCACCACCATCACCACCACCACCACCACCACCACCACCATCACCACCACCATCACCACCATCACCACCATCACCACCACCATCACCACCATCACCACCACCACCACTATCACCACCACCACCACCATCACCATCACCACCACCACCACCACCACCATCACCACCACCACCACCACCACCACCACCACCACCACCACCATCACCACCACCATCACCACCATCACCATCACCACCATCACCACCACCGCCACCACCGCCACCACCATCACCACCACCATCACCACCACCGCCACCATCACCACCACCATCACCACCACCACCACCATCACCACCACCATCACCACCACCACCACCATCACCATCACCACCATCACCACCACCACCACCATCACCACCATCACCACCATCACCACCACCACCACCATCACCACCACCACCACCACCACCACCACCACCACCATCACCACCACTATCACCACCACCACCACCATCACCACCACCACCACCGCCACCATCACCACCATCACCATCACCACCATCACCACCACCGCCACCACCGCCACCACCATCACCACCACCATCACCACCACCGCCACCATCACCACCACCATCACCACCACCACCACCATCACCACCACCATCACCACCACCACCACCATCACCATCACCACCATCACCACCACCACCACCATCACCACCATCACCACCACCACCACCATCACCACCACCACCACCACCACCACCATCACCACCACTATCACCACCACCACCACCATCACCACCACCACCACCATCACCACCACCATCACCACCATCACCACCATCACCACCACCATCACCACCACCATCACCACCATCACCACCACCATCACCACCACCACCACCACCATCACCACCATCACCACCACCATCACCACTACAACACCACCACCACCATCACCACCATCACCACCATCACCACCACCATCACCACCACCATCACCACCATCACCACCACCACCACCACCACCATCACCACCATCACCACCACCACCACCACCACCATCACCACCATCACCATCACCACCACCACCATCACCACCACCACCACCACCACCACCACCACCACCATCACCACCACCATCACCACCATCACCACCACCACCACCACCATCACCACCACCACCACCATCACCACCACCACCATCACCACCACCACCACCATCACCACCACCACCACCATCACCACCACCACCACCATCACCACCACCACCACCATCACCACCACCACCACCATCACCACCACCACCATCACCACCACCACCACCACCACCACCATCACCACCACCACCACCATCACCACCATCACCACCACCATCACCACCACCACCACCACCACCACCATCACCACCACCCCATCATTTCTCAGACATTTGAGGCAGGAGACAATGTGTCACCGCTACCTCTGGTATGGAGAGAGTAGCGTTGCAAGGTTGGTAGACATGTTGAACACAGGATCATATGAGTGGAGTATGACAGCCACTGCTAGAGCTGCATGTACTCGTGAAATTTCAGTTGGGATGGGGGGCTTTCGTTAGCTACGTCACAGGAAACGTGTCACTGTCGTAGTAACAGTAGTTAATATAGTTAATTCGTCTGATCGTTCATGTGTGTTTATATGTACGTATGTAATTATGATTATGGTTTAGGGATGGCGGTGATGATGTATAACATGGGTACAAGCATGACGGAACAGCAAACTACGTGAACAGTTTGTGTGACTTTGATTTAAATCAAAAGGTAAGTGGAGAACAGTAATTCAAAATTTAGGAAATTCTTCAGCTTTGTAGATCTGTTGTGTGTATGCGCGCGCATCCTTTATAGTCACGAGGAAGATTTGATGTAGGTGGAAAGAAATGTTGCTTTGAAAGAATCGAATTATGTTGTGAAGATGAGCTTAGTGAGAAACATCTCAGGCGTTAGAACAAATCCAAGATATCCATGCGTCGTCATGTAACCGTTTTCTTTCTTCGTCAGAGATAACTCCAATAAGAAGATATTTGAATGTAATTAACGTACTTTAGAAAATCTGTCTTTTTTTTTTAATGCGATAACAAAGTAAGATTACATGAGCGAATACTTCAGGAAACACACTGAACAAGGCTCAGTTAAGGCAGCTGTCTTCTTGAAATATATTGAGGCTGCCACAATAAGATGGTCACATCTTACCACCACATTCCTACCTGTCATGCTAGTGTCTCACTGTGCGGTTCGTGTCTTGGCGCCTGCGCCCCTTGAGCACTAGACATGCCCAAGGTTGGGCCGTCGTTTTCAAGAAGTTAAATGTGTTACTTGTCTGTTGGTGCCACATTCATCATCCACTTGTGTTCCTCCATATATACCGTCCCAGTGTCTGTAGACCCGTATGTACGTCCACCTGTTGCCCCTCCGTCCAGCCAGACCCTCGACGCAGACCAGCGGTGGAGGTTGAATGTTGTTGAAGGCTGACTTAGCGTAAGTCTGAGACGTACCCGAGGGTTTTAGTCTTCGTCCTTTTCTTGATCCGACGGAGAACCTTAAGTGTGTGTCCTCCCGTGCGTCCCCTCCCGACGGATAAGAGGTTGGATGTCCTCACCATGACCAGACGCAGGACCTGAGGTCGCCTGGACCATTAGAGCGACCTAGGCTTTATATCCATTACTACTTCAAGGTCAAACTGTGACAAGCTGTGTAAAACGCGACTGATACGCAACTTATACTATGAAACCCTGAAGGTCGTGGGTGACGCATGGAACATAACGAGACAGAATGTCGTGAGGTTAAGGGGTCCAGAAACCCTCTTTTCAAGAAAAAAAAAGGGGGGATCTGGGGCCCCCTTCCATACTCCTGGACCCCCTTTTTATGATTTCTGGCATTAAGTAATTTGCCTCATGGCTCTGGCGAGATACATTATATCGTCATAAATTACTCTGATTTCAACAATGTGAAATTATTTAGTATTTAGCCCATAAAACTTAATCATTTATGTGACGTCGTGTGTGACTGGTGGCTTCCTGTCATTGTAGTCAAGGACTAGGTAGGAGGTGTGCATTGCATTCTTCAAGTACTTCCTTGTATACTTGATATATCACCAGAATGTATAGATGAGAACTGCATCAGCAACAACATAAACAATTCAAACGGGTAACTTACTGTCATGTTTAATTCACACACCAACGTTGTTTGTGACGCTACTGTCATACCAGATCAAATACTACGTCAACAGTATACTTCATAATGATCGTAAACTTACGTCATTAGAGTTGCTGAGAACCAGTTAGAGGAGAAGTTTACCAGTGGAGGAGCATTATTAGCAGTACATCTGCTCGTGTGTTGTGCTGTTCTCACCAGCCGAGACGTGGCAAAACTTGATGAGTATACACACACGTGATGCAGTGGTTAACGTTACGAACCATGAGTCAGCTGGTGTGGCAGTCGGCCCACAGTGAATCCAGGTGTTCATCCTCCCCCTTAGGGTTGGTCGATGAAATAGGTACGTGGCGTAGGCTGGTGTGTGTGTGTGTGTGTGTGTGTGTGTGTGGTTATATACACAGGAGTACAGACATGGTATAGATATACAAGGTTAACAGTCAAGCCAACACGAGTGAAAAACTTTCTCCCCGTAACGCATATAGTACACACACACACACACACACACACACACACGGACCAGCCAGTGTAAGCTTCCTGACCGTACAGTACAGACAGGTCATCATACACTTTCTTGCATCCAAGGAAGATCACAAGTGTATGTAGTGAGAGGTGTTCGCGGCGGTAGAGATGCCTCCATCAGTACCTCAGTGATCAGTGGTGGTAACAGTAATGTTCTCACTGTGTGGCATGATGTACTGGGCAGTGTGAGGTCTGGCTGCTGTGTGTGTGGCATGATGTACTGGGCAGTGTGAGGTCTGGCTGCTGTGTGTGTGGCATGATGTACTGGGCAGTGTGAGGTCTGGCTGCTGTGTGTGTGGCATGATGCACTGGGCAGTGTGAGGTCTGGCTGCTGTGTGTGTGGCATGATGTACTGGGCAGTGTGAGGTCTGGCTGCTGTGTGTGTGGCATGATGTACTGGGCAGTGTGAGGTCTGGCTGCTGTGTGTGTGGCATGATGTACTGGGCAGTGTGAGGTCTGGCTGCTGTGTGTGTGGCATGATGTACTGGGCAGTGTGAGGTCTGGCTGCTGTGTGTGTGGCATGATGTACTGGGCAGTGTGAGGTCTGGCTGCTGTGTGTGTGGCATGATGTACTGGGCAGTGTGAGGTCTGGCTGCTGTGTGTGTGGCATGATGTACTGGGCAGTGTCAGGTCTGGCTGCTGTGTGTGTGGCATGATGTACTGGGCAGTGTGAGGTCTGGCTGCTGTGTGTGTGGCATGATGTACTGGGCAGTGTGAGGTCTGGCTGCTGTGTGTGTGGCATGATGTACTGGGCAGTGTGAGGTCTGGCTGCTGTGTGTGTGGCATGATGCACTGGGCAGTGTGAGGTCTGGCTGCTGTGTGTGTGGCATGATGTACTGGGCAGTGTGAGGTCTGGCTGCTGTGTGTGTGGCATGATGTACTGGGCAGTGTGAGGTCTGGCTGCTGTGTGTGTGGCATGATGTACTGGGCAGTGTCAGGTCTGGCTGCTGTGTGTGTGGCATGATGTACTGGGCAGTGTGAGGTCTGGCTGCTGTGTGTGTGGCATGATGTACTGGGCAGTGTGAGGTCTGGCTGCTGTGTGTGTGGCATGATGCACTGGGCAGTGTGAGGTCTGGCTGCTGTGTGTGTGGCATGATGTACTGGGCAGTGTGAGGTCTGGCTGCTGTGTGTGTGGCATGATGTACTGGGCAGTGTCAGGTCTGGCTGCTGTGTGTGTGGCATGATGTACTGGGCAGTGTGAGGTCTGGCTGCTGTGTGTGTGGCATGATGTACTGGGCAGTGTCAGGTCTGGCTGCTGTGTGTGTGGCATGATGTACTGGGCAGTGTGAGGTCTGGCTGCTGTGTGTGTGGCATGATGTACTGGGCAGTGTGAGGTCTGGCTGCTGTGTGTGGCATGATGTACTGGGCAGTGTGAGGTCTGGTTGCTGTGTGTGTGGCATGATGTACTGGGCGGTGTCAGGTCTGGCTGCTGTGTGTGGCATGATGTACTGGGCAGTGTCAGGTCTGGCTGCTGTTGGAATGTGGTTGCAGATGATGCAGATATTTAGAGCCAGGTCTCAAAGTAGAGAATCAAGCAGCTAACCTGACGATACAAGACTGGAGTATGAGGTTCAGTGTAGATTAATGTCACGTAAAAGAATTTAGAGAAAGTGGTGTATGGTAGATCACGTTGCCTGCATAATGTGAGAGAAAGAGGAAAATTTGGCCATAACTATAAATCGTAAGTTATTACCAGAAATTAAATTAATGAGAAGTGTAAGAATATTAATAGATTATTGACCGATATGAAAAATATAAACTCGGGCTAACAAAAGATTTACGTCCACGTCCACCACATCACATTTTCCTACGTGGAAGAAATGCTCTTGAGACTTACAGAATCACCACCAGGTGGTTGTAGCATGATGTACTCTACATGACTACCACTAGGTGGTTGTAGCATGATGTACTCTACATGACTACCACCAGGTGGTTGTAGCATGATGTACTCTACATGACTACCACTAGGTGGTTGTAGCATGATGTACTCTACATGACTACCACCAGGTGGTTGTAGCATGATGTACTCTACATGACTACCACCAGGTGGTTGTAGCATGATGTACTCTACATGACTACCACCAGGTGGCTGTAGCATGATGTACTCTACATGACTACCACCAGGTGGTTGTAGCATGATGTACTCTACATGACTACCACCAGGTGGTTGTAGCATGATGTACTCTACATGACTACCACCAGGTGGTTGTAGCATGATGTACTCTACATGACTACCACCAGGTGGCTGTAGCATGATGTACTCTACATGACTACCACTAGGTGGTTGTAGCATGATGTACTCTACATGACTACCACCAGGTGGCTGTAGCATGATGTACTCTACATGACTACCACCAGGTGGCTGTAGCATGATGTACTCTACATGACTACCACCAGGTGGCTGTAGCATGATGTACTCTACATGACTACCACCAGGTGGCTGTAGCATGATGTACTCTACATGACTACCACCAGGTGGCTGTAGCATGATGTACTCTACATGACTACCACCAGGTGGCTGTAGCATGATGTACTCTACATGACTACCACCAGGTGGCTGTAGCATGATGTACTCTACATGACTACCACCAGGTGGCTGTAGCATGATGTACTCTACATGACTACCACCAGGTGGCTGTAGCATGATGTACTCTACATGACTACCACCAGGTGGCTGTAGCATGATGTACTCTACATGACTACCACCAGGTGGCTGTAGCATGATGTACTCTACATGACTACCACCAGGTGGCTGTAGCATGATGTACTCTACATGACTACCACCAGGTGGCTGTAGCATGATGTACTCTACATGACTACCACCAGGTGGCTGTAGCATGATGTACTCTACATGACTACCACCAGGTGGCTGTAGCATGATGTACTCTACATGACTACCACCAGGTGGCTGTAGCATGATGTACTCTACATGACTACCACCAGGTGGCTGTAGCATGATGTACTCTACATGACTACCACCAGGTGGCTGTAGCATGATGTACTCTACATGACTACCACCAGGTGGTTGTAGCATGATGTACTCTACATGACTACCACCAGGTGGCTGTAGCATGATGTACTCTACATGACTACCACCAGGTGGCTGTAGCATGATGTACTCTACATGACTACCACCAGGTGGCTGTAGCATGATGTACTCTACATGACTACCACCAGGTGGCTGTAGCATGATGTACTCTACATGACTACCACCAGGTGGTTGTAGCATGATGTACTCTACATGACTACCACCAGGTGGCTGTAGCATGATGTACTCTACATGACTACCACCAGGTGGCTGTAGCATGATGTACTCTACATGACTACCACCAGGTGGCTGTAGCATGATGTACTCTACATGACTACCACCAGGTGGCTGTAGCATGATGTACTCTACATGACTACCACCAGGTGGCTGTAGCATGATGTACTCTACATGACTACCACCAGGTGGCTGTAGCATGATGTACTCTACATGACTACCACCAGGTGGTTGTAGCATGATGTACTCTACATGACTACCACCAGGTGGCTGTAGCATGATGTACTCTACATGACTACCACCAGGTGGCTTGTAGCATGATGTACTCTACATGACTACCACCAGGTGGCTGTAGCATGATGTACTCTACATGACTACCACCAGGTGGCTGTAGCATGATGTACTCTACATGACTACCAGTAGGTGGTTGTAGCATGATGTACTCTACATGACTACCACCAGGTGGCTGTAGCATGATGTACTCTACATGACTACCACCAGGTGGCTGTAGCATGATGTACTCTACATGACTACCACCAGGTGGCTGTAGCATGATGTACTCTACATGACTACCACCAGGTGGCTGTAGCATGATGTACTCTACATGACTACCACAGGTGGTTGTAGCATGATGTACTCTACATGACTACCACCAGGTGGCTGTAGCATGATGTACTCTACATGACTACCACCAGGTGGCTGTAGCATGATGTACTCTACATGACTACCACCAGGTGGCTGTAGCATGATGTACTCTACATGACTACCACCAGGTGGCTGTAGCATGATGTACTCTACATGACTACCACCAGGTGGCTGTAGCATGATGTACTCTACATGACTACCACCAGGTGGCTGTAGCATGATGTACTCTACATGACTACCACCAGGTGGTTGTAGCATGATGTACTCTACATGACTACCACCAGGTGGTTGTAGCATGATGTACTCTACATGACTACCACCAGGTGGTTGTAGCATGATGTACTCTACATGACTACCACCAGGTGGCTGTAGCATGATGTACTCTACATGACTACCACCAGGTGGCTGTAGCATGATGTACTCTACATGACTACCACCAGGTGGCTGTAGCATGATGTACTCTACATGACTACCACCAGGTGGTTGTAGCATGATGTACTCTACATGACTACCACCAGGTGGTTGTAGCATGATGTACTCTACATGACTACCACCAGGTGGTTGTAGCATGATGTACTCTACATGACTACCACCAGGTGGTTGTAGCATGATGTACTCTACATGACTACCACCAGGTGGTTGTAGCATGATGTACTCTACATGACTACCACCAGGTGGTTGTAGCATGATGTACTCTACATGACTACCACCAGGTGGCTGTAGCATGATGTACTCTACATGACTACCACCAGGTGGCTGTAGCATGATGTACTCTACATGACTACCACCAGGTGGTTGTAGCATGATGTACTCTACATGACTACCACCAGGTGGTTGTAGCATGATGTACTCTACATGACTACCACCAGGTGGTTGTAGCATGATGTACTCTACATGACTACCACCAGGTGGTTGTAGCATGATGTACTCTACATGACTACCACCAGGTGGTTGTAGCATGATGTACTCTACATGACTACCACCAGGTGGTTGTAGCATGATGTACTCTACATGACTACCACCAGGTGGCTGTAGCATGATGTACTCTACATGACTACCACCAGGTGGTTGTAGCATGATGTACTCTACATGACTACCACCAGGTGGCTGTAGCATGATGTACTCTACATGACTACCACCAGGTGGTTGTAGCATGATGTACTCTAATGACTACCACCAGGTGGTTGTAGCATGATGTACTCTACATGACTACCACCAGGTGGTTGTAGCATGATGTACTCTACATGACTACCACTAGGTGGTTGTACCATGATGTACTCTACATGACTACCACCAGGTGGTTGTAGCATGATGTACTCTACATGACTACCACCAGGTGGTTGTAGCATGATGTACTCTACATGACTACCACCAGGTGGCTGTAGCATGATGTACTCTACATGACTACCACCAGGTGGTTGTAGCATGATGTACTCTACATGACTACCACCAGGTGGTTGTAGCATGATGTACTCTACATGACTACCACCAGGTGGTTGTAGCATGATGTACTCTACATGACTACCACCAGGTGGCTGTAGCATGATGTACTCTACATGACTACCACCAGGTGGCTGTAGCATGATGTACTCTACATGACTACCACCAGGTGGTTGTAGCATGATGTACTCTACATGACTACCACCAGGTGGCTGTAGCATGATGTACTCTACATGACTACCACCAGGTGGTTGTAGCATGATGTACTCTACATGACTACCACCAGGTGGTTGTAGCATGATGTACTCTACATGACTACCACCAGGTGGTTGTAACATGATGTACTCTACATGACTACCACCAGGTGGTTGTAGCATGATGTACTCTACATGACTACCACCAGGTGGTTGTAGCATGATGTACTCTACATGACTACCACCAGGTGGCTGTAGCATGATGTACTCTACATGACTACCACCAGGTGGTTGTAGCATGATGTACTCTACATGACTACCACCAGGTGGTTGTAGCATGATGTACTCTACATGACTACCACTAGGTGGTTGTAGCATGATGTACTCTACATGACTACCACCAGGTGGTTGTAGCATGATGTACTCTACATGACTACCACCAGGTGGTTGTAGCATGATGTACTCTACATGACTACCACCAGGTGGTTGTAGCATGATGTACTCTACATGACTACCACTAGGTGGTTGTAGCATGATGTACTCTACATGACTACCACCAGGTGGTTGTAGCATGATGTACTCTACATGACTACCACCAGGTGGCTGTAGCATGATGTACTCTACATGACTACCACCAGGTGGTTGTAGCATGATGTACTCTACATGACTACCACTAGGTGGTTGTAGCATGATGTACTCTACATGACTACCACCAGGTGGTTGTAGCATGATGTACTCTACATGACTACCACTAGGTGGTTGTAGCATGATGTAGTCTACACGACTACCACCAGGTGGTTGTAGCATGATGTACTCTACATGACTACCACTAGGTGGTTGTAGCATGATGTACTCTACATGACTACCACCAGGTGGTTGTAGCATGATGTACTCTACATGACTACCACCAGGTGGCTGTAGCATGATGTACTCTACATGACTACCACCAGGTGGTTGTAGCATGATGTACTCTACATGACTACCACTAGGTGGTTGTAGCATGATGTACTCTACATGACTACCACCAGGTCGTTGTAGCATGATGTACTCTACATGACTACCACCAGGTGGCTGTAGCATGATGTACTCTACATGACTACCACCAGGTGGCTGTAGCATGATGTACTCTACATGACTACCACTAGGTGGTTGTAGCATGATGTACTCTACATGACTACCACCAGGTGGTTGTAGCATGATGTACTCTACATGACTACCACTAGGTGGTTGTAGCATGATGTACTCTACATGACTACCACCAGGTGGTTGTAGCATGATGTACTCTACATGACTACCACTAGGTGGTTGTAGCATGATGTACTCTACATGACTACCACCAGGTGGTTGTAGCATGATGTACTCTACATGACTACCACCAGATGGCTGTAGCATGATGTACTCTGATCATTATAGGTTTAAGAAATATCAATATGGGAGGCACTGCACCTGTACTTGACTGTGTTATTGTCAGAATGCTTATGAGGTATAGGTATGTGTAGCAAGTCGCCAGAAACCTTGATGCTGAACATTCCAGGTCCCGACTGTTCTACACCAGATGAACACAAATTAACACGCTACATAAATCAGTGAGTGTTTCACAATCTGATTTAAAACCTGCAGGCCTACCGGCTCGACATGTGACATCTTCACCATTACCTTGAAGACTTCTGATATTGTGTAGCAAATTTGTCATGTGTTGAACTATGTTTGTGTACAAAGGAGTACAAAGGAATTCAAATAGCTACATACCATTGGGTCCTTTTGAGACTGTTTGTAATAGTAGAATATATAAGAGTCTCGTAGATTAGTATGGTAAGAGTAGATAAGATAAGATGTTTTTAGTGTCAAATTACATACATGAAACAATATGAAATTCTCCATGGCTAGAAGCTCAAGGTTAAAAAAGTGTGAAAATTATAAGATCTTACATAAAAAACTACCACTTAAAATATCACATAATCATCTAATGCAGTCAGAATCTATATCATAGAGAAGTTACAGCGTTTTTAGATGATTAAACAGTAGAGGGCTTTTTGTCGTAGACTTTAAGTGAAACATAAAGTGTGGTGTTGAATGTATCAGTAGATCTTGTTTATATTCACTCGTGGTTGGTAAGGATATCCAAGTGTTAATAATCTTGTTCAAGAAGAAAGTTCTTCGCCTCATTCGAGGGAAAACGTTAGCCCACGAGTTTGTATCCATTACTACGAGTAAAGTTAAAGTAATCAAGCCTAAAGTAGCTTAAGTGGGTTGAGATTATCGAAGCCTGTGATCATTTTGCATACCCGTAGTAGATCATAGCTAAACCTCTTCTCTGAACTATATAAACTTAATTCGTATGCTCAGCTCTCACACTCGGCTCTCACACTGATCTCTCACTCATCTCACACTTATCTCACACTCGACTCTCACCCTCATCTCACACTCGACTCGCACACTCATCTCACACTCATCTCACTCGGCTCTCACCCTCATCTCACCCTCATCTCACACTCATCTCACACTCATCTCACACTCGACACTCACAGGATTTGATTCTCACTGTATGAATCATCATGGTATCTCGACCCTGTATTCTCCCCATGTTTTTACTTCCAAGGAAGGTGACCAAAAATGAACACAGTATTGGTGACGTACCAATGAATCGTAAAGAATTGATTATTTCCTTAGATTTGAAAGTCTTACCCATAAAAGCGAGAATTCGCCCGTGTTTACTGCTTCTGTGCACTGCTTAATTAGCCTTAGGTCACCAGACATTATTACACTCAAGTCTTTTTAATAAGTTTTGGTAGGTGAACAGACATCATACTCTAACTTACCTTCTCATCTCTACAACCAGTGTGTTAATCTGCAGTTATCAGTGATCACATTTAGTTGTCACTAGTTAGGCCAGTCATTTGTCACTAGTTAGGCCAGTCATTTGTCACTAGTTAGGCCAGTCATTTGTCACTAGTTAGGCCAGTCATTTGTCACTAGTTAGGCCAGTCATTTGTCACTAGTTAGGGCAGTCATTTCGTCTTTATTTCAATTTGAAGCTGCCATCGCATCGTTCAGTTTCAGTAGTAGGGTTATTTCCCAGCTTAATAACAAGTGTGAATTTCGATATGTTACACTATCGCTCATTACCATTATCATTAATATATGTGTGAAAGAGAACAGGTTTTAAGAGTGATTCTTGTCGCACACCACTTGTTACGTCCAACCAATCTGAGGCTTAACCACCTATAATTACTCTTGGTTTAGGATCAGTCCACCACGTTCTTAACCTCTGAATGCTTTTGGTAAAATGAAAAATGACCTCCCATGTCTTACATGTTTATTATCATAAAAGAGAATCAAGCAGATATGATCGATTGAGTCGACAGCCATACTGAGAATTATTTATTGAGTGATGGTCTTCTAAATGGTAAACAATTCTGTCCTGAATCATGTTTTCCATAAGGTTTCCAACTGCAGGCATTAAGCTGATTGGACGAGAGTATCCGGGCAGTGATTTGTTACATTTTCTGATATCGGTGATACATTGGGAAACTTCTATTCTTCTGGAACTTTCTTCGTATCAAATGGGTTGTTGAAAAGAGCAGTTAAAGGTTTGACTCATTTTTCGTCTCTTTCATTGTCCTGTCATGAAACTTATCTGGACCTGCCGTTTTATTTACTTTCATTCCATTCACTGCTGATAATATATGTTCAACACTTACGTTAGTTCGTTAGCGAACGATTTCCTCTCTTAAGAATGAAACTGGATTCGAGACGTGTGTATTTTCAATCTGTGCAGAGATACAAGAAAAATCTTTGGTATGTCTCTTGAGCATATTCACCGTAGACCAACAGACCTGGTAATGTCTTTCTTGCTTTTGATACAACCGTAAAACTCTGAATCTCTCCATATTTGAGGCTAGAGGTACCCATGTTCCTATATTTCACCGTATTTCACAGAGCCTTTCACCACAATGCCCTGGTTCCTGGCAGCTGAACTCCATTCTCCAACTTGCTACCACTGAAGTGGATAAAGTCCGCGTCGGTTTAAACGACTACATCAACTCTTGTAATCTTGTTGTGCCATGTATGATCCCTCAGGTTTTCATGCTAGTGTGTGTGTGTGTGTGTGTATGAAGACAAGGTCATGTAACTGATGGTCTGGGAAGGTTTCATGTGTATACTAATAACTTGTGTCTCCAGGATCCTCTGTCTGCAGCCATGAGAACCTATGTTTTAGTCTGTATGCTTGACATACCCAATGATTAGTGTCCTACCGTGTCATGAGAAGTGCGTCTTCTGTTGAGTCATGCACTATCCTGATTGTTGAAGTGTGTGTTCTGATGATACATGCACTATCCTGATTGTTGAAGTGTGTGTTCTGATGATGCATGCATCATCCTGACTGTTGAAGTGTGTGTTCTGATGATACATGCACTATCCTGATTGTTGAAGTGTGTTCTGATGATACATGCACTATCCTGATTGTTGAAGTGTGTGTTCTGATGATACATGCATCATCCTGACTGTTGAAGTGTGTGTTCTGATGATACATGCACCATCCTGATTGTTGAAGTGTGTGTTCTGATGATACATGCATCATCCTGATTGTTGAAGTGTGTGTTCTGATGATACATGCACCATCCTGATTGTTGAAGTGTGTTCTGATGATACATGCACCATCCTGATTGTTGAAGTGTGTGTTCTGATGATACATGCACCATCCTGATTGTTGAAGTGTGTTCTGATGATACATGCACCATCCTGATTGTTGAAGTGTGTGTGTTCTGATGAAACATGTACCATCCTGATTGTTGAAGTGTGTGTTCTGATGATACATGCACCATCCTGATTGTTGAAGTGTGTTCTGATGATACATGCACCATCCTGATTGTTGAAGTGTGTATGTTCTGATGATACATGCACCATCCTGATGGTTGAAGTGTGTGTTCTGATGATACATGCATCATCCTGATTGTTGAAGTGTGTTCTGATGATACATGCACCATCCTGATTGTTGAAGTGTGTTCTGATGATACATGCACCATCCTGACTTGAAGTGTGTTCTGATGATACATGCACTATCCTGATTGTTGAAGTGTGTGTTCTGATGATACATGCACCATCCTGACTGTTGAAGTGTGTTCTGATGATACATGCACCATCCTGATTGTTGAAGTGTGTGTTCTGATGATACATGCACCATCCTGATTGTTGAAGTGTGGGTTCTGATGATACATGCATCATCCTGACTGTTGAAGAGTGTGTTCTGATGATACATGTACCATCCTGATTGTTGAAGTGTGTGTTCTGATGATACATGCACCATCCTGATTGTTGAAGTGTGTGTGTTCTGATGATACATGCACCATCCTGACTGTTGAAGTGTGTGTTCTGATGATACATGCACCATCCTGACTGTTGAAGTGTGTTCTGATGATACATGCACCATCCTGATTGTTGAAGTGTGTGTTCTGATGATACATGCACCATCCTGACTGTTGAAGTGTGTGTGTTCTGATGATACATGCACCATCCTGATGGTTGAAGTGTGTGTTCTGATGATACATGCACTATCCTGATTGTTGAAGTGTGTTCTGATGATACATGCATCATCCTGATTGTTGAAGTGTGTGTTCTGATGATACATGCACCATCCTGATGGTTGAAGTGCGTGTTCTGATGATACATGCACCATCCTGATTGTTGAAGTGCGTGTTCTGATGATACATACACCATCCTGATTGTTGAAGTTTGTGTTCTGATGATACATGCATTATCCTGATTGTTGAAGTGTGTTCTGATGATACATGCACCATCCTGACTGTTGAAGTGCGTGTTCTGATGATACATGCACCATCCTGATTGTTGAAGTGCGTGTTCTGATGATACATGCACCATCCTGATTGTTGAAGTGTGTGTTCTGATGATACATGCATTATCCTGATTGTTGAAGTGTGTGTTCTGATGATACATGCACCATCCTGATTGTTGAAGTGTGTGTTCTGATGATACATGCATCATCCTGATTGTTGAAGTGTATCTTCTGATGATACATGCACCATCCTGATTGTTGAAGTGCGTGTTCTGATGATACATGCACCATCCTGATTGTTGAAGTGTGTGTTCTGATGATACATGCATTATCCTGATTGTTGAAGTGTGTGTTCTGATGATACATGCACCATCCTGATTGTTGAAGTGTGTGTTCTGATGATACATGCATCATCCTGATTGTTGAAGTGTATCTTCTGATGATACATGCACCATCCTGATTGTTGAAGTGTCTTCTGATGATACATGCACCATCCTGATTGTTGAAGTGTGTCTTCTGATGATACATGCACCATCCTGACTGTTGAAGTGTGTCTTCTGATGATACATGCACCAGCCTGATTGAAGTGTGTTCTGATGATACATGTACCATCCTGATTGTTGAGGTGTGTGTTCTGATGATACATGCACCATCCTGATGGTTGAAGTGTGTGTTCTGATGATACATGCACCATCCTGACTGTTGAAGTGTGTGTTCTGATGATACATGTACCATCCTGATTGTTGAGGTGTGTGTTCTGATGATACATGCACCATCCTGACTGTTGAAGTGTGTGTTCTGATGATACATGCACCATACTGATTGTTGAGGTGTGTGTTCTTATGATACATGCACCATCCTGATTGTTGAAGTGTGTGTTCTGATGATACATGCATCATCCTGAGTGAAGTGTGTGTTCTGATGATACATGTACCATCCTGATTGAAGTGTGTGTTCTGATGATACATGCACCATCCTGATGGTTGAAGTTTGTTCTGATGATACATGTACCATCCTGACTGTTGAAGTGTGTGTTCTGATGATACATGTACCATCTTGATTGAAGTGTGTGTTCTGTTGATGCATGCACCATCCTGATGGTTGAAGTGTGTTCTGATGATACATGCATCATCCTGATTGTTGAAGTGTGTGTTCTGATGATACATGTACCATCCTGATTGTTGAGGTGTGTGTTCTGATGATGCATGCACCATCCTGATGGTTGAAGTGTGTTCTGATGATACATGCATCATCCTGATTGTTGAGGTGTGTGTTCTGATGATACATGCATCATCCTGATTGTGGAGGTGTGTGTTCTGATGATACATGCATCATCCTGATTGTTGAGGTGTGTGTTCTTATGATACATGCATCATCCTGATTGTTGAGGTGTGTGTTCTGATGATACATGTACCATCCTGATGGTTGAAGTGTGTTCTGATGATACATGTACCATCCTGATTGAAGTGTGTGTTCTGATGATACATCTACCATCCTGATTGTTGAAGTGTGTGTGTTCTGACGATACATGTACCATCCTGATTGTTGAAGTGTGTGTGTTCTGATGATACATGTACCATCCTGATTGTTGAAGTGTGTGTGTTCTGATGATACATGTACCATCCTGATTGTTGAAGTGTGTGTGTTCTGATGATACATGTACCATCCTGATTGTTGAAGTGTGTGTGTTCTGATGATACATGTACCATCCTGATTGTTGAAGTGTGTGTGTTCTGATGATACATGTACCATCCTGATTGTTGAAGTGTGTGTTCTGATGATACATGCACCATCCTGATTGTTGAAGTGTGTGTGTTCTGATGATACATGTACCATCCTGATTGTTGAAGTGTGTGTGTTCTGATGATACATGTACCATCCTGATTGTTGAAGTGTGTGTTCTGATGATACATGCACCATCCTGATTGTTGAGTGTGTGTTCTGATGATACATGTACCATCCTGATTGTTGAAGTGTGTGTGTTCTGATGATACATGTACCATCCTGATTGTTGAAGTGTGTGTGTTCTGATGATACATGTACCATCCTGATTGTTGAAGTGTGTGTTCTGATGATACATGTACCATCCTGATTGTTGAAGTGTGTGTGTTCTGATGATACATGTACCATCCTGATTGTTGAAGTGTGTGTGTTCTGATGATACATGTACCATCCTGATTGTTGAAGTGTGTGTTCTGATGATACATGTACCATCCTGATTGTTGAAGTGTGTGTTCTGATGATACATGTACCATCCTGATTGTTGAAGTGTGTGTGTTCTGATGATACATGTACCATCCTGATTGTTGAAGTGTGTGTTCTGATGATACATGTACCATCCTGATTGTTGAAGTGTGTGTTCTGATGATACATGTACCATCCTGATTGTTGAAGTGTGTGTGTTCTGATGATACATGTACCATCCTGATTGTTGAAGTGTGTGTTCTGATGATACATGTACCATCCTGATTGTTGAAGTGTGTGTTCTGATGATACATGTACCATCCTGATTGTTGAAGTGTGTGTTCTGATGATACATGTACCATCCTGATTGTTGAAGTGTGTGTTCTGATGATACATGTACCATCCTGATTGTTGAAGTGTGTGTTCTGATGATACATGTACCATCCTGATTGTTGAAGTGTGTGTGTTCTGATGATACATGCACCATCCTGATTGTTGAAGTGTGTGTGTTCTGATGATACATGCACCATCCTGATTGTTGAAGTGTGTGTTCTGATGATACATGCACCATCCTGATTGTTGAAGTGTGTGTTCTGATGATACATGTACCATCCTGATTGTTGAAGTGTGTGTTCTGATGATACATGTACCATCCTGATTGTTGAAGTGTGTGTGTTCTGATGATACAGCACCATCCTGATTGTTGAAGTGTGTGTTTCTGATGATACATGCACCATCCTGATTGTTGAAGTGTGTGTTCTGATGATACATGCACCAACCTGATTGTTGAAGTGTGTGTTCTGATGATACATGCACCACCCTGATTGTTGAAGTGTGTGTTCTGATGATACATGTACCATCCTGATTGTTGAAGTGTGTGTTCTGATGATACATGCACCATCCTGATTGTTGAAGTGTGTGTTCTGATGATACATGTACCATCCTGATTGTTGAAGTGTGTGTTCTGATGATACATGCACCATCCTGATTGTTGAAGTGTGTGTTCTGATGATACATGTACCATCCTGATTGTTGAAGTGTGTGTTCTGATGATACATGCACCATCCTGATTGTTGAAGTGTGTGTTCTGATGATACATGTACCATCCTGATTGTTGAAGTGTGTGTGTTCTGATGATACATGCACCATCCTGATTGTTGAAGTGTGTGTTCTGATGATACATGCACCATCCTGATTGTTGAAGTGTGTGTTCTGATGATACATGCACCATCCTGATTGTTGAAGTGTGGGTTCTGATGATACATGCACCATCCTGATTGTTGAAGTGTGTGTTCTGATGATACATGCACCATCCTGATTGTTGAAGTGTGTGTTCTGATGATACATGTACCATCCTGATTGTTGAAGTGTGTGTTCTGATGATACATGCACCATCCTGATTGTTGAAGTGTGTGTTCTGATGATACATGTACCATCCTGATTGTTGAAGTGTGTGTTCTGATGATACATGTACCATCCTGATTGTTGAAGTGTGTGTTCTGATGATACATGTACCATCCTGATTGTTGAAGTGTGTGTTCTGATGATACATGCACCATCCTGATTGTTGAAGTGTGTGTTCTGATGATACATGTACCATCCTGATTGTTGAAGTGTGTGTTCTGATGATACATGTACCATCCTGATTGTTGAAGTGTGTGTTCTGATGATACATGTACCATCCTGATTGTTCCTTTATTTTTGTCGTTGTTTATATGTTCTGGATTGTTCATAGTCTTCGGAGGATCATAAGTTATTGCCACGTCAATGAAGTTTCCTACATTTTCCCTTCTCATTATGCATGGTCTGAGTGGGTCATCCTCCACTACTTCCTGAAATTTAAGGCTCGACCTCATGATGAGGGACACACCTTGTCCTCTGTCCTCCCTCTCCTCCCTTACTGACTCACTCTCGTGAGGTCGGGTGAAAATTGATGTTTTCTGGTAAGTTTAGTCTCTGACTGCCATCGCTATCAATGTGTTAGGGATAACTGTTTGTGTCTTACCGTGAGAGCTTGACCCTTGTTGCCCCGTATCTTGACCTTGTATATATACACCTTGTCTTTACTCTTCTGTATGTACACACAGACACACAGGCACACACACACACACACACTCACACACACACACACATACACACACACACCAGCCAAAACTACGTACCCATGTATCAACCAGCCCGAGAGAAGGATGAACACCTAGGTTGGCTGTAGGCCGACTGCCACTCCCGAGGATTCAAACTCATGCGTGTTCGTCCACGGGCTGGCCCGTGCTGCCTCATGGTCAGTAATACAAACAGCTGCGTCATGCTGGCTCATACGTGTTAAATAATAAATGAATAAATGAATGAACAGCGGTTTATTGGATAGTGGTAGCCATTTGGCTGAAAATATATATAAGCCGATATATGAGGTATGATGAGGTCGCCAGGGTGGCAGGTATACGAGGATGTTTACAGAGTCATTGTTATGTTTAATACATTATGAGTTTGACTGAATATTAAGTGATGATAGTTACAGTAATGTAGTGCTTGACACGTAGCGAAGTTAACAGGAAACCCGCCCACTTACATAGCTATGCATTTGTTTATTGGATAGTTTAAGAAGTTCTCATTGTTAAGATATATAGCACAGTTCTCGTGTCTGTGTGTGCAGCTGTGATTGCAATAAGTCAGTTGTAGTGACGAGCAGCGGTACGTGGTGGAGGGGCGTCGGGAGGGGGTAGGAGGTCTCTGGGACGGGAGTTAGCAATTTATTGCCAGCTGCCGTGTGAGCTGCTGGTGTTGGCTTCGTATATGGTGGGCAGGGTCTGTGAAATGGGGGCCTCTTGGTAGGTGGTGTAAGGACCCAGGATAGTTCTGCATGCCCTGTTCTGCAGTCTTTCTAGCTGGTGCCTCTGTGTAGCTGCTGGTGAGGAGGACCAGGTTGAGGGAGGCGCAGGTGAGCTTAGATAGAACGAAAATGGTGTAGACCACATTCTGAGCTCAATTGATGGAACGCCTATTGATTTCAGTCAGCGAAGAAGGTACAGATGGTATGACGAAGATTTAATGATACTGATTGCTGTGTGTGTGTATTTTAAACGGTCTGAATTTATATGCTTTCAGAATTAGACGGTAACATATATATATATATATATATATATATATATATATATATATATATATATATATATATATATATATATATATATTTATTTATTTTTTTATTTATTTATCATACTTTGTCGCTGTCTCCCGCATTAGCGAGGTAGCGCAAGGAAACAAACGAAAGAATGGCCCAACCCACCCACATACACATGTATATACATACACGTCCACACACGCACATATACATACCTATACATCTCACCGTATACATATATATACACACAGACATATACATATATACACATGTACATAATTCATACTGTCTGCGCTCATTCATTTTCGTCGCCACCCCGCCACACATGAAATGACAACCCCCTCCCCTCGCATGTGTGCGAGGTAGCGCTAGGAAAAGACAACAAAGGCCACATTCGTTCACACTCAGTCTCTAGCTGTCATGTATAATACATGCTTCGAAACCACAGCTCCCTTTCTACATCCAGGCCCCACAGAACGTTCCATGGTTTACCCCAGACGCTTCACATGCCCTGGTTCAATCCATTGACAGCACGTCGACCCCAGTATTCCACATCGTTCCAATTCACCCTATTCCTTGCTCGCCTTTCACCCTCCTGCATGTTCAGGCCCCGATCACTCAAAATCTTTTTCACTCCATCTTTCCCCCTCCAGTTTGGTCTCCCACTTCTCATTCCCTCCACCTCTGACACATATATCTTCTTGGTCAATCTTTCCTCACTCATTCTCTCCATGTGACCAAACCATTTCAAAACACCCTCTTCTGCTCTCACAACCACACTCTTTATTACCACACATCTCTTACCCTTTCATTAATTACTCGATCAAATCACCTCACACTGCATATTGTCCTCAAACATCTCATTTCCAGCACATCCACCCTCCTCCGTACAACTCTGTAGCCCACGCCTTGCAACCATATATCATTGTTGGAACCAATATTCCTTCAAACATAATAACCTAATAACCTTGCTCTTATTCACATTTACTCTCAGCTTTCTTCTTTCACACACTTTAGGAACTCAGTCACCAGCTTCTGCAGTTTCTCACCCGAATCAGCCACCACCGCTGTATCATCAGCGAACAACAACTGACTCACTTCCCAAGCTCTCTCTCATCCACAACAGACTGCATACTTGCCCCTCTTTCCAAAACTCTTGCATTCACCTCCCTAACAACCCCATCCATAAACAAATTAAACAACCATGGAGACATCACGTACCCCTGCCGCAAACCAACATTCACTGAGAACCAATCACTTTCCTCTCTTTCTACTCGTACACATGCCTTACATTCTCGATAAAAACTTTTCACTACTTCTAATAACTTGCCTCCCACACCATATATTCTTAATACCTTCCTCAGAGCATCTCTATCAACTGTATCATATTCCTTCTCCAGATCCATAAATGCTACATACAAATCTATTTGCTTTTCTAGGTATTTCTCAAAGCAAACACCTGATCCACACATCCTCTACCACCTCTGAAACCACACTGCTCTTCCCCAATCTGATTCTCTGTAAATGCCTTCGCCCTCTCAATGAATACCCTCCCATATAATTTGCAGGAATACTCAACAAACTTATACCACTGTAATTTGAGCACTCTCTTTTATCCCCTTTGCCTTTGTACAATGGCACTGTGCAAGCATTCCGCCAATCCTCAGGCACCTCTCCATGAGTCATACATACATTAGATAACCTTACCAACCAGTCAAAAACACAGTCACCCCCTTTTTTAATATATTCCATTGTAATACCATCCAACCCCGCTGCCTTTCCAGCTTTCATCTTCCACAAAGCTTTTACTACCTCTTCTCACTTTACTAAATCATTCTCCCTAACCTTCTCACTTTGCACACCACCTCGACCAAAGCACCCTATATCTGCCACTCTATCATCAAACACATTCAGCAAACCTTCAAAATACTCACTCCATCCCCTTCTCACTTCACTTCTTGTTATTACCTCCTCATTAACCCCCTTCACTGATTTTCTCATTTGTTCCCTTGTCTTACGCACTTTATGTACCTCCTTCCCAAACATCTTTTTATTCTCCCTAAAATTTAATGATACTCTCTCACCCCAACTCTCATTTGCCCTCTTTTACACGTCTTGCACCTTTCTCTTGACCTCCTGCCTCTTTCTTTTATACATCTCCCAGTCATTTGCATTATATCCCTGCAAAAATCGTTCAAATGCCTCTCTCTTCTCTTTCACTAATAATCTTACTTCTTCATCCCACCACTCACTACCCTTTCTAATCTGCCCACCTCCCATACTTTTTATGGTACAAGCATATATATATATATATATATATATATATATATATATATATATATATATATATATATATATATATATATATATATATATTTTTTTTTTTTTTTTTTTTTTTTCTGTATACTATTCGCCATCTCCTGCGTTAGCGAGGTAGCGTTAAGAGCAGAGGACCGAGCCTTTGAGGAAAATCCTCACTTGGACCCCTTCTCTGTTCCTTCTTTTGGAAAATTATAAACGAGAGGGGAGGATTTCCAGCCCCTCGCTCCCTCCCCTATCCCCAGGGATATATATATATATATATCTTTTTCTTTCAAATTATTCGCCATATCCCGCGTTAGCGAAGTAGCGTTAAGAACAGAGAACTGGGCCTTTGAGGGAATATCCTCACCTGGCCCCCTTCTCTGTTCCTTCTTTTGGAAAAATAAAAAAAAAATAATGAGAGGGGAGGATTTCCAGCCCCCCGCTCCCTCCCCTTTTAGTCGCCTTCTACGACACGCAGGGAATACGTGGGAAGTATTCTTTCTCCCCTATCCCCAGGGAGGATATATCTATCTATATATATATATATATATATATATATATATATATATATATATATATATATATATATATATATATTATTTATTTATTTTGCTTTGTCGCTGTCTCCCGCGTTTGCGAGGTAGCGCAAGGAAACAGACGAAAGAAATGGCCCAACCCACCCCCATACACAATGTATACACACACACACGTCCACACACGCAAATATACAAACCTATACATCTCAATGTACACATATATATACATACACAGACTCATACATATATACCCATGCACACAATTCACACTGTCTGCCCCCATTCACTCCCATCGCCACCTCGCCACACATGGAATACCATCCCCCTCCCCCCTCATGTGTGCGAGGTAGACAACAAAGACAACAAAGGCCCCATTCGTTCACACTCAGTCTCTAGCTGCCACGCAATAATGCCCGAAACCACAGCTCCCTTTCCACATCCAGGCCCCACACAACTTTCCATGGTTTACCCCAGACGCTTCACATGCCCTGATTCAATCCACTGACAGCACGTCAACCCCGGTATACCACATCGATCCAATTCACTCAATTCCTTGCCCTCCTTTCACCCTCCTGCATGTTCAGGCCCCGATCACACAAAATCTTTTTCACTCCATCTTTCCACCTCCAATTTGGTCTCCCACTTCTCCTCGTTCCCACCACCTCCGACACATATATCCTCTTGGTCAATCTTTCCTCACTCATTCTCTCCATGTGCCCAAACCATTTCAAAACACTCTCTTCTGCTCTCTCAACCACGCTCTTTTTTATTTCCACACATCTCTCTTACCCTTACATTACTTACTCGATCAAACCACCTCACACCACACATTGTCCTCAAACATCTCATTTCCAGCACATCCACCCTCCTGCGCACAACTCTATCCATAGGCCACGCCTCGCAACCATACAACATTATATATGTATATATATGTATATATATGTATATATCTCTGGGGATAGGGGAGGGAGCGAGGGGCTGGAAATCCTCCCCTCTCGTTTATATATGTGGATGAGAGGGCTTGGGAAGTGAGTTAGTTGTTGTTCGCTGATGATACATCGCTGGTGGCTGATTCGGGTGAGAAACGGCAGAAGCTGGTGACTGAGTTTGGTAAAGTGTGTGAAAGAAGAAAGCTGAGAATAAATGCGAATAAGTGTAAGGTAATTAGGTACAGTAGGGTTGAGGGTCAAGTCAGCTGGGAGGTAAGTTTGAATGGAGAAAAACTGGGGGAGGTGAAGTGTTTTAGGTATCTGGGAATGGATTAGCAGCGGATGGAACCATGGAAGCGGAAGTGAATCATAGGGTGGGGGATGGGGCGAAAGTTCTTGGATCATTGAAAAATGTGTGGAAGTTGAGGACGTTATCTTGGAAAGCCAAAATGGGTATGTCTGAAGGAATAGTGGTTTCAACAATGTTATATGGTTGCGAGGCGTGGGCTATAGATAGAGTTGTGCGGAGGAGAGTGGATGTGCTGGAAATGAGATGTTTGAGGGCGATATGTGGTGTGAGGTGGTTTGATCGCATAGGTAATGAAAGGGTAAGAGAGATGTGTGGTAATAAAAAGAGTGTGGTTGTGAGAGCAGAAGAGGGTGTTTTGAAATGGTTTGGTCTCATGGAGAGAATGAGTGAGGAAAGATTGACCAAGAGGATATATGTGTCAGAGGTGGAGGGAACGAGGAGAAGTGGGAGACCAAATTGGCGGTGGAAAGATGGAATGAAAAAGCTTTTGAGTGATCGGAGCCTGAACATGCAGGAGGGTGAAAGGCGTGCAAGGGATAGAGTGAATTGGAACGATGTAGTATACCGGGGTCGACGTGCAGTCAGTGGATTGAACCAGGGCATTTGAAGCGTCTGGGGTAAACCATGGAAAGTTGTGTGGGGCCTGGATGTTGAAAGGGAGCTGTGGTTTCTGTGCATTATTACATGACAGCTAGAGACTGAGTGTGAACGAATGTGGCCTTTGTTGTGTTTTCCTAGCGCTACCTCGCGCACATGCGGGGGGAGGGAGTTTTCATTTCATGTGTGGCGGGGGTGGCGACGAGAATGAATAAGGACGGACAGTATGAATTATGTACATGTCTATATATGTTTATGTCTGTGTGTGTATATATATGTATACGTTGAGATGCATAGGTATGTATATGTGCGCGTGTGGACGTGTATGTATATATGTGTGTATGTGGGTGGGTTGCGCCATTCTTTCGTCTGTTTCCTTGCGCTACCTCGCTAACGCGGGAGACAGCGACAAAGTATAATAAAATATAATATATAGTACCATTTCCATAAAGCCAAGTTTGCGATGATTGTTAGTTATCGTAAGGTTGATAAGCCTAATGATGTCAGTTATGGTGAAGCCTTGTGATCAGAGCGACTTGTTGTGGATGTGTGTGGCTGAACCAGATTATCAGCAGATACTGAGGTGTGGTCTTAGTGACACTGTGTCCTGTTAGTGATAGTATGTGCAGTTTGTGATAGTGTGTGCAGTTTGTGATAGTGTGTGTTGTTTGTTATAGTGTGTGCAGTTTGTGATAGTGTGTGCAGTTTGTGATAGTGTGTGTTGTTTGTTATAGTGTGTGCAGTTTGTGATAGTATGTGCAGTTTGTGATAGTGTGTGCAGTTTGTGATAGTGTGTGTTGTTTGTTATAGTGTGTGCAGTTTGTGATAGTATGTGCAGTTTGTGATAGTGTGTGCAGTTTGTGATAGTGTGTGTTGTTTGTTATAGTGTGTGCAGTTTGTGATAGTGTGTGCAGTTTGTGATAGTGTGTGTTGTTTGTTATAGTGTGTGCAGTTTGTGATAGTGTGTGTTGTTTGTTATAGTGTGTGTTGTTTGTTATAGTGTGTGCAGTTTGTGATAGTGTGTGCAGTTTGTGATAGTGTGTGTTGTTTGTTATAGTGTGTGTTGTTTGTTATAGTGTGTGCAGTTTGTGATAGTGTGTGCAGTTTGTGATAGTGTGTGTTGTTTGTTATAGTGTGTGCAGTTTGTGATAGTGTGTGTTGTTTGTTATAGTGTGTGCAGTTTGTTATAGTGTGTGTTGTTTGTTATAGTGTGTGCAGTTTGTGATAGTGTGTGCAGTTTGTGATAGTGTGTGTTGTTTGTTATAGTGTGTGCAGTTTGTGATAGTGTGTGTTGTTTGTTATAGTGTGTGCAGTTTGTGATAGTGTGTGCAGTTTGTGATAGTGTGTGCTGTTTGTGATAGTGTGTGCAGTTTGTGATAGTGTGTGATGTTTGCGACAGTGTGATATAATGAGTGTGTGATGTTTGTGCAGGTTGTGATGTATGTGACAGTATGTGATGTTCATGTCTCAATGTGTGATGTTTATGACTCAGTATGTGATGTTTATGTCTCAGTGTGTGATGTTGATGACTCAGTGTGTGATGTTTATGTCTCAGTGTGTGATGTTTATGACTCAGTGTGTGATGTTTATGGCTCAGTGTGTGATGTTTATGACTCAGTGTGCGATATTACGACACATGTATAATGTTTATGACGCAGTGTGATGTTATAACGGTGTGTGATGTTTATGACACTGTGTGATGTTATAACGGTGTGTGATGTTTATGACACTGTGTGATGTTAGAACGGTGTGTGATGTTTATGATACTGTGTGATGTTTTAACGGTGTGTGATGTTTATGACACTGTGTGATGTTAGAACGGTTTGTGATGTTTATGACACTGTGTAATGTTATAACGGTGTGTGATGTTATGACGCAGTGTGATGTTATAACGGTGTGTGATGTTATGACACTGTGTGATTTTATAACGGTGTGTGATGTTATAACGGTATGTGATGTTATGACACTGTGTAATGTTATAACGGTGTGTGATGTTATGACGCAGTGTGATGTTATAACGGTGTGTGATGTTTATGGCACTGTGTGATGTTATAACGGTGTGTGATGTTTATGACACTGTGTGATGTTATAACGGTGTGTGATGTTTATGACACTGTGTGATGTTATAACGGTGTGTGATGTTATAACGGTGTGTGATGTTTATGACACTGTGTGATGTTAGAACGGTGTGTGATGTTTATGACACTGTGTAATGTTATAATGGTTTGTGTTGTTATGACGCAGTGTGATGTTATAACGGTGTGTGATGTTATGACGCAGTGTGATTTTATAACGGTGTGTGATATTATGATGCAGCGTGATGTTATAACGGTGTGTGATGTTATAACGGTGTGTGATGTTATGACACAGTGTGATGTTATAACGGTGTGTGATGTTATGACGCAGCGTGATGTTATAACGGTGTGTGATGCTATGACGCAGTGTGATTTTATAACGGTGTGTGATGTTATGACGCAGTGATGTTATATCGGTGTTTATGTTATGACGCAGCGTGATGTTATAACGGTGTGTGATGTTATGACGCAGTGTGATTTTATAACGGTGTGTGATGTTATGACGCAGTGATGTTATATCGGTGTGTGATGTTATGACGCAGCGTGATGTTATAACGGTGTGTGATGTTATGACGCAGTGTGATGCTATAACGGTGTGTGATGTTATGACTCAGTGTGGTGTTATAACGGTGTGTGATGTTATAACGGTGTGTGATGTTATGACGGAGTGTGATGTTATGACACAGTGTGATGTTGTAACGGTGTGCGATGTTATGACGCAGCGTGATGTTATAACGGTGTATGATGATATGACACAGTGTGATGTTATAACGGTGTGTGATGTTATGACACAGTGTGATGTTATAACGGTGTGTGATGTTATGACACGTGTGATGTTATAACGGTGTGTGATGCTATGACACAGTGTGATGTTATAACGGTGTGTGATGTTATGACACAGTGTGATGTTATAACGGTGTGTGATGTTATGACACAGTGTGATGTTATAACGGTGTGTGATGCTATGACACAGTGTGATGTTATAACGGTGTGTGATGTTATGACGCAGTGTGATGTTATAACGATGTGTGATGTTATGACACTGTGTGATGTTGTAACGGTGTGTGATGTTATGACGCAGCGTGATGTTATAACGGTGTGTGATGTTATGACACAGTGTGATGTTATAACGGTGTGTGATGTTATGACAGTGTGATGTGATAACGGTGTGTGATGCTATGACACAGTGTGATGTTATAACGGTGTGTGATGTTATGACACAGTGTGATGTTATAACGGTGTGTGATGTTATGACAGTGTGATGTGATAACGGTGTGTGATGCTATGACACAGTGTGATGTTATAACGGTGTGTGATGTTATGACACAGTGTGATGTTATAACGGTGTGTGATGTTATGGCAGTGTGATGTGATAACGGTGTGTGATGTTATGACGCAGCGTGATGTTATAACGGTGTGTGATGTTATGACACAGTGTGATGTTATAACGGTGTGTGATGTTATGACAGTGTGATGTGATAACGGTGTGTGATGCTATGACACAGTGTGATGTTATAACGGTGTGTGATGTTATGACAGTGTGATGTTTATGACCACCTCATACACTAAGGGAGCGTTCGTGGTGTTCCATTTATCAGCCTCTCATCTGTGGCAGAATTTATTGATCTTTTTTCTATGGTCTCCGCATTTAATGTCTTCCTTTATCCATTGCATCACCACTTGGAACTGCTCAGTTAAGACGTGATTTTTATCACTGTTCAGTAAGGACGTAATTTTTAACACTTCAGTAAAGGCGTAATTTCTATCGGTGCTCAGTAAAGACGTAATTTTTAACACTGCTCAGTAAAAACGGAGTTTTTGACACAGCTCAGTAAAGTCGTAATTTACGGTACTTCTTAGTAACAAAGTAATTTACAGTATTGCTCAGTTCTGCTCAGTAAAGATGTAATCTAATACTCTTCAGTAAAAATGTAATTTACAGTTCTGCGCAGTAAAGATGTATTAAATAATACTCTTCAGAAAGATGTAATTCATAGATGTAATTCACATTACTTCTAAGTGAAAACGTAACTCACTGTACTACTCAGTGAAGATGTAATTTATAGTATTGCTCATTGAAGACGTAGTTCACAGTACTGCTTTGTAAAGACGTAGTTCACAGTACTGCTTTGTAAAGACGTAGTTCACAGTACTGCTTTGTAAAGACGTAGTTCACAGTACTGCTTTGTGAAGACGTAGTTCACAGTACTGCTTTGTAAAGACGTAGTTCACAGTACTGCTTTGTGAAGACGTAGTTCACAGTACTGCTTTGTAAAGACGTAGTTCACAGTTCTGCTTATTATAGACATAATTCACAATATTGTTCAGTAAAGACGTAGTTCACAGTGCACCTTAGTAAAGATATAATCTACAGTATTGTTGGGTCAAGACGTAATTCCCAGCACTGGTGAGGCAGGTAAGACGTAGTTCACCCACAGTGCGGCTCAGTAAAGTGAAGTGCGCTGATATGAAAGTTGTATTTCTTGACTTTTCTTTTAATATGGGTAATGTTATGGTTGCTCTCCTTACTGTGTAGCTTAGTCCTTCATCTCCCACTGCTGAGTCATCTTCCACTGCTGGGTCATCTTCCACTGCTGGGTCATCTTCCACCGCTGGGTCATCTTCCACTGCTGGGTCATCTTCCACTGCTGGGTCATCTCTCACTGCTGGGTCATCTTCCACTGCTGGGTCATCTCCCACTGCTGGGTCATCTTCCACTGCTGGGTCATTTCCCACTGCTGGGTCATCTTCCACTGCTGGGTTATCTCCCACTGCTTGGTCATCTTCCACTGCTGGGTCATCTTCCACTGCTGTGTCATCTCTCACTGCTGGGTCATCTTCCTCTGCTGGGTCATCTTCCACTGCTGGGTCATCTCCCACTGCTGGGTCATCGTCCACTGCTTAGTCATCTTCCACTGCTGGGTCATCTCCCACTGCTGGGTCATCTGCCACTGCTGGGTCATCTGCCACTGCTGGGTCATCTTCCACTGCTGGGTCATCTTCCACTGCTGGGTCATCTCCCACTGCAGGGTCATCTTCCACTTCTGGATCATCTTCTACTGCTGGGTCATCTTCCACTGCTGGGTCATCTCCCACTGCTGGGTCATCTCCCACTGCAGGGTCATCTCCCACTGCTGGGTCATCTTCTACTGCTGGGTCATCTTCCACTGCTGGGTCATCTCCCACTGCTGGGTCATCTCCCACTGCTGGTTCATCTTTCTCTGCTGGGTCATCTCCCACTGCTGGGTCATCTTCCACTGCTGGGTCATCTCCTACTGCTGGGTCATCTTCCACTGCTGGGTCATCTTCCACTGCTGGGTCATGTCCCACTGCTTGGTCATCTCCCACTGCTGGGTCATCTTCCACTGCTGGGTCATCTTCCACTGCTGGGTCATCTCCCACTGCTGGGTCATCTTCCACTACTGGGTCATCTCCCACTGCTGGGTCATCTCCCACTGCTGGGTCATCTTCCACTGCTGGGTCATTTCCCACTGTTGGGCCATCTCCCACTGCTGGGTCATCTTCCATTGCTGGGTCATCTTCCACTGCTGGGTCATCTCCCACTGCGGGGTCATCTTCCACTGCTGGGTCATCTTCCACTGCTGGGTCATTTCCCACTGCTGGGTCATCTTCCATTGCTGGGTCATCTCCCACTGCTGGGTCATCTTCCACTTCTGGGTCATCTCCCACTGCTGGGTCATCTCCCACTGCTGGGTCATCTTCCACTGCTGGGTCATCTCCCACTACTGGGTCAACTTCCACTGCCGGGTCATCTTCCACTGCTAGGTCATCTTCCACTGCTGGGTCATCTCCCACTGCTGGGTCATCTCCCACTGCTGGGTCATCTTCCACTGCTTGGTCATCTCCCACTTCTGGGTCATCTCCCACTGCTGGGTCATCTCCCACTGCTGGGTCATCTCCCACTGCTGGGTCATCTTCCACTGCTGGGTCATCTCCCACTGCTGGGTCATCTTCCACTTCTGGGTCATCTTCCACTGCTGGGTCATCTTCCACTGCTGGGTCATCTTTCTCTGCTGGGTCATCTCCCACTGCTCGGTCATCTCCCACTACTGGGTCATCTTCCTTTGCTGGGTCATCTTCCACTGCTGGGTCATTTCTCACTGCTGGGTCATCTCCCACTGCTGGGTCATCTTCCACTGCTGGGTCATCTTCCACTGCTGGGTCATCTCCCACTGTTGGGCCATCTTCCACTGCTGGGTCATCTTCCACTGCTGGGCCATCTTCCACTGCTGGGTCATCTTCCACTGCTGGGTCATCTCCCACTGCTAGGTCATCTCCCACTGCTGGGTCATCTACCACTGCTAGGTCATCTCCCACTGCTGGGTCATCTCCCACTGCTGGGTCATCTTCCACTGCTGGGTCATCTCCCACTGCTAGGTCATCTTCCACTGCTGGGTCATCTCCCACTGCTGGGTCATCTCCCACTGCTGGATGATCTGTAGTGGATGTACATGTCAGTGGGGCCGGCTGACCATGTAACCATGAGAGATGTTGGCATTGACCATTATTGTATCACCTGGTGGCCTCTCATGTCAGACTGGATCACTGGTGGCCTCTGGTGGTAGACTGGCTTACTGGTGGCCTCTGGTGGCAGACTGGGTCACTGGTGGCCTCTGGTGGCAGACTGGGTCACTGTTGGCCTCTGGTGGCAGACTGGGTCACTGTTGGCCTCTGGTGGCAGACTGGATCACTGGTGGCCTCTGGTGGTAGACTGGCTCACTGGTGGCCTCTGGTGGCAGACTGGGTCACTGGTGGCCTCTGGTGGCAGACTGGGTCACTGGTGGCCTCTCATGTCAGACTGGATCACTGGTGGCCTCTGGTGGTAGACTGGCTCACTGGTGGCCTCTGGTGGCAGACTGGGTCACTGTTGGCCTCTGGTGGCAGACTGGGTCACTGTTGGCCTCTGGTGGCAGACTGGGTCACTGTTGGCCTCTGGTGGCAGACTGGATCACTGGTGGCCTCTGGTGGTAGACTGGCTCACTGGTGGCCTCTGGTGGCAGACTGGGTCACTGGTGGCCTCTGGTGGCAGACTGGGTCACTGTTGGCCTCTGGTGGCAGACTGGGTCACTGTTGGCCTCTGGTGGCAGACTGGGTCACTGGTGGCCTCTGGTGGCAGACTGGGTCACTGTTGGCCTCTGGTGGCAGACTGGGTCACTGGTGGCCTCTGGTGGCAGACTGGATCACTGGTGGCATCTGGTGGCAGACTGGGTCACTGGTGGCCTCTGGTGGCAGACTGGGTCACTGGTGGCCTCTGGTGGCAGACTGGGTCACTGGTGACCTCTGGTGGCAGACTGGGTCACTGGTGGCTTCTGTTGGCAGACTGGGTCACTGGTGACCTCTGGTGGCAGACTGGGTCACTGGTGGCTTCTGTTGGCAGACTGGGTCACTGGTGGCCTCTGGTGGCAGACTGGGTCACTGGTGGCCTCTGGTGGCAGACTGGGTTACTGGTGGCCTCTGGTGGCAGACTGGGTCACTGGTGGCCTCTGGTTGCAGACTGGGTCACTGGTGGTCTCTGGTGGCAGACTGGGTCACTAGTGGCCTCTGATGGCAGACTGGGTCACTGGTGGTCTCTGGTGGCAGACTGGATCAATGGTGGTCTCTGGTGGCAGACTGGGTCACTGGTGGTCTCTGGTGGCAGACTGGATCAATGGTGGTCTCTGGTGGCAGACTGGGTCACTGGTGGTCTCTGGTGCCAGACTGGATCAATGGTGGTCTCTGGTGGCAGACTGGGTCAAACTTGTAGTTTCTCTCATAGAAACATTTCCATACTTGACCTCCCTCCCGCATGCTAAACCTGGAGACATGTCACAGTGTTGCATGAGGTTAGGTGGAATTTCGTCAATGATTCATGTGTCCACGCATGGACTTCAGTATGGTTCGTGACGCATCACGTCATGTGTCCACGCATGGGCGTCAGGATGGTTCATGACGCATCACGTCATGTGTCCACGCAGGGGCGTCAGGATGGTTCATGACGCATCACGTCATGTGTCCAAACATGGACGTCAGGGTGGTTCGTGACGCATCACGTCATGTGTCCACACATGGACGTCAGGATGGTTCGTGACGCATCACGTCATGAGTCCACACATGAACGTCAGGATGGTTCATGACGCATCACGTCATGTGTCCACACATGGCCGTCAGGATGGTTCGTGACGCATCACGTCATGTGTCCACACATGGACGTCAGTATGGTTCGTGACGCATCACGTCATGTGTCCACACATGGACGTCAGGATGGTTCGTGACGCATCACGTCATGTGTCCACGCATGGGCGTCAGGATGGTTCATGACGCATCACGTCATGTGTCCACACATGGACGTCAGGATGGTTCATGACGCATCACGTCATGTGTCCAGACATGGACGTCAGGATGGTTCGTGACGCATCACGTCATGTGTCCACACATGGACGTCAGGATGGTTCGTGACGCATCACGTCATGTGTCCAGACATGGACGTCAGTATGGTTCGTGACGCATCACATCATGTGTCCAGACATGGACGTCAGTATGGTTCGTGACGCATCACGTCATGTGTGCACACATGGACGTCAGGATGGTTCGTGACGCATCACGTCATGTGTCCACACATGGACGTCAGTGTGGTTCGTGACGCATCACGTCATGTGTCCAGACATGGACGTCAGGATGGTTTGTGAGGTATCACGTCATGAGTCCACACATGAACGTCAGGATGGTTCATGACGCATCACGTCATGTGTCCACACATGGCCGTCAGTGTGGTTCGTGACGCATCACGTCATGTGTCCACACATGGACGTCAGTATGGTTCGTGACGCATCACGTCATGTGTCTACACATGGACGTCAGGATGGTTCGTGACGCATCACGTCATGTGTCCACACATGGACGTCTGTATGGTTCGTGACGCATCACGTCATGTGTCCACGCATTGACGTCAGGATGGTTCGTGACGCATCACGTCATGTGTCCACACATGGACGTCCGTGTGGTTCGTGACGCATCACGTCATGAGTCCACACATGGACGTCAGTATGGTTCGTGACGCATCACGTCATGTGTCCACACATGGACGTCAGGATGGTTCGTGACGCATCACGTCATGTGTCCACACATGGACGTCAGTATGGTTCGTGACGCATCACGTCATGTGTGCACACATGGACGTCAGTATGGTTCGTGACGCATCACGTCATGTGTCCACACATGGACGTCAGGATGGTTCGTGACGCATCACGTCATGTGTGCACACATGGACGTCAGGATGTTTCATGACGCATCACGTCATGTGTCTACACATGGACGTCAGTATGGTTCGTGACGCATCACATCATATGTCCACATATGGACGTCAGTATAGTTCGTGACGCATCACGTCATGTGTCCACACATGGACGTCAGGATGGTTTGTGAGGCATCACGTCATGTGTCCACACATGGACGTCAGGATGGTTCGTGACGCATCACGTCATGTGTCCACACGTGGACGTCAGTGTGGTTCGTGACGCATCACGTCATGTGTCCACATATGGATGTCAGGATGGTTTGTGAGGCATCACGTCATGAGTCCACACATGGACGTCAGGATGGTTCGTGACGCATCACGTCATGTGTCCACACATTTCCGTCAGGATGGTTCGTGACGCATCACGTCGTGTCCACTTATGGACGTCAGTATGGTTCGTGACGCATCACGTCATGTGTGCACACATGGACGTCAGGATGGTTTGTGAGGCATCACGTCATGTGTCCACACGTGGACGTCTGTATGGTTCGTGACGCATCACGTCATGTGTGCACACATGGACGTCAGGATGGTTTGTGAGGCATCACGTCATGTGTCCACACGTGGACGTCTGTATGGTTCGTGACGCATCACCTCATGTGTCCACGCATTGACGTCAGTATGGTTCGTGACGCATCACGTCATGTGTCCACACATGGACGTCAGTGTGGTTCGTGACGCATCACGTCATGTGTCCACACATGGACGTCAGGATGGTTCGTGACGCATCACGTCATGTGTCCACACATGGACGTCAGGATGGTTCGTGACGCATCACGTCATGTGTGCACACATGGACGTCAGGATGGTTCGTGACGCATCACGTCATGTGTCCACACATGGACGTCAGGATGGTTCGTGACGCATCACGTCATGTGTCCACACATGGACGTCAGTATGGTTCGTGACTCATCACGTCATGTGTGCACACATGGACGTCAGGATGGTTCGTGACGCATCACGTCATGTGTGCACACATGGACGTCAGTATGGTTCGTGACGCATCACGTCATGTGTGCACACATGGACGTCAGGATGGTTCGTGACGCATCACATCATGTGTCCACACATGGACGTCAAGATGGTTCGTGTCGCATCACATCATGTGTGCACACATGGACGTCAGGATGGTTCGTGACGCATCACGTCATGTGTGCACACATGGACGTCAGGATGGTTCGTGACGCATCATGTCATGTGTCCACACATGGACGTCGGTGTGGTTCGTGACGCATCACGTCATGTGTCCACACATGGACGTCAGTATGGTTCGTGACTCATCACGTCATGTGTGCACATATGGACGTCAGGATGGTTCGTGACGCATCACGTCATGTGTGCACACATGGACGTCAGTATGGTTCGTGACGCATCACGTCATGTGTCCACGCATGGACGTCAGTATGGTTCGTGACGCATCACGTCATGTGTCCACACATGGACGTCAGGATGGTTCGTGACGCATCACATCATGTGTGCACACATGGACGTCAGGATGGTTCGTGACGCATCACGTCATGTGTGCACACATGGACGTCAGGATGGTTCGTAACGCATCATGTCATGTGTCCACACATGGACGTCTGTGTGGTTCGTGACGCATCATGTCATGTGTCCACACATGGACGTCAGTTTGGTTCGTGACGCATCATGTCATGTGTCCACACATGGACGTCAGTATGGTTCGTGACGCATCATGTCATGTACGTAGGAAATGCCATGGGTTCCTAGGTTACGACCTGCCGGACCCCACTGGTGACGTTGTGTGTGTGTGTGTGTGTGTGTGTGTGTGAAGAAGCACAGCTCGCATGTGTCGCCTCCAGCCTTCTCCTCAGGGGAATTTCCCATCCAACACAGAATTATTTATTCATTTATTCATTTTTACCGCCTGCCTCCCCGGATATCCATTAGCTCAGTCAAGGACGTACTACCGTACACGACGGTGGTCATGCCTGTATGGTGGTCGTGACGACCGTGTTTTGTTTCACGTGTTGTATACGTTCGTGCGTCAGTGTGTGTGACGTCTACTGGGCGGGGAGGAGCCGAGCAGTTATGGTGTCCACATCTCGTCATCATGATGACAGTATCATCACACATCGTCATCATCATACCTCGTCATCATGATGACAGTATCATCACACCGTCATCATCATACCTCGTCATCATGATGACAGTATCATCACACCGTCATCATCATACCTCGTCATCATGATGACAGTATCATCACAATGTCATCATCACACCTCGTCATCATGATGACAGTATCATCACACATCGTCATCATCACACCTCGTCATCATGATGACAGTATCATCACAATGTCATCATCACACCTCGTCATCATGATGACAGTATCATCACAATGTCATCATCATACCTCGTTATCATGATGACAGTATCATCACAATGTCATCATCACACCTCGTCATCATGATGACAGTATCATCACACCGTCATCATCACACCTCGTCATCATGATGACAGTATCATCACAATGTCATCATCACACCTCGTCATCATGATGACAGTATCATCACAATGTCATCATCATACCTCGTTATCATGATGACAGTATCATCACAATGTCATCATCACACCTCGTCATCATGATGACAGTATCATCACACCGTCATCATCACACGTCGTCATCATGATGACAGTATCATCACACATCGTCATCATCATACCTCGTCATCATGATGACAGTATCATCACACATCGTCATCATCATACCTCGTCATCATGATGACAGTATCATCACAATGTCATCATCATACCTCGTCATCATGATGACAGTATCATCACAATGTCATCATCATACCTCGTCATCATGATGACAGTATCATCACAATGTCATCATCACACGTCGTCATCATGATGACAGTATCATCACACCGTCATCATCATACCTCGTCATCATGATGACAGTATCATCACACCGTCATCATCATACCTCGTCATCACGATGACAGTATCATCACACCGTCATCATCATACCTCGTTATCATGATGACAGTATCATCACACCGTCATCATCATACCTCGTCATCATGATGACAGTATCATCACACCGTCATCATCATACCTCGTCATCATGATGACAGTATCATCACACCTTCATCATCACACCTCGTCATCATGATGACAGTATCATCATACCTCGTCATCATGATGACAGTATCATCACACCGTCATCATCACACATCGTCCCACCTCTCATACTGGTAGCAGTTTACGTGGTTGTTTTTCTCGTTTTAACGAGAGTTCCTTAATTACACGTAGTGGCCTCTGGTTCCTCTATGTCTGCAGCTTCCGAAGTGTGTAATTACCTTGTTATATTGTGCGGGGGTGGGGGGGGGTAGTTTACCTGTACAGCCCTATGTATTGATGTGTGTGTGAGAGAGAGAGAGAGAGAGAGAGAGAGAGAGAGAGAGAGAGAGAGAGAGAGAGAGAGAGAGAGAGAGAGAGAGAGAGCCACAAGCGGTCTGGTGCCACTTTGTTATTGCCAGAACATTTCTATCTTAAAGTTGAGGGAAAGTTTGTCATTTGTTGACTGGCAAATATGTTTAAAGGTTGAGCAATATTGCACGTGATGCTGGTCAACATGAAACGTCGCGAGAGATAATAATAAAACCATATTTAGACTTGCAGTTCTTAGTGATGTTCACATTGCTCTTGAGAGCCAAGTGTGGGATGATAATGATGATATCATTAATAAGAAGGATAATGACGTGGCTGGGAAAGATTTCTGTACATGTTTCCCAGACGTGGTGGCAACCTGTGTGGCTCTGCATGTTGCACCGTTTTCCATAACGAGGATGAAGTGATGAGATGAAGAATTGCTTTTATATGTAGGAAAGTCTCACATCAACCCGAAGATCTCAACAACCAACATGACGCAGGAATTTACGTCAATGGTCGTAAAGAAATTGAGACGTACACAAAGTATGAAGTTCCTATTGCTGAAGATAGCAAAAGTAACCCTAAAGTGTTTTATAGTTATGTTAGGAGTATGAGAGTGTGTACCCAGTCAGTTGGGTCATTATAATGACGGAAAATGATGATTTGGTTCAACACATAGAAGTTATATGATTCCTTTTCTTTTTATTCTATTTGTATTGACAATTGAAGATGCAACTCCATTGCTAAGAGAAGGAAACCTTGCAACATGTTAACATTATAGACGAAGTCATGCTCAGTGCGTTAATTGGAATGAGAAAATAAAAATGGCAGTTCCAGATACGTTGTATCCATGAACGATGGTAGAGGCGAAAGATGAGATAGTTAATTCCTTGACGACTCGTTTCAATAAGTCTCTTGTTACAGGAAATGTTCCACAGGAATGGAAGTTAGCAATGTAACACCCATGTTTAGATATCATAACAACTGATTGCTCGCAAATTATCGTCCAATTAGCTTGACGTTTATAACTGGTAAACTTATGTAAACCATCGTTCTAGATAACTTACCAATAAGGCGCAACCGTTTGATTCGTGATCGTTCATGTGACTAATTTCCTTGATTTCTTTTATGATACAATCAATATATATGATGAGAGTAAAGCAGTTCATTTCATCTACATAGATTTTCAAAAAACATTCGACGAAGTTCCACATCAAAGGTTGTTATCCAAAGTTAAGTCATGGAGCAGATGAGGTTGTACTGCCAGGCGTAACAAGTAGAGGCTGGTGGCTGTCAACAATGAAAGTGGTTGATGATGGTCAGACGTAGCAAGTGGTGTGCCTCAGGGCTCAGTCTTGGGACCAGCTCTGTCTTGGGACCAGCTCTGTCTTGGGATCACCTCTGTCTTGGGACCAGCTCTGTCTTGGGATCAGTTCTGTCTTGGGACCAGCTCTGTCTTGGGATCAGCTCTGTCTTGGGATCAGTTCTGTCTTGGGACCAGCTCTGTCTTGGGATCAGCTCTGTCTTGGGATCAGTTCTGTCTTGGGACCAGCTCTGTCTTGGGACCAGCTCTGTCTTGGGATCAGCTCTGTCTTGGGATCAGCTCTGTCTTGGGACCAGCTCTGTCTTGGGATCACCTCTGTCTTGGGACCAGCTCTGTCTTGGGATCAGTTCTGTCTTGGGACCAGCTCTGTCTTGGGATCAGCTCTGTCTTGGGATCAGTTCTGTCTTGGGACCAGCTCTGTCTTGGGATCAGCTCTGTCTTGGGATCAGCTCTGTCTTGGGATCACCTCTGTCTTGGGATCAGTTCTGTCTTGGGACCAGCTCTGTCTTGGGATCAGCTCTGTCTTGGGATCAGTTCTGTCTTGGGACCAGCTCTGTCTTGGGACCAGCTCTGTCTTGGGATCAGCTCTGTCTTGGGATCAGCTCTGTCTTGGGATCAGTTCTGTCTTGGGACCAGCTCTGTCTTGGGATCAGCTCTGTCTTGGGACCAGCTCTGTCTTGGGACCAGCTCTGTCTTGGGATCAGTTTTGTTGTCATATAAATGATGATGAGCTGCATTTTAAGATATGGAGATTCGCACATGATACTAACTCGGGAAATTAATCTACAAGAAAGAGTGAATGTTTACAGCTTCAAACTAACGTAACTAACTAATGGACGGGTTCACAGGTGGCAAATGAATTTTGATATCGACAAGTGCCAAGTTGTACAGTCGGAAGTAAGACTGAACAAGCAAACTACTGTATGAATTTGTATGAATTCTGCTGAGATACAAAAGGTAAATGAGGAAAACGACTTGGGTGTAATAATCTCTGGTGACCTACTGCCACGTAAGCAGGGCATAGAAGCAGTAAAATGGGCGAACAAAATTCTTGGAATTATAGCTGTGATTTTCGACTGTAAGTGTATGGGAATTATATAAGTGGTGCGTTCACATGTTTACTATTGTGTTCAGTTTGGGTCAGCTTACTTTAGGAAAGACACAGACACAATGGTACGGCGTCCAGCTGCCAAGATGATTCACGAACTGAAAACCAAACCTTACGAGAGCAGACAAAGCGAATAAGAATTTATGTTTTAGAAGAGAGAAAGTTAAGAATTGATGTAAAACAAGTCTCCAGAATTATAAGAGGATTCGATCATCTCTGTCTGAGCGGCTGATTAAGACTCGATTGGTGTTGCTTTAGCGGTAGTAATGGATGCAAACAGGGTTGTTAACGTATGGAATGATTGACCAACTACAATACTCGACCACAAACATTACTTCAGATACGTTTAGGAATAGATTTCATAAATATCTCGCTTGAGATCCACGAATCACATTGTTTGCGCCTCTTTAGTTATAGAGAAAAGTTGACAGACAGACTGTATTCTGTGTGAAACATATGACGTATATATTTCTACTGACACTACACTAATGCATGTATTATCTTCCATTATCACAAACAGCCTCGTTAAGACCTAATGGTCTCTTGCTGTTTGATTACCTTTGTCTGTGTCTCATCTTGTTGATGTCTCACTATATACACTATGTCTCATCCCCCAAGTGTCTTAATTAAGAGTGTCATTAGCATATCAGTAATGTCTTACCTGGTTGGATCTACTGGTATACTTGCCATATCTGTGTCTCTCACTTGTATGTCTCACTGATGTGTGAGACTCGGGTGTCTCTCAGTCATGTGTCTCGCTTATATTGCTTCGTCATGTCTCACTAAAGTATGTGACGTGGTCTGTGCCTCATGTCTCACTCATGCTTCTCATGGGTGTGTCTCACTCCTGTGTACTCTGGTGATCGTCATGTGTCGATGTTAGATTTCACACACACACACACACACACACACACACACACACGCACACACACACACACACACACACACACACACACACACTGCCGTGTGACCACCTTCATCTTTTAGTTTCTGTGTATTATTTCAATTATGTCTCCCATATGTCTCCCGTATGTATGACGTGTACATATGTTTCCCATATGCATTACGTGTGCATATGTCTTCCATATGTACTACGTGTACATATGTCACCCATATGTACTACGTATGTATATGTGTTCTGTGCTTGTTAAGGGTGTTATGTCACGACTCATTGTGAGGTGTTTCTCATTCGTTCGTTTTGTTAGGTGAGCGAGGGTCCCGTGTGAGGCAGAGAGGACACAATGAGCAGCAGTAAGAGCCAGTAAGAGTCCTCTAAGTTAGTGAGGGACCCAGGAGAGACAGTGAGGGACCCAGCAGAGACAGTGAGGGCGTCATGAGAGACAGTGAGGGCGTCATGAGGGTACAGTCAGATGTCAAGTATATTTTGGCCATGCCAGCCAATAGTGAATGTTGCCTCTCATGGACGCTCCTCCTACAACAATGTATGGTTGTGAGTGCCTCATAACTTGACCATGTTGTAGGTATCTACTCCAGGATATCCGTTTCTTTCTATTGTTCAGTTCAACACTGAATATTCCTCGCTGGCTCCAGGCTCCCGCATTACACACATCATTTTCTTCATTAATTTATCACCATTTTCTTTATTTTTAATGTAAACAAAAGTTGTAACGTTGATTAGCGAGTCACATATATGTCCCTTGTAACGTTGATTAGCGAGTCACATATATGTCCCTTGTAACGTTGATGAGCGAGTCACATATATGTCCCTTGTAACGTTGATTAGCGAGTCACATATGTGTCCCTTGTAACGTTGATTAGCGAGTCACATATATGTCCCTTGTAACGTTGATGAGCGAGTCACATATATGTCCCTTGTAACGTTGATTAGCGAGTCACATATATGTCCCTTGTAACGTTGATTAGCGGGTCACATATATGTCCCTTGTAACGTTGATTAGCGGGTCACATATATGTCCCTTGTAACGTTGATTAGCGAGTCACATATATGTCCCTTGTAACGTTGATTAGCGAGTCACATATATGTCCCTTGTAACGTTGATTAGCGGGTCACATATATGTCCCTTGTAACGTTGATTAGCGAGTCACATATATGTCCCTTGTAACGTTGATTAGCGGGTCACATATATGTCCCTTGTAACGTTGATTAGCGGGTCACATATATGTCCCTTGTAACGTTGATTATCTGTTGTGGAAACTAAGTTTCCGGCGGTCGTGGGACATACTGGCAGGTATATGACGGCTGCAGGTGTGTACATACGTGGACTCTCCTGGACGTTGGTATATCTTGGAGAACAAATTAGCCATAGTTGCTCAGGGGTGACCATGCATAACCTAGCCACGTGTACAGGTGATCTTGCATGACCTTACCACGTGTGCAGGTGACCATGCATGACTTAGCCACGTGTACAGCTGACCATGCATGACCTTACCACGTGTACAGGTGACCATGCATGACCTAGCCACGTGTACAGCTGACCATGCATGACCTAGCCACGTGTGCAGGTAACCATGCATGACTTAACTACGTGTGCAGGTGATCGTGCATGACCTAACCACATGTGCGGGTGATCATGCATGACCTAACCACGTGTGTAGGTGATCATGCATGACCTAACCACATATGCAGGTGACCATGCATGACCTAACCACGTGTGCAGGTGACCATGCATGACCTAACCACATGTGCGGGTGATCATGCATGACCTAACCACGTGTGCAGGTGACCATGCATGACCTAACCACGTGTGCGGGTGATCATGCATGACCTTACCACGTGTGCAGGTGACCATGCATGACCTTACCACGTGTACAGGTGACCATGCATGACCTAGCCACGTGTACAGGTGACCATGCATGACCTAGCCACGTGTGCAGGTGACGATGGATGACCTAACCACGTATGCAGGTGACCATGCATAACCTAGCCACGTGTGCAGGTGATCATGCATGACCTAACCGCGTGTGCAGGTGACCATGCATGACGCAACCACGTATACAGGTGACCGTGCATGACCTAGCCACATGTGCAGGTGACCATGCATGACCTAACCACGTGTGCAGGTGATCTTGCATGACCTAACCACGTGTGCAGGTGACCATGCAAGACCTAGCCACGTATGCAGGTGACCATGCATGACCTAACCCGTGTGCAGGTGATCTTGCATGACCTAACCACGTGTGCAGGTGACCATGCAAGACCTAGCCACGTATGCAGGTGACCATGCATGACCTAACCCGTGTGCAGGTGATCATGCATGACCTAACCACGTGTGCAGGTGACCATGCAAGACCTAGCCACGTGTGCAGGTGACCATGCAAGACCTAGCCACGTATGCAGGTGACCATGCATGACCTAACCACGTGTGCAGGTGACCATGCATGACCTAACCACGTGTACAGCTCTCGTCCTGCTTGCCATCTGTAATACATGAACTTCTTCCTGAAACTTGAACAAGCTGTTGCCCTGGAGAGCGCGCGCTCTGCACACGGTCGTAGAGAGAGAGAGAGAGAGAGAGAGAGAGAGAGAGAGAGAGAGAGAGAGAGAGAGAGAGAGAGAGAGAGAGAGAATTCCCATGTTACATGTCTGTACTTTGTGTAAATGATGATTATTGAACCAAGTCAAACGACTGAAAATCATGTATTTCATCGTATATCGTAATATTGATCTTGAATATCGACCTGTATTGTCATATTGATCTTAGATATCGACGTATATCGTAATATTGATCTTGAATATCGACGTGTATTGTCATATTGATCTTAGATATCGACGTATATTGTAATATTGATCTTGAATATCGACGTGTATTGTCATATTGATCTTAGATATCGACGTATATCGTAATATTGATCTTGAATATCGACGTGTATTGTCATATTGATCTTAGATATAGACGTATATTGTAATATTGATCTTGAATATCGACGTATACTGTAATATTGATCTTAGATATCTACGTGTATTATAATATTGATCTTGTATATCGACGTATATTGTAATATTGATCTTGAATATCGACGTATATTGTAATATTGATCTTGAATATCAACGTATAATGTAAAATTGATCTTGAATATCGACGTATATTGTAATATTGATCTTGAATATCTTATATTGAAATATTGATCTTGAATATCGACGTATATTGTAATATTGATCTTGAATATCGACGTATATTGTAATATTGATCTTGAATATTTATATTGAAATATTGATCTTGAATATCGACGTATATTGTAATATTGATCTTGTATATCGACGTATATTGTAATATTGATCTTCAATATCGACGTATATTGTCATATTGATCTTGAATATCGACGTATATTGTAATATTGATCCTGAATATCGACGTATATCGTAATAATGATCTTGAATATCGACGTATATTGTAATATTGATCTTGAATATCGACGTATATCGTAATATTGATCTTGAATATGTTATATTGAAATATTGATCTTGAATATCGACGTATATTGTAGTATTGATCTTGAATATCGACGTATATTGTAATATTGATCTTGAATATCTTATATTGAAATATTGATAATGAATATCGACATATATTGAAATACTGATCTTGAATATCGACGTATATTGTAATATTGATCTTGAATATCGACGTATATTGTAATATTGATCTTGAATATCAACGTATATTGTAATATTGATCTTGAATATCGACGTATATTGTAATATTGATCTTGAATATCGACGTATATTGTAATATTGATCTTGAATATCAACGTATATTGTAATATTGATCTTGAATATCAACGTATATTGTAATATTGATCTTGAATATCAACGTATATTGTAATATTGATCTTGGATATCGACGTATATTGTAATATTGATCTTGAATATCGACGTATATTGTAATATTGATCTTGAATATCGACGTATATTGTAATATTGATCTTGACGTATATGGATCGTATACTCCTAAGTTTGTTGTCAAATTGTAACGTGTGACATTATTGAGCCATGATGCTCCACCACCAGACACACGGGTCAGTACCTGCTCCCTCACTGTCACTAACGTTCATACGGGCACCAGACACACGGGTCAAGACCTGCTCCCTCACTGTCACTAACGTTCATACGGGCACCAGACACACGGGTCAAGACCTGCTCCCTCACTGTCACTAACGTTCATACGGGCACCAGACACACGGGTCATGACTTGCTCCCTCACTGTCACTAACGTTCATACGGGCACCAGACACACGGGTCATGACTTGCTCCCTCACTGTCACTAACGTTCATACGGGCACCAGACACACGGGTCAGTACCTGCTCCCTCACTGTCACTAACGTTCATACGGGCACCAGACACACGGGTCAGTACCTGCTCCCTCACTGTCACCAACGTTCATACGGGCACCAGACACACGGGTCAGGACTTGCCCCCTCACTGTCACTAACGTTCATACGGGTTGTAGTTTTTGGTGTGTGTCTCGACGTTGGGTCACGTAACACCGTGACCAGTTTACTAACACACACACACACACACACACACACACACACACACACACACAACAAACCAGTTGTTTGTGCCGTTAGTAGAGATGGTTGAGGTTAAGTGTTGTGATGCCGTGTACACACGATCACTATTACCGTCACGATCAATACTGACATTATGATTGGTCAATACTGTCAACACATGGTCGTGACTGAGGGAGGGTCAGTAACCAACCAGTTGTGAGTACATCACTTGGTTGTTCTCAGCGATTGTTATAATCATTATTTTCATTATTATTATCATTATTATTAAAGAGAAATGGAAAATAAGGACAACGTTAGAATTGTAATTATTCTGGTAATTCTTTACATAAAGCGATAAATTGTTGTAGTCAAGTTTTCTCGTCTTGATCTTGCCAATTATGTGTCATTGTGACAGTGTTATGTTTGACGTGGCTGTGGCAACACTGATGGCAATGAGGGACAGTATAGCCAACACACGACCGGTAGGTAGTCATCCCCTAGGCCCCGCCCACGCCCCGCCCACGCCCCGCCCACACACTGGCACCTGGTTGCCAAATGTTTGAAAATCCGTCACTAGGAATTGTGGGTCTTGACAGCACGTCAGCAGGAGGCGGACACCGTCAGTAATAGTGAGAGTAAGTAATAGGGGTGATGTGTAGTGTGCTTAACGTGTGATTTACCGGCTTGTCTGTCACGCAGGAGTTCTGATGTAGAAACAGACACCATCTTAAGAGAGGGGGGGGGGGGGGGGATCATGGCATCTCATCAACCTATGATTTTCTCTGTGTTTGTTTTTCTTCTGTGTCCCTTTTTGTCCCTCTCAAGTTCCTCTTCATATTGTTCTCACCCGTTCAACTGAAATATAGAAACATAATATTCAAAGTAATAACACTGTCAAGTCTTAACCACCATCACGTCTCCTTTGAGTCGGACATTGCTGCTCATAACACTTACATTGCTGCCCGTAACCCTTACATTTCTACCTGTAACACTTACATTGCTGCTCATAACACTTACATTGCTGCCTGTAACTCTTACATTTCTACCTGTAACACTTACATTGCTGCCCGTAACCCTTACATTTCTACCTGTAACACTTACATTGCTGCTCATAACACTTACATTGCTGCCTGTAACTCTTACATTTCTACCTGTAACACTTACATTGCTGCTCATAACACTTACATTGCTGCCTGTAACCCTTACATTTCTACCTGTAACACTTACATTGCTGCTCATAACACTTACATTGCTGCCCGTAACCCTTACATTTCTACCTGTAACACTAACATTGCTGCTCATAACACTTACATTGCTGCCTGTAACTCTTAGATTGCTGCCTGTAACACTTACATTGCTGCCCTAAGACTTACATTGCTGCTCATAACACTGACATTGATGCCCGTAACGCTTACGTTGTTGCCCGTAACACTAAGATTGCTTCTCATAACAATTACATTGCTGCTTGTAACTCATAGATTGCTGCCTGTAACACTTACATTGCTGCCCTAAGACTTACATTGCTGCTCATAACACTGACATTGATGCCCGTAACGCTTACGTTGTTGCCCGTAACACTAACATTGCTTCTCATAACAATTACATTGCTGCTTGTAACTCATAGATTGCTGCCTGTAACACTTACATTGCTGCCCGTAACACTTACATTGCTGCTCATAACACTTAAATTGCTGCCCGTGACCCTTACATTGCTGCTTGTAACACTTGTCCTTCTCACGTGTTCGTCATTGGCAAGTTATATGGAATTTGTGTCACGGGTGATCAGTAGTGATGTAAGCAATGTTATATAGACATTTCTCCATGAACGTTACAGTTTGATAAATGATGAAAATAATAAAAATAATGATAATAATGATAATAGTAATAATAATGATAATGATAATAATGATAATAATAATAATGATAAGTGAGTCAGTTGTTCGCTTATGATACAGCGCTGGTGGCTGATTCGTGTGAAAAACTGCAGAAGCTGGTGACTGAGTTTGGTAAAGTGTGTGAAAGAAGAAAGCTGAGAGTAAATGTGAATAAGAGCAAGGTTATTAGGTACAGTAGGGTTGAGGGACAAGTCAATTGGGAGGTAAGTCTGAATGGAGAAAAACAGGAGGAAGTGAAGTGTTTTAGATATCAGAGAGTGGATTTGGCAGCGGATGGAACCATGGAAGCGGGTGGGGGAGGGGGCGAACGTTCTGGGAGCGTTGAAGAATGTGTGGAAGTCGAGAACATTATCTCGGAAAGCAAAAATGGATATGTTTGAAGGAATAGTGGTTCCAACAGTGTTATATGGTTGCGAGGCGTGGGCTATGGATGTTGTGCGGAGGAGGGGGGATGTGCTGGAAATGAGATGTTTGAGGACAATATGTGGTGTGAGATGGTTTGATCGAGTAAGTAATAATAGGGTAAGAGAGATGTGTGGTAATAAAAAGAGTGTGGTTGAGAGAGCAGAAGAGGGTGTTTTGAAATGGTTTGGTCACATGGAGAGAATGAGTGAGGAAATATTGACCAAGAGGATATATGTGTCAGAGGTGGAGGGAACGACGAGAAGTGGGAGACCAAATTGGAGATGGAAGGATGGAGTGAAAAAGATTTTGAGTGACGGGGCCTGAACATGCAGGAGGGTGAAAGGCGTGCAAGGAATAGAGTGAATTGGAACGATGTGGTATACCGGGGTCGAACTGCTGTCAGTGGACTGAACCAGGGCATGTGAAGCGTCTGGGGTAAACCATGGAAAGTTGTGTGGGGCCTGGATGCGGAAAGGGAGCTGTGGTTTCGTTGCATTATTACATGACAGCTAGAGACTAAATGTGAACGAATGTGGCCTTTGTTGTCCTTCCCTAGCGCTACCTCGCGCACACGAGGGGGGAGAGGGTTGTTATTTTATGTGTGGCGGGGTGGCGATGGGAATGAATGAAGGCAGACAGTATGAATTATGTACATGTGTATATATTGTTACGAACTCAATACTTATTCGAGCAAGGTCGCCAGTAACATATGTTACAAATACTATACTGATCCTCGTCTTTGCAAGGACGTTAGATTTGTCAAGTTGCACAACTCAAGATAAGACAGTGATAAAGTTATGGGGTTGAATTAAAGACCAGCATTACATTAAATCTACTTATAATGAAAGAATTCAAGTGTACAAAGATAGGCACATAAATCAGGCATGAAGCATTTACGTTAACACTGAAAGTGAGTGTAACATTGAACATGAGTTAACTCTGAACATGAGTTAACTTCCAGATAAGATTTCAAGCCAGGAGATGTCTTTCTTGTGACACTTAGTTACACTTGACGTGACACAATGAACTTCATCGTTACACTTATCTAAACCTGATGTAACACAGTAAACACTTAGCTAAACCTGACGTGACACAGTAGTAACGGGCTTATAGCACAACACTCGGGTAACGGGCTTATAACACAGCACTCGGGTAACGGGCTTATTGCACAGCAGGGCTTACAGGCTTACAGGTTTACAGCAGGGGACACCACCCACCTCGCTGGGCTAGAGAGAGAGGAATCCAATCTCAGCGGGTGTAGTGGGTACCAGTAAAGACAAGCGTCCACCCTTGCTGCTATACAACCTTACATTTGATTGGCTATGGAAATATAAACAATTCTTATTGGTTGAAGGATCCCAGAGACTCGGCGCAGTCACACTCTCGTCTTTTTTTTGCAAACGTCAGCAGCGATGACATACGGTGGTGAACTACCCCCGCAGCTGACCCCGCCAGATGGTGGGTGGACAGAAACACCGAGCCAGCCTCAGACATCATCACTCCTCGCCCTGATAAGAAATAGCAACAACATGATACACGAGGACACACACACGTGTTCGTAACAATATGTATATGTCTGTGTGTGTATATATATATATATATATATATATATATATATATATATATATATATATATATATACACACATGTTACACTTAATCGCTGTTTCCCGCTTGAGCGAGTTAGCGCAAGGAAACACACACACACACACACACATATATATATATATATATATATATATATATATATATATATATATATATATATATATATATATATATATATATATATACAACGTATATATATATATATATATACGTTGAGATTTTTAGGTATGTATATTTGTGTGTGTGGACGTGTATGTATATACATGTGTATGTGGGTGGGTTGGGCCATTTCTTTCGTCTGTTTCCTTGCGCTACCTCGCTAACGCGGGAGACAGCGACAAAGCAAAATAAATAAAATAAAATTGATAATGATAATGATAATAATGATAATAATGATAATAATAATGATAATATATTTATTTATTTATTTTTTGTTACACTTAATCGCTGTTTCCCGCTTGAGCGAGTTAGCGCAAGGAAACACACACACACACACACACACACACATATATATATATATATATATATATATATATATATATATATATATATATTTTTTTTTTTTTTTTTTTTTTTTTTTTTTTTCATACTATTCACTATTTCCCGCGTTAGCGAGGTAGCGTTAAGAACAGAGGACTGAGCCTTTGAGGGAATATCCTCACTTGGCCCCCTTCTCTGTTCCTTCTTTTGAAAATCTAAAAAACGAGAGGGGAGGATTTCCAGCCCTCCGCTCCCTTCCCTTTTAGTCGCCTTCTACGACACGCAGGGAATACGTGGGAAGTATTCTTTCTCCTCTATCCCCAGGGATATATATATATATATATATATATATATATATATATATATATATATATATATATATATATATATATATATATATATATGTCAGTGGATGGGCCATTCTTTTGCTTCCCGGCACTTCCCCGTTGATGTGGGAGATGTCAACCAAGCATAATAAAAAAGATTATATTTGTTTCCATTACACTCTGTCGCTTTCTCCCGCGTCAGCAAGGTAACACAAGGAAACAGATGAAAGAATGGCCCATCCCACGCACATACGCACATATACATACCTATACATTTCAACGTATACATACATTTACACACAAAGACTTATACACATATACACAACACATGAACATATCCACACTTGCTGCCTACATCCATTCCTGTCGCCACCCCGCCACACATGAAATGGCACCCCCTTCCCCGTGCACGTGTGTGAGGTAACGCTAGGAAAACACAACAAAGGCCACAATCGTTCACACTCAGTCTCCAGCTGCCGTGTGTAATGCACCAAAACCAACTGGGTAACACCTGCCTTCTGCTAGCCTGTAGGATTAAGGCTTAGGACTCTATTCCTGTTATATACAATCCCACAGAAGGTGCATGACTGTATAATCCATCTCACGGACATGGGTACAGAGCGTATGATAATTAAGAAGTATTATATAATGTATCAAAAAATAAGTTATATAACAGAGTTAGTGGAAAGTTGATTCTCTCATGCATAATACTTTTTAATTCCATTACAAACAAATCATATAATAGATTACAAAGTTTGCTTATTATCAGCATCACAAACATCACATACAAATGGGTTTCAAAACAAAAAAAAATGAAGATGTTCCTTTTATTATGAATACCAAGGGCATAATAAGACTCCATATATGTATATATATATATATATATATATATATATATATATATATATATATATATATATATAGATAGATAGATAGATAGATAGATAGATAGATATACGCCTATACACGCACATGTACATACATGCACATATCAACGGATATACACATGTACATACACAGACACACATATATACACATGTATATGATGATACTTGCTGCCTTCATCCATTCCCGCCGCTCTCTCTCTCTCTCTCTCTCTCTCTCTCTCTCTCTCTCTCTCTCTCTCTCTCTCTCTCTCTCTCTCTCTCTCTCTATATATATATATATATATATATATATATATATATATATATATATATATATAATATATATACATATATATATATGTATATATACACATATCTTATTATACTTTCTCGCTGTCTCCTGCGTTAGCGAGGTAGCGCAAGGAAACTGACGAAACAATGGCCCAACCCACCCACATACACATGTATATATATAAACGCCCACTCACGCTCATATACATACCTATACATTTCAACGTATACGTACATATACATACACAGACATATACATATATACACATGTACCTATTCATACATGCTGCCTTCATCCAATCTCGCCGCCACCCCGCCACACATGAAATGGCTCCCCCTTCCCCCCCCGCGTGCGCGCGAAGTAGCGCTAGGAAAAGACAACAAAGGCCACATTCGTTCACACTCAATCTATACTTGTCATGTGTAATTCACCGAAACCACAGCTCACTTTCCACATCCAGGCCCCGCAAAACTTTCCATGGTTTACCCCAGACGCTTCAAATGCCCTGGTTCAATCCACTGACAGCACGTCGACTCCGTTACACCACATCGTTCCAATTCACTCTATTCCTTGCACGCTTTTCACCCTCCTGTATGTTCAGGCCTCAATCGCTCAAAACCTTTTTCACTCCATCTTTCCATCTCCAAATTAGTCTCCCACTTCTCGTTCCCTCCACCTCTGACACATATATCCTCTTGGTCAGTCTTTCCTCACTCATTTCAAAACACCCTCTTCCGCTCTCTCAACCACACTCTTTTTATTACCACACATCTCTCTTACCCTATTATTACTTACTCGATCAAACCACCTCACACCACATATTGTCCTCAAACATCTCATTTCCAACACATCCACCATCCTCCATACATCCCTATCTATTGCCCTTGCCTCACAACCATATAACATTGTTGGAATCACCATTCCTTCAAACATACCCATTTTTTCTCTCCAAGATAACGTTTTCGCCTTCCACACATTCTTCAACGCTCCCAGAACCTTCGCCCCTTCCCCCACCCTACGACTCACTTCCGCTTCCATGGTTCCATCTGCTGCCAAATCCACTCCCAGATATCTAAAACACTTCACTTCCTCTAGTTTTTCTCCATTCAAACTGACCTCCCAGTTTACTTGTCCCTCAACCTTACTGAACCTAATAACCTTGCTCTTATTCACATTTACCCTCAACATTCTTCTTTCACACATTTTAGCAAACTCAGTCACCAACTTCTGCAGTTTCTCACCCGAATTACCCACCAGCGCTGTATCATCAGCGAACAACAACTGACTCACTTCCCAAGCCTTCTCATCCACAACAAACTGCATACTTGCCCCTCTCTCCACACCTCGTGCATTCACCATCCATAAACAAATTAAACAACCATGGAGACATCACACACCCCTGCCGCAAATCGACATTCACTGGGAACCAATCACTTTCCTCTCTTCCTACTGGGTTCGATCCTGGCTGTTGGAGGTTTGTATGATATATATATATATATATATGTATATATATATTTTTTTTTTTTTTTTTTTTATACTTTGTCGCTGTCTCCCGCGTTTGCGAGGTAGCGCAAGGAAACAGACGAAAGAAATGCCCCCCCCCCCCATACACATGTACATACACACGTCCACACACGCAAATATACATACCTACACAGCTTTCCATGGTTCTTACTCCATGGTTTACTTCAGACGCTTCACATGCCTTGCTTCAATCCACTGACAGCACGTCAACCCCTGTATACCACATGACTCCAATTCACTCTATTTCTTGCCCTCCTTTCACCCTCCTGCATGTTCAGGCCCCGATCACACAAAATCTTTTTCACTCCATCTTTCCACCTCCAATTTGGTCTCCCTCTTCTCCTCGTTCCCTCCACCTCCGACACATATATCCTCTTGGTCAATCTCTCCTCACTCATTCTCTCCATGTGCCCAAACCATTTCAAAACACCCTCTTCTGCTCTCTCAACCACGCTCTTTTTATTTCCACACATCTCTCTTACCCTTACGTTACTTACTCGATCAAACCACCTCACACCACACATTGTCCTCAAACATCTCATTTCCAGCACATCCATCCTCCTGCGCACATCTCTATCCATAGCCCACGCCTCGCAACCATACAACATTGTTGGAACCACTATTCCCTCAAACATACCCATTTTTGCTTTCCGAGATAGTGTTCTCGACTTCCACACATTTTTCAAGGCTCCCAAAATTTTCGCCCCCTCCCCCACCCTATGATCCACTTCCGCTTCCATGGTTCCATCCGCTGACAGATCCACTCCCAGATATCTAAAACACTTCACTTCCTCCAGTTTTTCTCCATTCAAACTCACCTCCCAATTGACTTGACCCTCACCCCTACTGTACCTAATAACCTTGCTCTTATTCACATTTACTCTCAACTTTCTTCTTCCACACACTTTACCAAACTCAGTCACCAGCTTCTGCAGTTTCTCACATGAATCAGCCACCAGCGCTGTATCATCAGCGAACAACAACTGACTCACTTCCCAAGCTCTCTCATCCCCAACAGACTTCATACTTGCCCCTCTTTCCAGGACTCTTGCATTTACCTCCCTTACAACCCCATCCATAAACAAATTAAACAACCATGGAGACATCACACACCCCTGCCGCAAACCTACATTCACTGAGAACCAATCACTTTCCTCTCTTCCTACACGTACACATGCCTTACATCCTCGATAAAAACTTTTCACTGCTTCTAACAACTTGCCTCCCACACCATATATTCTTAATACCTTCCACAGAGCATCTCTATCAACTCTATCATATGCCTTCTCCAGATCCATAAATGCTACATACAAATCCATTTGCTTTTCTAAGTATTTCTCACATACATTCTTCAAAGCAAACACCTGATCCACACATCCTCTACCACTTCTGAAACCGCACTGCTCTTCCCCAATCTGATGCTCTGTACATGCCTTCACCCTCTCAATCAATACCCTCCCATATAATTTACCAGGAATACTCAACAAACTTATACCTCTGTAATTTGAGCACTCACTCTTATCCCCTTTGCCTTTGTACAATGGCACTATGCACGCATTCCGCCAATCCTCAGGCACCTCACCATGAGTCATACATACATTAAATAACCTTACCAACCAGTCAACAATACAGTCACCCCCTTTCTTAATAAATTCCACTGCAATACCATCCAAACCTGCTGCCTTGCCGGCTTTCATCTTCCGCAAAGCTTTTACTACCTCTTCTCTGTTTACCAAATCATTTTCCCTAACCCTCTCACTTTGCACACCACCTCGACCAAAACACCCTATATCTGCCACTCTGTCATCAGACACATTCAACAAACCTTCAAAATACTCATTCCATCTCCTTCTCACATCACCGCTACTTGTTATCACCTCCCCATTTACGCCCTTCACTGAAGTTCCCATTTGCTCCCTTGTCTTACGCACCCTATTTACCTCCTTCCAGAACATCTTTTTATTTTCCCTAAAATTTACTGATAGTCTCTCACCCCAACTCTCATTTGCCCTTTTTTTCACCTCTTGCACCTTTCTCTTGACCTCCTGTCTCTTTCTTTTATACTTCTCCCACTCAATTGCATTTTTTCCCTGCAAAAATCGTCCAAATGCCTCTCTCTTCTCTTTCACTAATACTCTTACTTCTTCATCCCACCACTCACTACCCTTTCTAAACAGCCCACCTCCCACTCTTCTCATGCCACAAGCATCTTTTGCGCAATCCATCACTGATTCCCTAAATACATCCCATTCCTCCCCCACTCCCCTTACTTCCATTGTTCTCACCTTTTTCCATTCTGTACACAGTCTCTCCTGGTACTTCCCCACACAGGTCTCCTTCCCAAGCTCACTTACTCTCACCACCTTCTTCACCCCAACATTCACTCCTCTTTTCTGAAAACCCATACTAATCTTCACCTTAGCCTCCACAAGATAATGATCAGACATCCCTCCAGTTGCACCTCTCAGCACATTAACATCCAAAAGTCTCTCTTTCGCACGCCTGTCAATTAACACGTAATCCAATAACGCTCTCTGGCCATCTCTCCTACTTACATAAGTATACTTATGTATATCTCGCTTTTTAAACCAGGTATTCCCAATCATCAGTCCTTTTTCAGCACATAAATCTACAAGCTCTTCACCATTTCCATTTACAACACTGAACACCCCATGCATACCAATTATTCCCTCAACTGCCACATTACTCACCTTTGCATTCAAATCACCCATCACTATAACCCGGTCTCGTGCATCAAAACCGCTAACACACTCATTTAGCTGCTCCCAAAACACTTGCCTCTCATGATCTTTCTTCTCATGCCCAGGTGCATATGCACCAATAATCACCCACCTCTCTCCATCAACTTTCATATATATATATATATATATATATATATATATATATATATATATATATATATATATATATTATACTTTGTCGCTGTCTCCCGCGTTAGAGAGGTAGCGCAAGGAAACAAGCGAAAGAATGGCCCAACCCATCCACATACACATGTATATACATACACGTCCACACACACACATATACATATGTATACATTTCAGCATATACATACACAGACATATACATATATACACATGTACATAATCCATACTTGCTGATTTTGTTCATTCCCGTCGCCTCCCCGCCACACATGAAATGACAACCCCCTCCCCCCGCATGCGCGCGAGCTGCCTCTAGGAAAAGACAACAAAGGCCACATTCGTTCACACTCAGTCTCTAGCTGTCATGTATAATGCACCGAAACCGCAGCTCCCTTTCCACATCCAGCCCCACAAAACATTCCATGGTTTACCCCCAGACGCTTCACATGCCTTGGTTTGATCCATTGACAGCACGTCGACCCCGGTATACCACATCGTTCCAATGCACTCTATTCCTTGCACGCCTTTCACCCTCCTGCATGCTCAGGCCCCGATCGCTCAAAATCTTTTTCACTCCATCCTTCCACCTCCCATTTGGTCTCCCACTTCTCGTTCCCTCCACCTCTGACACATATATCCTCTTTGTCAGTCTTTTCTCACTCATTCTCTCCATGTGACCAAACCATTTCCAAACACCCTTTTCTGCTCTCACAACCACATTCTTTTTAATACCACACATCTGTCTTACCCTTTCATTACTTACTCGATCAAACCACCTCACACCACATATTGTCCTCAAACATCTCATTTCC
>NC_092233.1:32379019-32406519 GCF_036320965.1 Panulirus ornatus
ACAGAGTGATTTGTTAATGGCCTTCCTGTAAACAAATGAGTGCGTGTTAATGCAGCTTGCACCCGGACACAAAGCGTAGGCCGAATTCGTTTACTATGTGTGTGACGTACAGTCGTCCATGATATTTGTTTAGTTGTGATACAGTGGATAACTGTTCTCTCGGATAGCGGTAGAGGTGTTCGCTTCTCTGCCCATGTTATTGTAGATATTCATAATGGACTTAAAGGTTTCTGTAAGTTTACATGAGAAAGACAGACAACAGGAGACGTGATTGAGCCACGACTGAGTTGTCTGAAAAAGAAAGAAAATATTTAACTTAAAAAATGTAATTCCGGTGGGTACTTTTTTAAGCATTTAACTGACTCTCCACCGCTGCACATTAGCCTTCTTTTGTCCCCGTTTTCGCTATTGTTTATCCGTCTATTTTTGTCGTTTTTCTCAAAGTATACAGTGATTTATGAGACATTTGTCTCAACGACTTTTGAAGGTGTTTATAGCCTTAGCATTCACTACGTCTGACGGTGACTTATTCCTGTGCTCATCTCATAGGAAAAGTGTTTCCCCACGTCCGTACTGCATCTTTTAGCTCTGAGTTTTATTCCATTTGTCCTGATAACTGTATTTTCCTGTATTTCGAAAAGACGTTCGTGACTTACTTTATCGAACTTGTTTAGAATTTTGAACATAGATTAAGTCGTCGCGGTCTACTTTTTTTATTTCTATTTATTTATTTATTTATTTGTTTTTAAGGAAGAAGAGATCCAATTCTTTTAGCCTCTCTTCGTATGCCAGATTTCGAAAGGGCGGATCAATTTTGTCGTGCATCTTTGTATTTGTTCTAATTTTTCCTCGTTTTTCTTTTATAGTTTGGAGACCAAAACTGGAGTGCATATTCAAGGTGTGGTCTTACTAGACAATTATTAAGTGTGAGAATTGTTTCTGGTGTCTTGTAATCTATGTTCCTGACTATGAAACCTAACCTAACCTAACCTAACATTTGGTTGCCTTTTATACTTGCTGCTTGACACTGTTTCGTGTGCTTCAGATTGTTGCTAATAACAACTCCAAGGTCCTTTTCTTCATCTACTTTAGTTAGAGAGTTCCCGAAAAGTTTACAGTCGTAACGTATTGTAAGATCTCTGAATCATTTCGCAATTCCGACTGTTTAAGGTTCTGCCTCCTAGTTTAGTATCATGAGCATATATATATATATATATATATATATATATATATATATATATATATATATATATATATATATATATATATATATATATCCCTGGGGATAGGGGAGCAAGAATTCTTCCCACGTATTCCCTGCGTGTCGTAGAAGGCGACTAAAAGGGGAGGGAGCGGGGGGCTGGAAATCCTCCCCTCTCGTTTTTTTTTTTAATTTTCCAAAAGAGGGAACAGAGAATTGGGCCAGGTGAGGGTAGTCCCTCAAAGGCTCAGTCCTCTGTTCTTAACGCTACCTCGCTAATGCGGGAAATGGCGAATAGTTTGAAAGAAAGAAGAAAAGATATATATATATATATATATATATATATATATATATATATATATATATATATATATATATATATATATATATATATATATATATATATATATATATATATCATGCAAACCTCCAACAGCTAGGATTGATCAATACCCGGGACCCCTGTGCAAGAGGCGGGAATGCTAACCGCTAGGATATGGGCCTGGCTAATAGGAAATAACTATTCGAATACTATGTACTCGAATACCCTTTGTCTCACGTTGGTGAGCAACGGGGTCTACACCGGTCATTTCCCAACAGGCGCACATAGCCGGCTGATAGCATTTTTTTTATTCGTTGAAGTTGTTGTTATTTGTGATTAAACCTTCCCTACAACTCAGGAGGTGCGGGCCCTATGCTCTAGGGCGGCCTGCCAGAGGTGAGGGACCTAAGCACACTGGGCCTATGGAGTTGGGCTTGTAATACCACCCGGCCTCTACGAGCGCCAGGCCCGCTCTGTCTGTATTCGTTGAAACAAGTTAACAGATTTTGCTGTGAGAGAAAAATTCATGGTTATAAACGTCAATGTTTTGGGAAGTTGAAGCAATTGACTTGCTCTCTACGTTGAAAGGAAAGGGAAGAGATAACGGGCAAGTATTTACGAATTTTGGAGGAAATGGAAAACTTGTCTTTTAAAATGTGCCAGGTCATAGGTATTGGGAAAGACATGAGAAGGTAGAGATTTCCAAAGCTTCGACGTGTAGGGAAAAAACAATTAACAAAACGGCTCACCCTTGAGTTGCTGATGGCCACATAGTAATCATGTGACGCAGCAGCTTGCCGAGTATTGAGTGGTTTAGCTAGTGATGTATGCACTCAAGCAGCCAGCAATCGGGAGCAAAAATCATAGTGATACCTATAGAAGAGGGAAAGTGAACCAACGTTGTGGCGTAGGGCAAGGGGATCAAGTTTGGAAGTTAGCCTGGGACAGTTTATAAGTCGGACCGCTTTCGACTCACCTCTGTCAAGTAAGGATGCAGAGCTACAACCACCCCAGATGTTAGAGCAGCACTCCATGCAAGGACGAATCAGTCCTTTGTATAAACATAGCAACTGTTCGGAAAAAAAGGTATATTTCGAAATCTAAACAGGACTTGCAGTTTCTTAGAGGCAGACTCAGCTCCTGTTTGTCTGAGTGTAAAGCATTGAAACAGTTGACATACAAATCCATTTCTGCTCCTCTCGAATAACTTAAAGGGTTAGAATAACTGTAGAGATGCAGTAAATCATCATTATAATGCTAGTTTATACTGCGAAGCTCTAGGGGAAGACTTCATCTCTTATTTAGATAGGGTGGTTAGAGGAGAGGAAGAAGTGGAGACAGGGAAACGGATTCTTTGGCTTAGAAGAGAAGTTAGAAGCGTGTGCAGGTGTATGGTGTAGATTTGGTGATACTTGTGTTTGATTATCTGGAAAAGTGTTTTTTGACGCCTTGTTTATATGCCCTTGACAGGCTCGGGTGTGTAGGTGTTTATGATATATCTTTAGTTTTTTGTAAGGAGATTCGCTAAGCTCAGTGTAACATTGTTCAGTGTGTACGACAGTGGATGACAGGAGAGAGAACCATTCTTCCTAGCGCTTCAAAAATAGATTTGTTTAGCTTTGTTTTTATCTTCTGTTTCTTTCCGAATTTGTTTAGTGTGGTTCCCTGTGATCATACTAGATGATTATGTTGTGGCAGTGACTTGTTCAAGACTGGTATGTGAGTGACGTCATCGGCATACATGTCCACGCTCACGGCGTCACCGGGTGAGGGAAGGTCTGATGTGTAAGGCGTCACCTGGTGAGGGAAGGTCTGATGTGTAAGGCGTCACCTGGTGAGGGAATGTCTGATGTGTAAGGCGTCACCTGGTGAGGGAAGGTCTGATGTGTAAGGCGTCACCTGGTGAGGGAAGGTCTGATGTGTAAGGCGTCACCTGGTGAGGGAAGGTCTGATGTGTAAGGCGTCACCTGGTGAGGGAATGTCTGATGTGTAAGGCGTCACCTGGTGAGGGAATGTCTGATGTGTAAGGCGTCACCTGGTGAGGGAAGGTCTGATGTGTAAGGCGTCACCTGGTGAGGGAATGTCTGATGTGTAAGGCGTCACCTGGTGAGGGAAGGTCTGATGTGTAAGGCGTCACCTGGTGAGGGAATGTCTGATGTGTAAGGCGTCACCTGGTGAGGGAAGGTCTGATGTGTAAGGCGTCACCTGGTGAGGGAAGGTCTGATGTGTAAGGCGTCACCTGGTGAGGGAATGTCTGATGTGTAAGTTGTGATTAACGTTGGTGACAGGACGCTGCCCTGTTGTCCTCTTCTTAATAGAGTGAACATGTGTGACGGAGTTGACAATGATTCCTGCGTTGGTTTACAGTGTTCCTCAGTCGTCTTACTATGATGTGTGGGATGTCGTAGTTGTTTGTGTTGTACAAGACTGTTGTTACTCACACTTTGGTAAAGGTTTTGCTAACGTGTCATTGTATAACGATAATTTGTTCCTTGTTCGCTGGACATAAACAATATTTTTCTGACGTAGTCGCAGTTGCTGAGGTGGTGATTTTACCTATCCTGAAGTGGTATTGATCATTTTACCTATCCTGAAGTGGTATTGATTATTTACCTATCCTGAAGTGGTATTGATTATTTTACCTATCCTGAAGTGGTATTGATCATTTTACCTATCCTGAAGTGGTATTGATTATTTTACCTATCCTGAAGTGGAATTGATTATTTTACCTATCCTGAAGTGGAATTGATTATTTTACCTATCCTGAAGTGGTATTGATCATTTTACCTATCCTGAAGTGGTATTGATTATTTTACCTATCCTGAAGTGGTATTGATTATTTTACCTATCCTGAAGTGGTATTGATCATTTTACCTATCCTGAAGTGGTATTGATTATTTTACCTATCCTGAAGTGGTATTGATCATTTTACCTATCCTGAAGTGGTATTGATTATTTTACCTATCCTGAAGTGGTATTGATCATTTTACCTATCCTGAAGTGGTATTGATTATTTTACCTATCCTGAAGTGGTATTGATAATTTACCTATCCTGAAGTGGTATTGATTATTTTACCTATCCTGAAGTGGTATTGATCATTTTACCTATCCTGAAGTGGTATTGATTATTTTACCTATCCTGAAGTGGTATTGATCATTTTACCTATCCTGAAGTGGTATTGATTATTTTACCTATCCTGAAGTGGTATTGATTATTTTACCTATCCTGAAGTGGTATTGATTATTTTACCTATCCTGAAGTGGTATTGATCATTTTACCTATCCTGAAGTGGTATTGATTATTTTACCTATCCTGAAGTGGTATTGATCATTTTACCTATCCTGAAGTGGTATTGATTATTTTACCTATCCTGAAGTGGTATTGATCATTTTACCTATCCTGAAGTGGTATTGATTATTTTACCTATCCTGAAGTGGTATTGATCATTTTACCTATCCTGAAGTGGTATTGATCATTTTACCTATCCTGAAGTGGTATTGATCATTTTACCTATCCTGAAGTGGTATTGATCATTTTACCTATCCTGAAGTGGTATTGATCATTTTACCTATCCTGAAGTGGTATTGATCATTTTACCTATCCTGAAGTGGTATTGATTATTTTACCTATCCTGAAGTGGTATTGATCATTTTACCTATCCTGAAGTGGTATTGATCATTTTACCTATCCTGAAGTGGTATTGATCATTTTACCTATCCTGAAGTGGTATTGATCATTTTACCTATCCTGAAGTGGTATTGATCATTTTACCTATCCTGAAGTGGTATTGATTATTTTACCTATCCTGAAGTGGTATTGATTATTTTACCTATCCTGAAGTGGTATTGATCATTTTACCTATCCTGAAGTGGTATTGATTATTTTACCTATCCTGAAGTGGTATTGATCATTTTACCTATCCTGAAGTGGTATTGATCATTTTACCTATCCTGAAGTGGTATTGATTATTTTACCTATCCTGAAGTGGTATTGATAATTTTACCTATCCTGAAGTGGTATTGATCATTTTACCTATCCTGAAGTGGTATTGATCATTTTACCTATCCTGAAGTGGTATTGATCATTTTACCTATCCTGAAGTGGTATTGATTATTTTACCTATCCTGAAGTGGTATTGATTATTTTACCTATCCTGAAGTGGTATTGATCATTTTACCTATCCTGAAGTGGTATTGATCATTTTACCTATCCTGAAGTGGTATTGATCATTTTACCTATCCTGAAGTGGTATTGATCATTTTACCTATCCTGAAGTGGTATTGATCATTTTACCTATCCTGAAGTGGTATTGATTATTTTACCTATCCTGAAGTGGTATTGATCATTTTACCTATCCTGAAGTGGTATTGATTATTTTACCTATCCTGAAGTGGTATTGATCATTTTACCTATCCTGAAGTGGTATTGATCATTTTACCTATCCTGAAGTGGTATTGATCATTTTACCTATCCTGAAGTGGTATTGATCATTTTACCTATCCTGAAGTGGTATTGATTATTTTACCTATCCTGAAGTGGTATTGATCATTTTACCTATCCTGAAGTGGTATTGATCATTTTACCTATCCTGAAGTGGTATTGATCATTTTACCTATCCTGAAGTGGTATTGATCATTTTACCTATCCTGAAGTGGTATTGATCATTTTACCTATCCTGAAGTGGTATTGATTATTTTACCTATCCTGAAGTGGTATTGATTATTTTACCTATCCTGAAGTGGTATTGATCATTTTACCTATCCTGAAGTGGTATTGATCATTTTACCTATCCTGAAGTGGTATTGATCATTTTACCTATCCTGAAGTGGTATTGATCATTTTACCTATCCTGAAGTGGTATTGATCATTTTACCTATCCTGAAGTGGTATTGATTATTTTACCTATCCTGAAGTGGTATTGATTATTTTACCTATCCTGAAGTGGTATTGATCATTTTACCTATCCTGAAGTGGTATTGATCATTTTACCTATCCTGAAGTGGTATTGATCATTTTACCTATCCTGAAGTGGTATTGATCATTTTACCTATCCTGAAGTGGTATTGATCATTTTACCTATCCTGAAGTGGTATTGATCATTTTACCTATCCTGAAGTGGTATTGATCATTTTACCTATCCTGAAGTGGTATTGATCATTTTACCTATCCTGAAGTGGTATTGATTATTTACCTATCCTGAAGTGGTATTGATCATTTTACCTATCCTGAAGTGGTATTGATTATTTACCTATCCTGAAGTGGTATTGATCATTTTACCTATCCTGAAGTGGTATTGATCATTTTACCTATCCTGAAGTGGTATTGATCATTTTACCTATCCTGAAGTGGTATTGATCATTTTACCTATCCTGAAGTGGTATTGATCATTTTACCTATCCTGAAGTGGTATTGATTATTTACCTATCCTGAAGTGGTATTGATCATTTTACCTATCCTGAAGTGGTATTGATTATTTACCTATCCTGAAGTGGTATTGATCATTTTACCTATCCTGAAGTGGTATTGATCATTTTACCTATCCTGAAGTGGTATTGATTATTTACCTATCCTGAAGTGGTATTGATCATTTTACCTATCCTGAAGTGGTATTGATTATTTACCTATCCTGAAGTGGTATTGATCATTTTACCTATCCTGAAGTGGTATTGATCATTTTACCTATCCTGAAGTGGTATTGACTAGGGTTACATAGATGATGGTCATCAAGGTGTCCTCGTACATAAGGTTTATAATCCTCTGGTAAAGTTTGCCTTGAGTGTGCCGGGAGGAGGAGACACGGGGCTGCAGTACGTACGTGGTCTGCCATCCTGGTTTGGTTATTATTATTACTGTGGCGTCTTCTGACCTTCGAGGAAGGTACTAACGTGCTGTAGGAAGTAACAGACTTATATGTGTCTTATGTATTTCCGGGATTCAGTTCGTGCATTTCTGGATGACCGATCAAAGTCTCCGGCAAGTTAACTGCTATTAAGATTTGGGTGGGGGTTAGGGGAGCCGTGCTGAGTGTGTGGTTTGATGTGGATACTTTCTTTCTGTGTTACGAGACAGGCAGTTGGCTTTATCTTGGTCATGATCTTGGTGTTAGTGACTGTTTTCTTCAAGCGTAATCATGATCTCTGTCATCCATGTGTTCATGATTTCTCTGGCCATTCCTCCTTCATCATCACTATATTGTTGACGTTTAGATATTTGTATTGTAAGCGTCCGACTCCCTACCCGAATCTTTGTGGGTCACAGTGTTTCTTGCGCCAGGCAGATGATGGTGTTTCCCCAGTCCAGGTTGTGTTGCGTTGTTCTCTTACGTTTTGCATCAAGGTTTTGCATCAAGGTTTTGCATCAAGGTGTGCTGGAGGTGTGTACGTTGTTTATCTACAAGATGTGGCCGGCCGTAGGAGTGGGCGTGGTGTAGGATATTGTGGAGACGATGTTTCGTTTGTCTTGTATGTTGAGTGGAGGAGGGTATGGTAATGTTTTGTATCTGTTGATGGAAATTGTGATTGTACTTTTGTGATGGTGTCGTACCAAGTATTTGGTGCCTTTCCTATTTCATCAGTTTGCTTTCCGTGAAGGTGGCTCGGTGTTTGAGAGATTTTTCCTGATCATTTTAGTTAATTGGTTGCCGTTGGTTGTCTGGTGGCCAGCTGATATGTGTCGGCAACGAGGATCGGAGCAGTTGATATCATGGGAAATATGGTCGCCCCTTGTGAGGTCACCTTGTCTGGTGTGGCTATTATGGCAGGTTTGATCATTTCCAAGGATCATATCTGGTTGGGTCAAGGCTGACTGACTCATAAAATGGCTAAGTTTGACTCACATGTTCAGCTCCAAATTGTTTTATAGATTTTACTATATTCCTGCCTGAGGTGTTTGAGGTAGGGTGTCCAACGTTTGTATGTGTAGTGTTTACTTCACCGAGGCTACAGGCGTGTTCTGGTGTCTAGCTACAGTTCATGTAGTATTCTGGTAGTATAAGACATCCACGCCATGACGGATGTAGATGTAGCAATATTTACTGGGCTATTGACGTCATTATGTATACTGATAAGTTATCAGAGAACTGCTAGTTATTGCATCTGTGTTGCAGGCCTCGGCTGTGGCCACACCTGCCTGTACCTGGCTCCTGTGGTTGAGTTGTGTTGACCGGGGTTTGGGTTGGTGTGTGTGTGTGTGTGTGTGTGTGTGTGTGTGTGTGTGGTATGAGACACCACAGTCGTTGTATGAGAACAAATGTCTGGTTCTTCCATCTTACTTGTATATACAAAAGTAAAGCTGATGTGTATCGTGTTTCACGTTATGTTGAATCACTGTTATCACTCAGGCATAACTGGTGATTTGATTTTTTTCCGATTTCATTTGTTTATCACTTGATTATTGACATATATGTGGGTTTATGCTCCTCCTTTCCCCCTCCACCACGCACACACACACACACTAAGTACGCTCGTGGGGGGGGGGGGGGGGGTTGCAGGTAACGGTGGTTGTATTTGTGTTTTCCCTCTTGGGAAAATTTGTTTATTCATCTCCAGCCAGATGGCAGTTGACGTGGTCTGCGGGAGGACCAGCCAGATGGCAGTTGACGTGGTCTGCGGGAGGACCAGCCAGATGGCAGTTGACGTGGTCTGCGGGAGGACCAGCCAGATGGCAGTTGACGTGGTCTGCGGGAGGACCAGCCAGATGGCAGTTGACGTGGTCTGCGGGAGGACCAGCTGGAGGTGCCTGAGTATTGTATGGAGGTGCAGAGTGTATGGCCAGAGGAAGAATACCGACCCTCAGCAGTGTAGTCCATCTTGAGCACATGCAACCCAAGGACAACCACTTTTTGCCAGTAGTGAAGTGCTCCCAGGAGCAGCGTCCTCACCAGTGGGACGGGACTGAGCTGCTTCTCTGCTGTTGTCCTTGACCCGCGTCCCAAGACACACTGGTGCCGGGATCTGAGACAGAAAACGGACGCGATGGCTGAGCTGAGACCACGGTAGATGCAGACACTGCTGCTTCTGCTACACTTGCTCTTCTCTACCATAACAGAGCAGGAACAGAAACTGCTGCTTCTGCTACACTTGCTCTTCTCTACCATAACAGAACAGGAAGATGTTAAGTCTCGTAGCAGCTCCTGCTGCTGACACATCTGCTGCTTATTATTGTGCTGGTAATCATAGCGCACATCATCTCGGTCTGTCCGGGGAAGCAGACGAGAGCATACCCACCAACAGGAGGGACAGCAAGAGCGGGAGGATCTGTAATGCCCGGCACAGTGTGCGGGAGGACGGCTTGTGGTAGGTGTATGGAACACTTGACACAGACCAGAGCTCTCTGTTGTGTGTGTGTGTGTGTGTGGAGACGAGCGCATCCCGAGCATGACTGGCTGGCTACTGTCTCAATGTTGATGATTTACGTAAAGATGGAAACAAGAGGTGTTGTCTGGTCCTGGATCTGGGTTTGATTCCCTCCCAGGAAGTGTACTCTCCTTCCTCTGGCAGATAATCTGTAAGTTTTATCTGTTCATTAATATATTGTGAATCCTTAGAAAGAAAATTAGGGAGATGAAGTTATATTTTTCTTTTTCGACCCTGCTTATGTCTGAGTCAAACTGTATGTTTTTAAGGAATTTGTCCCTGTATGATGCATGTCAGAATACTTCACTCGGGGAAAGTTCATTCGCTTTAGCTTTCACACATTTCCACGTACCCGGACGTTACTTTCTGAAATAATTGACAATCGGTTTGATTAGCATGGAGAGGTGGTGGGCGATAGAGTCAGTTGTAGCAAGCGACGCGTTTGGCTCTCCACCTTTGGTTTGCATCCACTGTAGTAAGGGAGTTGCCAGGCTTATGATAACTAACCCACCCTCTCACCATGACATTGTTACCAGTGTTTTATCCAGATCTTTAGGCAGGATAGAAATGGCTGCCGACTGCTTGCGAGAAATACATTCGGGAAAATATTTTATTGTTGGGTGATTAGACCACTGGACATGGCCATCCACCGTTCAGGTTGTGATGGCCAGGGAGGGAGGGAGTGGCAGTGGTCAAGGAGGGAGGGAGTGGCAGTGGTCAGGGAGGGAGGGAGTGGTAGTGGTCAGGGAGGGAGGGAGTGGCAGTGGTCAGGGAGGGAGGGAGTGGTAGTGGTCAAGGAGGAAGTAGTGGTAGCAATGGATGAGAGGAGGGAGTGTGGTGGTGAGGGAAGGTGTGATGACCTGGTGTTGGTGGTGGAGGGAAGGTGTGATGACCTGGTGTTGGTGGTGAGGGAAGGTGTGATGACCTGGTGTTGGTGGTGAGGGAAGGTGTGATGACCTGGTGTTGGTGGTGAGGGAAGGTGTGATGACCTGGTGTTGATGGTGAGGGAAGGTGTGATGACCTGGTGTTGGTGGTGAGGGAAGGTGTGATGACCTGGTGTTGGTGGTGAGGGAAGGTGTGATGACCTGGTGTTGATGGTGAGGGAAGGTGTGATGACCTGGTGTTGGTGGTGAGGGAAGGTGTGATGACCTGGTGTTGGTGGTGAGGGAAGGTGTGATGACCTGGTGTTGGTGGTGAGGGAAGGTGTGATGACCTGGTGTTGATGGTGGAGGGAAGGTGTGATGACCTGGTGTTGGTGGTGAGGGAAGGTGTGATGACCTGGTGTTGATGGTGGAGGGAAGGTGTGATGACCTGGTGTTGGTGGTGAGGGAAGGTGTGATGACCTGGTGTTGATGGTGGAGGGAAGGTGTGATGACCTGGTGTTGGTGGTGAGGGAAGGTGTGATGACCTGGTGTTGATGGTGAGGGAAGGTGTGATGACCTGGTGTTGGTGGTGAGGGAAGGTGTGATGACCTGGTGTTGGTGGTGAGGGAAGGTGTGATGACCTGGTGTTGGTGGTGAGGGAAGGTGTGATGACCTGGTGTTGATGGTGAGGGAAGGTGTGATGACCTGGTGTTGGTGGTGAGGGAAGGTGTGATGACCTGGTGTTGATGGTGAGGGAAGGTGTGATGACCCGGTGTTGGTGGTGAGGGAAGGTGTGATGACCTGGTGTTGGTGGTGAGGGAAGGTGTGATGACCTGGTGTTGGTGGTGAGGGAAGGTGTGATGACCTGGTGTTGGTGGTGAGGGAAGGTGTGATGACCTGGTGTTGGTGGTGAGGGAAGGTGTGATGACCTGGTGTTGGTGGTGAGGGAAGGTGTGATGACCTGGTGTTGGTGGTGAGGGAAGGTGTGATGACCTGGTGTTGGTGGTGAGGGAAGGTGTGGTGACCCTCTCCAGTTGTGGTCAGACTGAGGGCCGGGTTCAGGTCATGTAAGTACTGTACCGTCGAGCGGTATGGTTGGCAGTGACGCATCATCAACATTGTGAGTGGAACACCACGTACATTTCTATACACTTGACCACGTAGGTCACCGTGCAGCCCAGCCGTCAACAGTAGGGTCAAGCTCGCCCACTGTCAAGGTCAGGATGCGTGGCCCGGAATCCTCGAGAATATGATAGTGTAAGATGCCATCACATTACGCCATCACATTATGCCATCAGAAAACGGGAGGTGTAAGTATTTATCGTTTAATGGCGTTCGTCCTCCTGCTTCGTGGGGTCTGCCAGCCTTCCACCATCCCTGGCCCCTGGCGGCCACCATCATCACGTCTTGTCTGGCTGGTTCTGGATGTGTTGGAGGGAGAGTACATCATGCAGGCCAGGCCTACACTCTGGTGCATGACGATGACGAAATGAATCAGTAATGTTGTCATGAAGGAAGGAAACACCATGCACAGTTCTGTGTACTGATGTGCGCACTGTACCACTGAGCGAGGAGGAATGGTTTGCGACGGTGGAGGGAACAGGTGGATGAAGATGGTTTGGCAAGGTGGAGGGAACTGGTGGATGAAGATGGTTTGGCAAGGTGGAGGGAACAGATGGATAAAAATGGTTTGGGAAGGGGGAGGGAACAGGTGGATAAAAATGGTTTGGGAAGGGGGAGGGAACAGGTGGATAAAGGTGGTTTGGGAAGGTGGAGGGTACAGGTGGATAAAGATGGTTTGGCAAGGTGGAGGGTACAGGTGGATAAAGATGGTTTGGGAAGGGGGAGGGAACAGGTGGATAAAGATGGTTTGGGAAGGGGGAGGGAACAGGTGGATAAAGGTGGTTTGGGAAGGTGGAGGGTACAGGTGGATAAAGATGGTTTGGGAAGGGGGAGGGAACAGGTGGATAAAGGTGGTTTGGGAAGGTGGAGGGTACAGGTGGATAAAGATGGTTTGGGAAGGGGGAGGGAACAGGTGGATAAAGGTGGTTTGGGAAGGTGGAGGGTACAGGTGGATAAAGATGGTTTGGGAAGGGGGAGGGAACTGGTGGATAAAGATGGTTTGGGAAGGTGGAGGGAACAGGTGGATAAAGATAGCTTGGGAAGGTGGAGGGAACAGGTGGATAAAGATGGTTTGGGAAGGGGGAGGGAACAGGTGGATAAAGATGGTTTGGCAAGGTGGAGGGAATTGGTGGATAAAGATGGTTTGGGAAGGGGGAGGGAACTGGTGGATAAAGATGGTTTGGCAAGGTGGAGGGAACAGGTGGATAAAAATGGTTTGGGAAGGGGGAGGGAACAGGTGGATAAAGGTGGTTTGGGAAGGTGGAGGGTACAGGTGGATAAAGATGGTTTGGGAAGGTGGAGGGAACAGGTGGATAAAGATGGTTTGGGAAGGTGGAGGGAACAGGTGGATAAAGATAGCTTGGGAAGGTGGAGGAAACAGGTGGATAAATGGTTTGGGAAGGTGGCGGGAACAAGTGGATAAAGCTTTATGGTTTGTGAAAGGGGAGGGAACAGGTGGATGAAGATGGTTTAGGAAGGTGGAGAGAATAGGTGGATAAAGATAGCTTGGGAAGGTGGAGGGAACAGGTGGATAAGATGGTTTGGGAAGGTGGAGGGAACAGGTGGATAAGATATGGTTTGTGAAGGGGAGGGAACAGGTGGATAAAGATGGTTTAGGGAAGGTGGAGGAGAATAGTGGATAAAGATAGGCTTGGGAAGGTGGAGGGAACAGGTGGATAAAGATGGTTTGGGAAGGTGGAGGGAACAGGTGGATAAAGATGGTTTGGGAAGGGGGAGGGAACAGGTGGATAAAGATAGCTTGGGAAGGTGGAGGGAACAGGTGGAATAAATGGTTTGGGGAAGGTGGCGGGAACAGGTGGATAAAGCTTTATGGTTGGGAAAGGGGAGGGAACAGGTGGATGAAGATGGTTTGGGGAAGGTGGAGGAACAGGTGGATAAAGATGGTTTGGGAAGGTGGAGGGAACAGGTGGATAAAGATGGTTTGGGAAAGTGGAGGGAACAGTGGATAAAGATGGTTTGGGAAGGGGGAGGGAACAGGTGGATAAGATTGGTTTGGGAAGGGGGAAAGGGGGAAAAGGTGGATAAAGATGTTTGGGAAGGGGGAGGGAACAGGTGATAAATTTTTTGGGGAAGGTGGGGAACGGTTTGGAAAAAGGGGGTTTGGAAAGGGTTAGGGAAAAGGGTGGATAAAGAGGGTTTTTTGGAAGGGGGGGGGAAACGGTGGAAAAAAAAGATGGTTTTGGGAAGGGGGGGAGACGGGGATAAAGATGGTTGGGAAAGGGTTGGGGGGAACGGGTGGAAAAAATTTTTTGGAAGGGGGGAACAGGGGATAAAAAGGTTGGAAGGGGAGGGAACGGTGGATAAAGAGGTTTGGAAGGGGAAAGGAAAGGTGGATAAAGAGGGTTTTGGAAGGTGGGGGGAACAGGTGGATAAAGATGGTTTGGGAAGGTGGGGGGAAATTGGATAAAAAGGTTTGGGAAGGGGAGGAACAGGTGGATGAAGAGTTTTAAGGGGAGGGAACGGTGGAAAAAAAATAGGTGGGAAGGGTTTAGGGAACAGGTGGATAAAGCTGGTTTTGGGAAGGTGGAGGGAACAGGTGGATAAAAAATAGGTTTGGGAAGGGGGGAGGGAACAGGTGGTATAAGGTGGTTTGGGGAAGGGTGGAGGGTACAGGTGGATAATGATGGTTTGGCAAGGTGGAGGGGTACCAGGTGGATAAAGCATGGTTTCGGGAAGGGGGAGGAACAGGGGATAATAGATGGATTTGGGAAGGGGGAAGAACTGGTGGATGAAGATAGGTTTCGGAAGGTGGAGGGAAACACGAACGGATAAAGATAGCTTGGGAAGGCGGATGGGAACAGGTGGATAAAGGATGAGTTTGCGACGTGGAGGGGAACTGGTGGATGAAGATGTTCGGGAAGGTGGAGGGAACGGATGGATAAAGATAGCTTGGGAAGTGGAGGGAACAGGTGGATAAAGATGTTTGCGACGGTGGAGGGAACATGGTGGATAAAGATGGTTTGGGAAGTTGGAGGGAAACAGGTGGATAAAGATGGTTTAGGAAGGTGGAAGGAATAGGTGGATAAAGATGGTTTGGGAAGGTGCAGGATGTACGGGTGGATAAAGATGGTTTGGGAAGTTAGAGGGAACAGGTGGATAAAGATGGTTTGGCAAGGTGGAGGGAACAGGTGGATAAAGATGGTTTGGCAAGGTGGAGGGAACAGGTGGATAAAGACAGTTTGGAAAGGTGGAGGGAACAGGTGGATAAAGAATGTTTAGGAAGGTGGAGGGAACAGGTGGATAAAGATGGTTTGGGAAGGTGGAAGGAATAGGTGGATAAAGAATGTTTGGGAAGGTGACGGAACAGGTGGATGAAGACGGTTTGGGAAGGTGGACGGAACAGGTGGATAAAGATAGCTTGGAAAGGTTAAGGGAACAGGTGGATAAAGATGGTTTGGGAAGGGGGAGGGAACGGGTGGATAAAGATGGTTTGGAAAGGGGGAGGGATGTACGGGTAGATAAAGATGGTTTGGGAAGGTTGAGGGAACAGGTGGATAAAGATGGTTTGGCAAGGTGGAGGGAACAGGTGGATAAAGATGGTTTGGGAAGGTGGAGGGAACTGGTGGATAAAGATGGTTTGGGAAGGTGGAGGGAACAGGTGGATAAAGATGGTTTGGCAAGGTGGAGGGAACAGGTGGATAAAGGTGGTTTGGGAAGGTGGAGGGAACAGGTGGATAAAAATGGTTTGGGAAGGGGGAGGGAACAGGTGGATAAAGGATGGTTTGGGAAGGGGGAGGGAACAGGTGGATAAAGATGGTTTGGGAAGGTGGAGGGAACAGGTGGATAAAGATGGTTTGGGAAGGTGGAGGGAACAGGTGGATAAAGATGGTTTGGGAAGGTGGAGGGAACAGGTGGATAAAGATGGTTTGGGAAGGGGGAGGGAACAGGTGGATAAAGATGGTTTGGGAAGGTGGAGGGAATAGGTGGATAAAGATGGTTTGGGAAGGTGGAGGGAACAGGTGGATAAAGATGGTTTGGGAAGGTGGAGGGAACAGGTGGATAAAATGGTTTGGGAAGGGGGAGGGAACAGTGGATAAAGCTTTATGGTTTGTGAAGGGGAGGGTACAGGTGGATAAGATGGTTTGGGAAGGTGGAGGGAACAGGTGGATAAAGATGGTTTGGGAAGGTGGAGGGAACAGGTGGATAAAGATGGTTTGGGAAAATGGAGGGAACAGGTGGATAAAGATGGTTTGGGAAGGGGGAGGGAACAGGTGGATGAAGATGGTTTGGGAAGGTGGAGGGAACAGGTGGATAAAGATAGCTTGGGAAGGTGGAGGGAACAGGTGGATAAATATGGTTTGGGAAGGTGGAAGGATGTACGGGTGGATAAAGATGGTTTGGCAAGGTGGAGGGAGCAAGTGGATAAAGATGGTTTAGGAAGGTGGAAGGAATAGGTGGATAAAGATGGTTTGGGAAGGTGCAGGATGTACGGGTGGATAAAGATGGTTTGGGAAGTTAGAGGGAACAGGTGGATAAAGATGGTTTGGCAAGGTGGAGGAACAGGTGGATAAAGATGGTTTGGCAAGGTGGAGGGAACAGGTGGATAAAGACAGTTTGGAAAGGTGGAGGGAACAGGTGGATAAAGAATGTTTAGGAAGGTGGAGGGAACAGGTGGATAAAGATGGTTTGGGAAGGTGGAAGGAATAGGTGGATAAAGAATGTTTGGGAAGGTGACGGAACAGGTGGATGAAGACGGTTTGGGAAGGTGGACGGAACAGGTGGATAAAGATAGCTTGGAAAGGTTAAGGGAACAGGTGGATAAAGATGGTTTGGGAAGGGGGAGGGAACGGGTGGATAAAGATGGTTTGGAAAGGGGGAGGGATGTACGGGTAGATAAAGATGGTTTGGGAAGGTTGAGGGAACAGGTGGATAAAGATGGTTTGGCAAGGTGGAGGGAACAGGTGGATAAAGATGGTTTGGCAAGGTGGAGGGAACTGGTGGATAAAGATGGTTAGGGAAGGTGGAGGGAACAGGTGGATAAAGATGGTTTGGCAAGGTGGAGGGAACAGGTGGATAAAGGTGGTTTGGGAAGATGGAGGGAACAGGTGGATAAAGATGGTTTGGGAAGGTGGAGGGAACAGGTGGATAAAGATGGTTTGGGAAGGGGGAGGGAACAGGTGGATAAAGATGGTTTGCGACGGTGGAGGGAACAGGTGGATAAAGATGGTTTGGGAAGGTGGAGGGAACAGGTGGATAAAGATAGCTTGGGAAGGTGGAGGGAACAGGTGGATAAAGATGGTTTGGGAAGGGGGAGGGAACAGGTGGATAAAGATGGTTTGGCAAGGTGGAGGGAATTGGTGGATAAAGATGGTTTGGGAAGGGGAGGGAACAGGTGGATAAAGATGGTTTGGGAAGTTGGAGGGAACAGGTGGATAAAAATGGTTTGGGAAGGGGGAGGGAACTGGTGGATAAAGGTGGTTTGGGAAGGTGGAGGGTACAGGTGGATAAAGATGGTTTGGGAAGGTGGAGGGAACAGGTGGATAAAGATGGTTTGGGAAGGTGGAGGGAACAGGTGGATAAAGATAGCTTGGGAAGGTGGAGGGAACAGGTGGATAAATGGTTTGGGAAGGTGGCGGGAACAAGTGGATAAAGCTTTATGGTTTGTGAAAGGGGAGGGAACAGGTGGATGAAGATGGTTTGGGAAGGTGGAGAGAATAGGTGGATAAAGATGGTTTGGGAAGGTGGAGGGAACAGGTGGATAAAGATGGTTTGGGAAAGTGGAGGGAACAGGTGGATAAAGATGGTTTGGGAAGGGGGAGGGAACTGGTGGATGAAGATGGTTTGGGAAGGTGGAGGGAACTGGTGGATAAAGATAGCTTGGGAAGGTGGAGGGAACAGTGGATAAAGATGGTTTGGGAAGGTGGAAGGATGTACGGGTGGATAAATATGGTTTGGGAAGGTGGAGGGAAGAGGTGGATAAAGATAGCTTGGGAAGGTGGAGGGAACAGGTGGATAAATGGTTTGGGAAGGTGGCGGGAACAAGTGGATAAAGCTTTATGGTTTGTGAAAGGGGAGGGAACAGGTGGATGAAGATGGTTTGGGAAGGTGGAGAGAATAGGTGGATAAAGATGGTTTGGGAAGGTGGAGGGAACAGGTGGATAAAGATGGTTTGGGAAGGTGGAGGGAACAGGTGGATAAAGATGGTTTGGGAAGGTGGAGGGAACAGGTGGATAAAGATGGTTTGGGAAGGTGGAGGGAACTGGTGGATAAAGATAGCTTGGGAAGGTGGAGGGAACAGGTGGATAAAGATGGTTTGGGAAGGTGGAGGGAACAGGTGGATAAAGATGGTTTGGGAAGGTGGAGGGAAGAGGTGGATAAAGATAGCTTGGGAAGGTGGAGGGAACAGGTGGATAAATGGTTTGGGAAGGTGGCGGGAACAAGTGGATAAAGCTTTATGGTTTGTGAAAGGGGAGGGAACAGGTGGATGAAGATGGTTTGGGAAGGTGGAGAGAATAGGTGGATAAAGATGGTTTGGGAAGGTGGAGGGAACAGGTGGATAAAGATGGTTTGGGAAAATGGAGGGAACAGGTGGATAAAGATGGTTTGGGAAGGGGGAGGGAACAGGTGGATGAAGATGGTTTGGGAAGGTGGAGGGAACAGGTGGATAAAGATAGCTTGGGAAGGTGGAGGGAACAGGTGGATAAATATGGTTTGGGAAGGTGGAAGGATGTACGGGTGGATAAAGATGGTTTGGCAAGGTGGAGGGAGCAAGTGGATAAAGATGGTTTAGGAAGGTGGAAGGAATAGGTGGATAAAGATGGTTTGGGAAGGTGCAGGATGTACGGGTGGATAAAGATGGTTTGGGAAGTTAGAGGGAACAGGTGGATAAAGATGGTTTGGCAAGGTGGAGGGAACAGGTGGATAAAGATGGTTTGGCAAGGTGGAGGGAACAGGTGGATAAAGACAGTTTGGAAAGGTGGAGGGAACAGGTGGATAAAGAATGTTTAGGAAGGTGGAGGGAACAGGTGGATAAAGATGGTTTGGGAAGGTGGAAGGAATAGGTGGATAAAGAATGTTTGGGAAGGTGACGGAACAGGTGGATGAAGACGGTTTGGGAAGGTGGACGGAACAGGTGGATAAAGATAGCTTGGAAAGGTTAAGGGAACAGGTGGATAAAGATGGTTTGGGAAGGGGGAGGGAACGGGTGGATAAAGATGGTTTGGAAAGGGGGAGGGATGTACGGGTAGATAAAGATGGTTTGGGAAGGTTGAGGGAACAGGTGGATAAAGATGGTTTGGCAAGGTGGAGGGAACAGGTGGATAAAGATGGTTTGGGAAGGTGGAGGGAACAGGTGGATAAAGATGGTTTGGGAAGGTGGAAGGAATAGGTGGATAAAGATGGTATGGCAAGGTGGAGGGAGCAGGTGGATGAAGATGGTTTGGGAAGGTTGAGGGAACAGGTGGATAAAGATAGCTTGGGAAGGTGGAGGGAACAGGTGGATAAAGATGGTTTGGGGAGGGGGAGGAATGTACGGATGGATAAAGATGGTTTGGGAAGGTTGAGGGAATAGGTGGATAAAGATGGTTTGGCAAGGTGGAGGGAACAGGTGGATAAAGATGGTTTGGAAAGGTGGAGGGAACAGGTGGATGAAGACGGTTTGGGAAGCTGGAGGGAACAGGTGGATAAAGATAGCTTGGAAAGGTTGAGGGAACAGGTGGATAAAGATGGTTTGGGAAGGGGGAGGGAACAGGTGGATAAAGATGGTGTGGCAAGGTGGTGGGAACAGGTGGATAAAGAATGTTTGGGAAGGTGGAGGGAACAGGTGGATAAAGATGGTTTGGAAAGGTGGAAGGAATAGGTGGATAAAGAATGTTTGGGAAGGTGGAGGGAACAGGTGGATGAAGATGGTTTGGGAAGGTGGAGGGAACAGGTGGATAAAGATAGTTTGGGAAGGTGGAGGGAACAGTTGGATAAATATGGTTTGGGAAGGTGGAGGGATGTACGAGTGGATAAAGATGGTTTGGGAAGTTGGAGGGAACAGGTGGATAAAATGGTTTGGGAAGGTGGAGGGAACAGGTGGATAAAGCTTTATGGTTTGTGAAGGGGAGGGAACAGGTGGATGAAGATGGTTTGGCAAGGTGGAGAGAACAGGTGGATAAAGATGGTTTGGGAAGGTGGAGGGAACAGGTGGATAAAGATGGTTTGGGAAGGGGGAGGGAACAGGTGGATAAAGATGGTTTGGGAAGGGGGAGGGATGTGCGGTTGGATAAAGATGGTTTGGGAAGGTTGAGGGAACAGGTGGATAAAGATGGTTTGGCAAGGTGGAAGGAACAGGTGGATAAAGATGGTTTGGCAAGGTGGAGGGAACAGGTGGATAAAGATGGTTTTGGAAGGTGGAAGGAATAGGTGGATAAAGAATGTTTGGGAAGTTGGAGGGAACAGGTGGATGAAGATGGTTTGGGAAGGTGGACGGAACAGGTTGGTAAAGATAGTTTGGGAAGGTGGAGGGAACAGGTGGATAAAGATGGTTTGGGCAAGGTGGAGGGATGTACGGGTGGATAAAGATGGTTTGGGAAGTTGGAGGGAACAGGTGGATAAAAATGGTTTGGGAATTTGGAGGAAACAGGTGGATAAAGATGGTTTGGGAAGGTGGAGGGAACAGGTGGATAAAGATGGTTTGGGAAGGTGGAGGGAACAGGTGGATGAAGATGGTTTGGGAAGGTGGAGGGAACAGGTGGATAAAGATAGCTTGGGAAGGTGGAGGGATGTACGGTTGGATAAATATGGTTTGGGAAGGTTGAGGGAGCCGGTGGATAAAGATGGTTTGGCAAGGTGGAGGGAACAGGTGGATAAAGATGGTTTGGAAAGGTGGAGGGAACAGGTAGATAAAGAATGTTTGGGAAGGTGGAGGGAACAGGTGGATAAAGATGGTTTGCAAAGGTGGAGGGAACAGGTGGATAAAGATGGTTTGAAAAGGTGGAGGGAACAGGTGGATAACGATGGTTTGGGAAGGTGGAGGGATCAGGTGGATAAAGATGGTTTGGAAAGGTGGAGGGAACAGATGCATAACGATGGTTTGGGAAGGTGGAGGGATGTGCGGGTGGATAGAGCTGGCTGACGTGTGAGGTATAGGAACATGTGACCAACTATCACCTGACCCAGGCTTACCTGGTGATGGTGACGATCATGATGATGATGGTCATAATCATGATAATGACAATGGTGGTGATGAAGCTGATGCTGGTCATGATGATGATGATGATGCTGGTCATGATAATGATGATGATGATGATGATGGTCATGATGATGATGATGATGCTGGTCATGACGATGATGATAATGGTGGTCATGATGATGATGATGATGATGCTGGTCATGACGATGATGATGATGATGATGATCATGATAATAATGATGATGATGATGATGCTGGTCATGATAATGATGATGATGATGATGATGCTGGTCATGATGACGATGATGATGATGATGATGCTGGTCATGATGATGATGATGCTGGTCATGATGATGATGATGATGATGCTGGTCATGATGATGATGATGCTGGTCATGATAATGATGATGATGATGATGATGCTGGTCATGATGATGATGATGCTGGTCATGATGATGATAATGATGATGATGATGCTGGTCATGATAATGATGATGCTGGTCACGATGATGATGATGCTGGTCATGATGATGATGATGATGATGATGATGATGCTGGTCATGATGATGATGATGATGATGATGATGATGATGCTAGTCATGATGATGATGATGATGATGATGATGATGATCATGATGATGATGATGATGCTGGTCATGATGATGATGATGCTGGTCACGATGATGATGATGATGATGCTAGTCATGATGATGATGATGATGCTGGTCATGATGATGATGATGATGATGATGATGATGATGCTGGTCATGATGATGATGATGATGATGCTGGTCATGATGATGATGATGCTGGTCACGATGATGATGATGCTGGTCATGATGATGATGATGATGATGCTGGTCATGATAATGATGCTGGTCATGATGATGATGATGCTGGTCATGATGATGATGATGATGATGATGATGATGATGATCGTCATGATGATGATGATGCTGGTCATGATGATGATGCTGGTCATGATGATGATGATGATGTATGATGATGATAATCTGGTCATGATAATGATGATGAATGACTGGTCTAAATGCTGAATGATGATGATGCTGGTCATGATGATGATGGATGATGAGTGATAGATGATGATGATGCTGGTCATGATAATGATGATGATGATGCTGGTCATGATAATGATGATGCTGGTCATGATAATGATGATGATGCTGGTCATGATAATGATGATGATTGATGAGATTGTAATGATTGATATGATGATGCTGGTCATGATGATGATAGAATGATGATGCTGGTCATGATATGATGATGATGGTCATGATATGATGATGTGGTCATGATAATGATGATGGTCATGATGATGATGATCTGGTCATGATATGATGATGCATGATGATGATGATGCTGGTCATGATGATGATGATGATGATGTGGTCATGATACGATGATGATGATGCTGGTCATGATGATATGATGATGCTGGTCATGATGATGATGATGCTGGTCATGATGATGATGATGATGATGATGTCATGATGATGATGACTGGTCATGATAGATGATGCTGGTCATATGATGATGAATGCTGGTCATGATGATGATGATGATGGATGATGATGATGCGTATGATGTATGATGATGCTGGTCATGATATGATGTGTGTATGATGATGATGATGATATGATGCTGGTCATGATAATGATTGTATGATGAAGATGCTGGTCATGAATGATGTGTATGATGATGGTATGATGATGATGTGATGTGGTCAGTGATGATGATGATTGTGGTCAGATGAGATGATGAGTCTGTCATGATGATGAGGATGCTGGTCATGATGATGAGATGATGCTGGTCATGAATGATGATGATGATGGAATGATGCTGGTCATGATAATGATGATGTGGTCATGATGATGTGTGGTATGATGATGATCTGGTCATGATAGATGGATGATGATGTGGTCCATGTGAGATGATGATGATGTGTATGATATGATGATATGATGCTGGTCATGATATGATGTGCTGGTAATGATGCTGGTCATGATATGATGCTGGTCATGATATGATGATGGATGATGATGGTCATGATGAGATATGATGAGATGCTGGTCATGATAATGATGATGTGGCATGATATGATGTGGTATGATGATGATGATGATGATGATGCTGTCATGATGATGATGAATGATGATGCTGAGATGATGATGATGATGATGATGCTGGTCATGAATGATGATGCTGGTCATGATGATGATGATGTGTATGAGATGATGATGATGATGCTGGTCATGATGATGAATGATGGATGAATGATGATGCTGGTCTGATGATGATGATGTGATGTGCTGTATGATGATGATCTGATGATGATGATGAGCGGTCATGATATTTGATGCTGGTCATGATATGATGCTGTCCATGATGATGATGATGATGCTGGTCATGATGATGATGATGCTGGTCACGATGATGATGATCATGATGATGCTAGTCATGATGATGATGCTGGTCACGATGATGATGATGATGATGCTGGTCATGATGATGATGATGCTGGTCACGATGATGATGATGATGATGCTAGTCATGATGATGATGATGCTGGTCATGAGATGATGATGCTGGTCACGATGATGATGATGATGATGCTAGTCATGATGATGATGATGATGATGCTGGTCACGATGATGATGATGCTGGTCATGATGATGATGATGATGATGATGATGATGCTGGTCATGATGATGATGATGATGCTGGTCATGATGATGATGATGCTGGTCACGATGATGATGATGATGATGGTCACGATGATGATGATGATGATGATGGTCACGATGATGATGACGCTGGTCGTGATGATGAAGATGTTGCAGGTCATGATGATGATGATGATGCTGGTCATGATGATGATGATGATGTTGATGATGCTGGTCTTGATGATGATGATGATGCTGGTCATGATGATGATGATGATGATGATGATGATGATGATGCTGGTCATGATGATGATGATGATGATGATGATGATGACGCTGGTCGTGATGATGAAGATGTTGCAGGTCATGATGATGATGATGCTGGTCATGATGATGATGATGATGATGCTGGTCTTGATGATGATGATGATGCTGGTCATGATGATGATGATGATGAAGATGCTGCAGGTCATGATGATGATGATGATGATGGGTTTGATTGTAAATTTTCAGCAAGTGTTAGAATGATACAAACTATGTATTTTTACTGATATAGAAATATCTTGTGTTTATCACTAGTGTAGGTACGAACCATATAATACAGCGGGCTGTAGTGTTGGGTATGTGTTACAGTGAAGTGCTCAGGTAAATACCAAGATATTTTATCATCATCGTCTGCATGAATACGGTCTTATTTCTAACTGATCATCAGATACTTGGAAATACTTGACCAAACCTCCTACATCAAGTTTGTTTGAATGACTTATTTGTTTTGCGTCTAAGTACTTGATCACGAGCCTGGGGGCTACCAGTCGTAGTGTGCCTGGTATTGGTACCCATCCCAACATTGCTAGCCCTCTTGACATTGCTACCCCACCTAACATTGCTACCCCTCCAAACATTGCTAGCCCTCCTAACATTGCTACTTCTCCTAACAATGCTACCCCTCCTGACATTGTTACCCCTCCTAACATTGCTACCCCTCCAAACATTGCTAGCCCTCCTGACATTGCTAGCCCTCCTAACATTGCTGCCCCTCCTAACGTTGACAACCCTCTTCACATTGCTACCCCTCCTACATTGCCAGCCCTCCTAACATTGCCAGCCCTCCTAACATTGCTACCCCTCCTAACATTGCTAGCCCTCCAAACATTGCTACCCCTCTTAACATTATTAGCTCTCCTAACAATGCTACCCCTCCTAACATTGTTACCCCTCCAAACAATACTATCCCTCTTGACATTGCTACCCCTCCTAACACTGCTAGCACCGATGACATTGCTACCCATCCTAACGTTGCCACCCCTCCAAACATTTATGCCCTCCTAACTTTGCTAGCCCTCATGATATTACAATCCCTCCAAATATTCCTAGCCCTTCTAACATTGCAAGCCCTCCTAACTTTGCTACCCCCCCCCCCCAAACATTGCCTGCCCTCCTAACTTTGCAAGCCCTCCCAACATTGCTACCCCTCCAGACATTTTACCCCTCCAAATATTGCTGGCACTCCTGACATAGCTAGCCCTCCTAACGTTGCTAGCCCCCTGAATTTGCAACCCTTCCTGGAATTGCTACTCCTCTAAACATTGCTACCCTTTCTAACATTGCTAGCCCTCCTAACACTGATTACACTTCTAACACTGCAGACTCGTATTTCTGCTATTCCCCCTACATAGCTAGCCATCCGAACAAATATTACGTGCCCTCCTAACATTACTAGCTCTTCTAACAAACATTTCAAGCCCCTCTAACAAACATTGCTAGCCCTTAACAGTACTAACTCTCCTAGCAAACGTTACAAGCCATCCTAACAAACCTCGATATTCCTCCTAACAGTACTAGCTCTCCCAACAAAAATTGCAGGCCCTGCTAACAAACATTGCTAGCCCTCCTAACAGTACTAGCTCTCCTGATAAACATTTGCTCTCCTAGCAAACATTACTAGCCCTCTTAATAGTACCAGTTATCCAAACAAATATTGCTATCCCTTCTAACAGTACTAGCTTTCCTAACAAACATAGCTAACTCTCCTGACAAACATAGCTAGCTCTCCTAACAAACATAGCTAGCCCTCCTAACAGTACTAGCTCTCCTAATAAACATTAGCTCTCCTAGCAAACATTACTAGCCTTCTTAATAGTACTAGTTATCCAAACAAATATTGCTATCCCTCCTAACAGTACTAGCTTTCCTAACAAATATAGCTAACTCTCCTGACAAACATAGCTAGTTCTTCTAACAAACATAGCTAGCCCTCCAAACAGTACTAGCTCTCCTAACAAACATAGCTAGCCCTCCTAACAGTACTAGCTCTCCCAACAAAAATTGCAGGCCCTGCTAACAAACATTGCTAGCCCTCCTAACAGTACGAGCTCTCCTAATAAACATTAGCTTTCCTAGAAAACATTACTAGCCCTCGTAATAGTACTAGTTATCCAAACAAACATTGCTATCCCTCCCAACAATACTAGCTCTCCTAACAAACATAGCTAGCCCTCCTAACAGTACTAGCCTCCTAACAAACATTGCTAGCCCTCTTAACAGTACTAGGTCTCCTAACAAACATAGCTAGCCCTCTTAACAGTACTAGCCTCTAACAAACATAGCTAGCCCTCCTAACAGTACTAGCCTCCTAACAGACATTGCTATTCCTCCTAACAGTACTAGCGCTCCTGATAAACATTGCTAGCCCTCTTAACAGTACTAGCTCTCCTGATGAACATTGCTAGCCTTCTAGTGTAACCTTTACAGCACAAGCAGGGCGGCATCATTTATGTCGAAAGTTGGATTTCGTTGGAATATGGATCATGGACGCCAAGTCGGGATGTGGGTGTGGCGGGAGACCCGCTGAGCTTTGTGTGAGTGAGGCGCTGCAGCCATGCACGATCCTGCACCTCGGGAGACTAGTTATGTTACCACTTATGTTCTCTCTACTAGCAACTAAACAAACGTAACATCATGTCATTGAAAACTTTCATTCAAAAGACGATTTGTTGATATTCATTTTCTCTTTGGTCACGAATGTCCCGTAATGATTAAATACATTAAAGTCCCGTTGACCTGTGCGAGACAAGACCTGTTACACTGTACGAGACATGGTCTGTTGCAGTGGCGGACAAGGACTGTTACACTGTACGAAACAAGGTCTTGCACTGCACGAGACAAGGTCTGTTGCACTGTACGAAACAAGATCTATTGCATTGTACGAGACAAAGTCTGTTGCACTGTAAGAGACCAGGGCTGTCACATTGTACGAGACAAGGTCTATTGCGCTGTACGACACAAGATCTATTGCATTGTACGAGACAAGGACTGTTACAATGTACGAGACAAGGACTGTTGCACTGTATAAGACAAGATCTGTTGCACTGTACGAGACAAGGTCTGTTGCCCTTTACGAGGCAAGGTTTTTGCAATTTACGAGACATGGTCTGTTGCACTGTACGAGACGAGGTCAGTTAAACTGTACGAGATAAGATCTGTTGCACTGTACGAGACAAGGTCTGTTACACTGTACGAGACAAGGTCTGTTGCACTGTATGAAACAAGATCTGTTGCACTGTACGAGACAAGAACTATTGCACTACGAGACAAGGTCTCTTAAACTGTACGAGACAAGGACTGTTGCACTGTACGAGACAAGGTCTGTTGCACTGTACGAGACAGCGTCTGTTGCAATGTACGAGACAAGGACTGTTACACTGTACGAAACAAGATCTGTTGCACTGTACGAGACAAGGTCTGTTGCACTGTACGAGACAAGGTCTGTTGCACTACTAGACAAGGTCTGTTGCACTGTACGAGACAAGGTCTGTGG
>NC_092233.1:32409019-32471894 GCF_036320965.1 Panulirus ornatus
TCATCATGATCATCATCATGATCATCATCATCATCATCATCATCATCATCATCATCATCATCATTTAACTCTCATATAAACACAAATATATCGCGTGACACGTAAGTACCAGTTCACATGAAAGACTGGGAACATTTTTTTTTTCTTTTTTATATCCATTTAGAAGAGACGATTAAGATCTCTGTTATTTTCTCTGTTAATGATGATGGTGATGATAATGATGATGATAATGATGGTGATGATGATGATGATGTGTGAAGCTGCTTGATGATGATGATGATAATGATGATGATGATGATGATGTGTGAAGCTGGTCGTGTTGTGTGGAGGTTTCATCATAGTGTTGGTCTGGCCAGAGGTTCCTGGAAGCTTCATGATCCACTTACTGACGCCAGCCCCTCCTCCTCCTCCTCCTCCTCCTCCTCCTCCTCCTCCTCCTCCTCCTCCTCCTCCTCTCGCCCCGCCCAGGGAGGGAGGTATGTTGTCATTATGATAACTGTTTTAACGGATAATGAGATAATCATTTTTCCTTTTATTCTGAAGTGATAATATCAGTGCTGGACTGGAGTGAGTGACGCGCTGTGTGTTTGACCGACCGTCTGCACTCGTCACATGAAGGTGGGGGCAGAGGAGGTTGTGGCTGGCTGGTTGTGTCATACAGTTGTAGCCGACCCTTGTCTTCCCTCTCCTACACCTGACATCCTCCATACATGTACTGACCTGACATCCTCCATACCTGTACTGACCTGACATCCTCCATACATGTACTGACCTGACATCCTCCATACCTGTACTGACCTGTATGTATATGTTAATATATTGTTTCAGTTGTTAAAGGGGATGATAGTGTGCCCAGTAGGGATCCCGGTGTGTCCCAGACAGGGTTGGAGTAATTGTAATTATAATTTAGTTAAGATGGAATTGATTACAGAAAGGATGTAATTGATTACAGAAATATTGTAGTCAAGATAAGATTGAAGTAATTCAATGTGATCAAGTAATAGTAGTTTCATTGTAATTATGAAAGTGGAGGATAGTGATATTGTTAACCTTGTAACTACAAAGGTGGGCAAGTAGTACTTATGAAACGTACCAGTGGTAGCGGTACTGGTCCTGGAGAATATTAGCGGTAACGCTAATGGTAGCGGTACTGGTCCTGGAGAATATTAGCGGTAACGCTAATGGTAGCGGTACTGGTCCTGGAGAATATTAGCGGTAACGCTAATGGTAGCGGTACTGGTCCTGGAGAATATTAGCGGTAACGCTAATGGTAGCGGTACTGGTCCTGGAGAATATTAGCGGTAACGCTAATGGTAGCGGTACTGGTCCTGGAGAATATTAGCGGTAACGCTAATGGTAGCGGTACTGGTCCTGGAGAATATTAGCGGTAACGCTAATGGTAGCGGTACTGGTCCTGGAGAATATTAGCGGTAACGCTAATGGTAGCGGTACTGGTCCTGGAGAATATTAGCGGTAACGCTAATGGTAGCGGTACTGGTCCTGGAGAATATTAGCGGTAACGGTAATGGTAGCGGTACTGGTCCTGGAGAATATTAGCGGTAACGCTAATGGTAGCGGTACTGGTCCTGGAGAATATTAGCGGTAACGGTAGTGGTAGCGGTACTGGTCCTGGAGAATATTAGCGGTAACGGTAATGGTAGCGGTACTGGTCCTGGAGAATATTAGCGGTAACGGTAATGGTAGCGGTACAGTTTTTCTCCTATTATCAACCGTTTGTGTCCACCTTGCTGATCCCTGGACCCGACCCAAACAGTAATATCAGTCCGATGATGACAAAAAGGGAACATTATACAACCTTGATCAAGATCCCTGCACAGGTGTACCATGATCTTGTGCGCCACAGAGAGAGAGAGGGAGAGAGAGAGAGAGAGAGAGAGAGAGAGAGAGAGAGAGAGAGAGAGAGAGAGAGAGAGACAATCATGTCAGTGGTGATTTCTGCCATTAAGTAACTTGTGATTGTCGTCGAACGTTTTCACGAGACCATGGAAGGTGTGGTGTGGCAGGTGACCATGTCTGCTGTTGGACCAGTCATTCAGGAGCTCAAACCCTCACTGGAGAAACTAATTCATAATCATAACACACAGTTACAACCCTGTAAACAACTGGCATAAGTCCTACTGGACTTTGTGAAGTAAAGGGTCGATACATACGTGGAAACGAGAGATGTTTAAGTGGCGGTTTTTTTTGGGGGGGAGATCGAAGGTTCACGCTGGACTGGCTTCCATGACAGGAACCTAAGGAGCAAGTGTTGGTGTAGGTCAAGGAGATGCTTGAAGAATTGGAGGTAGGTCAGGAGAGGTCAACATCAACACTGGGTAAAGATGATAACATGGATGACCCAGCAGAAGGATTGTTACCTGAATCAGGAAGACCCACACTTTCCTCCTTCATACCAAAATGTTCAACGAAGTTCCAAAATCTACGGTGATCAGAGGGAAGCCTGTAGATCAGAGGGAAGCCTGTAGATCAGAGGGAAGCCCGTAGATCAGAGGGAAGCCCGTAGATCAGAGGGAAGCCCGTAGATCAGAGGGAAGCCTGTAGATCAGAGGGAAGCCCGTAGATCAGAGGGAAACCCGTAGATCAGAGGGAAGCTTGTAGATCAGAGGGAAGCCCGTAGATCAGAGGGAAACCCGTAGATCAGAGGGAAGCCCGTAGATCAGAGGGAAGCCTGTAGATCAGAGGGAAGCCCGTAGATCAGAGGGAAACCCGTAGATCAGAAGGAAGCCCTTAGATCAGAGGGAAGCCCGTAGATCAGAAGGAAGCCCTTAGATCAGAGGGAAGCCTGTAGATCAGAAGGAAGCCCTTAGATCAGAGGGAAGCCTGTAGATCAGAGGGAAGCCTGTAGATCAGAAGGAAGCCCGTAGATCAGAAGGAAGCCCGTAGATCAGAGGGAAGCCCTTAGATCAGAGGGAAGCCTGTAGATCAGAGGGAAGCCTGTAGATCAGAAGGAAGCCTGTAGATCAGAGGGAAGCCTGTAGATCAGAAGGAAGCCTGTAGATCAGAGGGAAGCCTGTAGATCAGAGGGAAGCCTGTAGATCAGAAGGAAGCCCGTAGATCAGAGGGAAACCCGTAGATCAGAGGGAAGCCTGTAGATCAGAAGGAAGCCCGTAGATCAGAGGGAAACCCGTAGATCAGAGGGAAGCCTGTAGATCAGAGGGAAGCCCGTAGATCAGAGGGAAGCCCGTAGATCAGAGGGAAGCCCGTAGATCAGAGGGAAGCCTGTAGATCAGAGGAAGCCCGTAGATCAGAGGGAAGCCCGTAGATCAGAGGGAAGCCTGTAGATCAGAAGGAAGCCCGTAGATCAGAGGGAAGCCTGTAGATCAGAGGGAAGCCCGTAGATCAGAGGGAAGCCTGTAGATCAGAGGGAAGCCCGTAGATCAGAGGAAGCCTGTAGATCAGAGGGAAGCCTGTAGATCAGAGGGAAGCCCGTAGATCAGAGGGAAGCCTGTAGATCAGAGGGAAACCCGTAGATCAGAGGGAAGCCCTGTAGATCAGAGGAAGCCGTAGATCAGAGGGAAGCCGTAGATCAGAGGGAAGCCGTAGATCAGAGGGAAGCCTGTAGATCAGAGGAAGCCCGTAGATCAGAGGGAAGCCCGTAGATCAGAGGGAAGCCCGTAGATCAGAGGGAAGCCCGTAGATCAGAGGGAAGCCGTAGATCAGAGGGAAGCCCGTAGATCAGAGGGAAGCCCGTAGATCAGAGGGAAGCCCGTAGATCAGAGGGAAGCCTGTAGATCAGAAGGAAGCCCGTAGATCAGAGGGAAGCCCGTAGATCAGAGGGAAGCCCGTAGATCAGAGGGAAGCCCGTAGATCAGAGGAAGCCCGTAGATCAGAGGGAAGCCCGTAGATCAGAGGGAAGCCTGTAGATCAGAAGGAAGCCCGTAGATCAGAGGGAAGCCCGTAGATCAGAGGGAAGCCCGTAGATCAGAGGGAAGCCCGTAGATCAGAGGGAAGCCCGTAGATCAGAGGGAAGCCCGTAGATCAGAGGGAAGCCTGTAGATCAGAGGGAAGCCCGTAGATCAGAGGGAAGCCTGTAGATCAGAGGGAAGCCCGTAGATCAGAGGGAAGCCCGTAGATCAGAGGGAAGCCCGTAGATCAGAGGGAAGCCCGTAGATCAGAGGGAAGCCCGTAGATCAGAGGGAAGCCCGTAGATCAGAGGGAAGCCCGTAGATCAGAGGGAAGCCCGTAGATCAGAGGGAAGCCCGTAGATCAGAGGGAAGCCCTGTAGATCAGAGGGAAGCCTGTAGATCAGAGGGAAGCCCGTAGATCAGAGGGAAGCCTGTAGATCAGAGGGAAGCCCGTAGATCAGAGGGAAGCCCGTAGATCAGAGGGAAGCCTGTAGATCAGAGGGAAGCCTGTAGATCAGAGGGAAGCCTGTAGATCAGAGGGAAGCCCGTAGATCAGAGGGAAGCCTGTAGATCAGAGGGAAGCTTGTAGATCAGAGGGAAGCCCGTAGATCAGAGGGAAGCCTGTAGATCAGAGGGAAGCCCGTAGATCAGAGGGAAGCCTGTAGATCAGAGGGAAGCCTGTAGATCAGAGGGAAGCCGTAGATCAGAGGGAAGCCTGTAGATCAGAGGGAAGCCTGTAGATCAGAGGGAAGCTTGTAGATCAGAGGGAAGCCCGTAGATCAGAGGGAAGCCTGTAGATCAGAGGGAAGCCCGTAGATCAGAGGGAAGCCCGTAGATCAGAGGGAAGCCCGTAGATCAGAGGGAAGCCTGTAGATCAGAGGGAAGCCTGTAGATCAGAGGGAAGCCTGTAGATCAGAGGGAAGCCTGTAGATCAGAGGGAAGCCCGTAGATCAGAGGGAAGCCTGTAGATCAGAGGGAAGCCCGTAGATCAGAGGGAAGCCTGTAGATCAGAGGGAAGCCTGTAGATCAGAGGGAAGCCTGTAGATCAGAGGGAAGCCTGTAGATCAGAGGGAAGCCTGTAGATCAGAGGGAAGCCTGTAGATCAGAGGGAAGCCCGTAGATCAGAGGGAAGCCCGTAGATCAGAGGGAAGCCTGTAGATCAGAGGGAAGCCTGTAGATCAGAGGGAAGCCTGTAGATCAGAGGGAAGCCTGTAGATCAGAGGGAAGCCCGTAGATCAGAGGGAAGCCTGTAGATCAGAGGGAAGCCTGTAGATCAGAGGGAAGCCTGTAGATCAGAGGGAAGCTTGTAGATCAGAGGGAAGCCTGTAGATCAGAGGGAAGCCTGTAGATCAGAGGGAAGCCTGTAGATCAGAGGGAAGCCTGTAGATCAGAGGGAAGCCTGTAGATCAGAGGGAAGCCTGTAGATCAGAGGGAAGCCTGTAGATCAGAGGGAAACCCGTAGATCAGAGGGAAGCCCGTAGATCAGAGGGAAGCTTGTAGATCAGAGGGAAGCCCGTAGATCAGAGGGAAGCCTGTAGATCAGAGGGAAGCCTGTAGATCAGAGGGAAGCTTGTAGATCAGAGGGAAGCCTGTAGATCAGAGGGAAGCCTGTAGATCAGAGGGAAGCCTGTAGATCAGAGGGAAGCCTGTAGATCAGAGGGAAGCTTGTAGATCAGAGGGAAGCCTGTAGATCAGAGGGAAGCCTGTAGATCAGAGGGAAGCCTGTAGATCAGAGGGAAGCCCGTAGATCAGAGGGAAGCCCGTAGATCAGAGGGAAGCCCGTAGATCAGAGGGAAGCCTGTAGATCAGAGGGAAGCCTGTAGATCAGAGGGAAACCCGTAGATCAGAGGGAAGCGTGTAGATCAGAGGGAAGCCTGTAGATCAGAGGGAAGCCTTAGATCAGAGGGAAGCCTGTAGATCAGAGGGAAGCCTGTAGATCAGAGGGAAGCGTAAGGTTAGTGAGTCATGTGTTGCAGCACTATGATGTAGAGGAAGGAACTATGTCATTATCAAGTGATCCAACATTATACTGAGAAGATGTGTCACAAACTTTGTATCCACTGAAGAACCCCACAGTAGACCAGGTGACACTGTGCGTACTGCTACATCTGCTTCATCACAGTAGACCAGGTGACACTGTGTGTACTGCTACATCTGCTTCATCACAGTAGACCAGGTGACACTGTGTGTACTGCTACATCTGCTTCATCACAGTAGACCAGGTGACACTGTGTGTACTGCTACATCTGCTTCATCACAGTAGACCAGGTGACACTGTGTACTGCTACACCTGCTTCATCACAGTAGACCAGGTGACACTGTGTACTGCTACATCTGCTTCATCACAGTAGACCAGGTGACACTGTGTGTACTGCTACACCAGCTTCATCACAGTAGACCAGGTGACACTGTGTACTGCTACATCTGCTTCATCACAGTAGACCAGGTGACACTGTGCACTGCTACATCTGCTTCATCACAGTAGACCAGGTGACACTGTGTACTGCTACACCTGCTTCATCACAGTAGACCAGGTGACACTGTGTGTACTGCTACATCTGCTTCATCACAGTAGACCAGGTGACACTGTGCACTGCTACATCTGCTTCATCACAGTAGACCAGGTGACACTGTGTACTGCTACACCTGCTTCATCACAGTAGACCAGGTGACACTGTGTGTACTGCTACATCTGCTTCATCACAGTAGACCAGGTGACACTGTGTGTACTGCTACATCTGCTTCATCACAGTAGACCAGGTGACACTGTGCACTGCTACATCTGCTTCATCACAGTAGACCAGGTGACACTGTGTGTACTGCTACATCTGCTTCATCACAGTAGACCAGGTGACACTGTGTGTACTGCTACATCTGCTTCATCACAGTAGACCAGGTGACACTGTGTGTACTGCTACATCTGCTTCATCACAGTAGACCAGGTGACACTGTGTGTACTGCTACATCTGCTTCATCACAGTAGACCAGGTGACACTGTGCACTGCTACATCTGCTTCATCACAGTAGACCAGGTGACACTGTGTGTACTGCTACATCTGCTTCATCACAGTAGACCAGGTGACACTGTGTACTGCTACGTCTGCTTCATCACAGTGGACCAGGTGACACTGTGTGTACTGCTACATCTGCTTCATCACAGTAGACCAGGTGACACTGTGTGTACTGCTACATCTGCTTCATCACAGTGGACCAGGTGACACTGTGTGCACTGCTACATCTGCTTCATCACAGTAGACCAGGTGACACTGTGTACTGCTACATCTGCTTCATCACAGTGGACCAGGTGACACTGTGTACTGCTACATCTGCTTCATCACAGTAGACCAGGTGACACTGTGTGTACTGCTACATCTGCTTCATCACAGTAGACCAGGTGACACTGTGTGTACTGCTACACATGCTTCATCACAGTAGACCAGGTGACACTGTGTGTACTGCTACATCTGCTTCATCACAGTAGACCAGGTGACACTGTGTGTACTGCTACACCTGCTTCATCACAGTAGACCAGGTGACACTGTGTGTACTGCTACATCTGCTTCATCACAGTAGACCAGGTGACACTGTGCACTGCTACATCTGCTTCATCACAGTAGACCAGGTGACACTGTGTGTACTGCTACATCTGCTTCATCACAGTAGACCAGGTGACACTGTGTGTACTGCTACGTCTGCTTCATCACAGTGGACCAGGTGACACTGTGTACTGCTACACCTGCTTCATCACAGTGGACCAGGTGACATTGTGTACTGCTACATCTGCTTCATCACAGTGGACCAGGTGACACTGTGTACTGCTACGTCTGCTTCATCACAGTAGACCAGGTGACACTGTGTACTGCTACGTCTGCTTCATCACAGTAGACCAGGTGACACTGTGTACTGCTACGTCTGCTTCATCACAGTAGACCAGGTGACACTGTGTACTGCTACATCTGCTTCATCACAGTGGACCAGGTGACACTGTGTACTGCTACGTCTGCTTCATCACAGTAGACCAGGTGACACTGTGCACTGTTACATCTGCTTCATCACAGTAGACCAGGTGACACTGTGTACTGCTACATCTGCTTCATCACAGTAGACCAGGTGACACTGTGGACTGCTACGTCTGCTTCATCACAGTGGACCAGGTGACACTGTGTACTGCTACACCTGCTTCATCACAGTAGACCAGGTGACACTGTGTGTACTGCTACGTCTGCTTCATCACAGTAGACCAGGTGACACTGTGTACTGCTACATCTGCTTCATCACAGTAGACCAGGTGACACTGTGTGTACTGCTACGTCTGCTTCATCACAGTAGACCAGGTGACACTGTGTACTGCTACATCTGCTTCATCACAGTGGACCAGGTGACACTGTGTACTGCTACGTCTGCTTCATCACAGTAGACCAGGTGACACTGTGCACTGTTACATCTGCTTCATCACAGTGGACCAGGTGACACTGTGTACTGCTACGTCTGCTTCATCACAGTAGACCAGGTGACACTGTGCACTGTTACATCTGCTTCATCACAGCCAGTTGTCAGCAGTGCCGGATTTTTTTTCATTGTTAACAGAGTTCAACTTTGGCGTCACTTCTTTCCGTTCACTGTTATTGATCATGTGCAACAGTGAATTGTTTGACTAACTACCACGTTTTTAGTTGCCATCTCTTGCAACTTGTGCTAAAATGAAATGTTTATTTTTATGATAATAGTTTGTGACACTTGCTTGTCAGTAACGCATAACTTTACAATGCAAAATAAGTTATTTTTTCCCCAAGTTTGTGACATTATAATTATGATTGTTATTATAGTTGATTTTTTTTTGGGGGCAATTGTAATGTATTTGCTATTCTCAAATGTATTTGTCATTCTAATTGTAATTCTACAGAATGGAAACTATGTGTCATTGTAATTGTTATTCAATTTCTCAAGCGTGATTGGTCCAGGCGTGATCCCAGGCAGGCTCGCTGTGCCCCCCAGCAGGAGGCTGGGGATGGTGTAAGTTCAGTGTCATCCTTGCCATCCTTCGTCAGCAGAGGAACGAGCTCATCCTTGTCTCCTGTTGGCAGGTGGTGAGGGGCGGGGCCCTGGCCTCCTGGGTGGCTCTTGGGGTGATGACGTACGTGTACGTGGTGGGGGAGCTGAGCCACTTCCTGCTGGGGATCGTGTCGCGTCCAATGAGCCAGGAGCTGCACTACGGTAACCTGGCCTGCCTCCCCAACCCCGAGGCTCCCGTGCAGTCCGACTCCTGCCGCACCATCACCAACGCCACCAGGTGGGTCACGCCCCCCGGGGGACGAGGGTGGGTCACGCCCCCCGGGGAACGAGGGTGGGTCACGCCCCCCGGGGGACGAGGGTGGGTCACGCCCCCCGGGGGACGAGGGTGGGTCACGCCCCCGGGGGACGAGGTTGGGTCACGCCCCCCGGGGGACGAGGGTGGGTCACGCCCCCCGGGGGACGAGGGTGGGTCACGCCCCCCGGGGGACGAGGGTGGGTCACGCCCCCCGGGGGACGAGGGTGGGTCACGCCCCCCGGGGGACGAGGGTGGGTCACGCCCCCGGGGGACGAGGTTAGGTCACGCCCCCCGGGGAACGAGGGTGGGTCACGCCCCCCGGGGGACGAGGGTGGGTCACGCCCCCCGGGGGACGAGGGTGGGTCACGCCCCCCGGGAACCTGGCTGTACGATCATGCCGCTGGGTCAGCCTTCCTACCTGGTACGTGAGATTATGTAACACATTATAATGCCAGAACAACACTGACTGCTGTACCATAATTGACGTCACGAATGTCTGGTTATTGTTAATGGTAAGAAGTGAATCAAAATAAAGTTTGTGTTACCATCAAGCGAGTGAAAGACTGTCGTGAATGATGTAGTGAGTGTGTGACCTTAACTATCGTTAATGATGTAGTAAGTGTGTGACCTTAACTATCATTAATGATGTAGTAAGTGTGTGACCTTAACTATCGTTAATGATGTAGTAAGTGTGTGACCTTAACTATCGTTAATGATGTAGTAAGTGTGTGACCTTAACTATCGTTAATGATGTTGTAACTGTGTGACCTTAACTATCGTTAATGATGTAGTAAGTGTGTGACCTTAACTATCATTAATGATGTAGTAAGTGTGTGACCTTAACTATCATTAATGATGTAGTAAGTGTGTGACCTTAACTATCGTTAATGATGTAGTAAGTGTGTGACCTTAACTATCGTTAATGATGTAGTGTGTGACCTTAACTATCGTTAATGATGTAGTAAGTGTGTGACCTTAACTATCGTTAATGATGTAGTGAGTGTGTGACCTTAACTATCGTTAATGATGTAGTGAGTGTGTGACCTTAACTATCGTTAATGATGTAGTAAGTGTGTGACCTTAACTATCATTAATGATGTAGTGAGTGTGTGACCTTAACTATCGTTAATGATGTAGTTAGTGTGTGACCTTAACTATCGTTAATGATGTAGTAAGTGTGTGACCTTAACTATCGTTAATGATGTAGTAAGTGTGTGACCTTAACTATCGTTAATGATGTAGTAAGTGTGTGACCTTAACTATCGTTAATGATGTAGTAAGTGTGTGACCTTAACTATCGTTAATGATGTAGTAAGTGTGTGACCTTAACTATCGTTAATGATGTAGTAAGTGTGTGACCTTAACTATCGTTAATGATGTAGTAAGTGTGTGACCTTAACTATCGTTAATGATGTAGTAAGTGTGTGACCTTAACTATCGTTAATGATGTAGTAAGTGTGTGACCTTAACTATCGTTAATGATGTAGTAAGTGTGTGACCTTAACTATCGTTAATGATGTAGTAAGTGTGTGACCTTAACTATCGTTAATGATGTAGTAAGTGTGTGACCTTAACTATCGTTAATGATGTAGTAGTGTGTGACCTTAACTATCATTAATGATGTAGTAAGTGTGTGACCTTAACTATCGTTAATGATGTAGTAAGTGTGTGACCTTAACTATCATTAATGATGTAGTAAGTGTGTGACCTTAACTATCGTTAATGATGTTGTAAGTGTGTGACCTTAACCATCATTAATGATGTAGTAAGTGTGTGACCTTAACTATCGTTAATGATGTTGTGTGTGTGACCTTAACTATCATCAATGATGTAGTAAGTGTGTGACCTTAACTATCATTAATGATGTAGTAAGTGTGTGACCTTAACTATCATTAATGATGTAGTAAGTGTGTGACCTTAACTATCATTAATGATGTAGTAAGTGTGTGACCTTAACTATCGTTAATGATGTTGTGTGTGTGACCTTAACTATCATTAATGATGTAGTAAGTGTGTGACCTAAACTATCGTTAATGATGTAGTAAGTGTGTGACCTTAACTATCATTAATGATGTAGTAAGTGTGTGACCTTAACTATCATTAATGATGTAGTAAGTGTGTGACCTTAACTATCGTAAATGAAGTTGTGTGTGTGACGTTAACTATCGTTAATGATGTAGTAAGTGTGTGACCTTAACTATCATTAATGATGTAGTAAGTGTGTGACGTTAACTATCATTAATGATGTTGTAACTGTGTGACCTTAACTATCGTAAATGAAGTTGTAGTGTGTGACGTTAACTATCGTTAATGATGTAGTAAGTGTGTGACCTTAACTATCATTAATGATGTAGTAAGTGTGTGACGTTAACTATCATTAATGATGTAGTGAGTGTGTGACCTTAACCTGCATCTTGGTGGACGCCAACCTTCACTCCATCTTAACTTTTTCATTCCACGTTTTCTCGTTCGTGTGATCGTGTGGTCAGTGTTCAGCTGTTATTATCCATTATATTGTAAGAAACGAACATCTTTCTCCACACACTTAATGATAACTTGATATAGACAAATATACTAGCTATAACTACGTATATATTCATGTAATTTACTTAGTATTTGAAACAACTTACATAAAATAATGTTCAAATGTTACTGAGAACTTGCCTGGTTGACCGCTTGGTTCTGTATGTGGTCCAGTCCAGACGTACCACACTGACATACTTATTACATAGATGATCATAAAAGTTGTTGTTGTTGTTGTTAAGACAGTTCGATGACCGTTTTATTTCTGTCGTTCGGAATGTACCACAGCAGACTTGGATATTGTCGCTGTCCACCAGCGTACAGCGATATACCAGTGTACAGCGGTAAACCAGCGTACAGCGGTACACTAGCGCACAGTGGTACACCAGTGCACAGTGGTATACTGTACACTAGCGTACAGCAGTTCACCAGCGTACAGCGGTACACTAGCGTACAGCAGTTCACCAGCGTACAGCGGTACACTAGCGTACAGCGATGTCAAGTGTTGTGTGTGGGATGAAGTGATGGTGTATGTGTGGACTGAGAGCCAGTGTGGGGGAGGCAGACGGGTAACCACCCGGGCCACAGCTGTGACGACTGACAGCCAGTCAAGTGTTGGCTGACTGTGTAGCCGCCACCAACCCTACCATGACCCGGGTGGGCAGTGGTGTGCTCGGTGGCTGCTACCATACAGAGAGAGAGAGAGAGAGAGAGAGAGAGAGAGAGAGAGAGAGAGAGAGAGAGAGAGAGAGAGAGAGAGAGAGAGATACTCACTCCTGCCTGGCTGTGAACGCTGTACACTTGACACCTGTCCATCCCCCAACCTGTGCTGTATCAGTTACCTTGACACCTGTTCATCCCCCTACCTGTGATGTATCACTGTTACCTTGACACCTGTTCATCCCCCTACCTGTGATGTATCAGTTACCTTGACACCTGTTCATCCCCCTACCTGTGATGTAACAGTTACCTTGACACCTGTCCATCCCCCTACCTGTGATGTATCACTGTTACCTTGACACCTGGCCATCCCCCTACCTGTGATGTATCACTGTTACCTTGACACCTGTTCATCCCCCAACCTGTGATGTATCACTTACCTTGACACCTGTCCATCTCCCTACCTGTGATGTAACACTGTTACCTTGACACCTGTCCACCACCCTACCTGTGATGTAACACTTACTTTGACACCTGTCCATCCCCCTACCAGTGATGTAACACTGTTACCTTGACACCTGTCCATCCCCCTACCTGTGATGTAACACTGTTACCTTGACACCTGTTCATCTCCCGACCTGTAATGTAACACTGTTACCTTGACACCTGTCCATGTCCAACCTGTGATGTAACACTGTTACCTTGACACCTGTCCATGTCCAACCTGTGATGTAACACTGTTACCTTGACACCTGTCCATCCCCAACCTGTGATGTAACACTGTTACCTTGACACCTGTTCATCCCTCAACCTGTAATGTAACACTGTTACCTTGACACCTGTCCATCCCCCAACCTGTGATGTAACACTGGTACCTTGACACCTGTCCATCCCCGACCTGTGATGTAACACTGTTACCTTGACACCTGTCCATCCCCAACCTGTGATGTAACACTGTTACCTTGACACCTGTCCATCCCCAACCTGTGATGTAACACTGTTACCTTGACACCTGTCCATCCCCCAACCTGTGATGTGGCACTGTTACCTTGACACCTGTCCATCCCCCAACCTGTGATGTAACACTGTTACCGTGACACGCGTCCATCCCCCAACCTGTGATGTGACACTGTTACCTTGACACCTGTCCATCCCCCAACCTGTGAAGTAACACTGTTACCTTGACACCTGTTCATCCCCCAACCTGTGATGTAACACTATTACCTTGACACCTGTCCATCCCCCTACCTGTGATGTAACGCTGCTACCTTGACACCTGTCCATCCCCCAACCTGTGATGTGACACTGTTACCTTGACACCTGTCCATCCCCAACCTGTAATGTAACACTGTTACCTTGACACCTGTCCATCCCCCAACCTGTGATGTAACACTGTTACTTTGACACCTGTCCATCCCCCTACCTGTAATGTAACACTGTTACCTTGACACCTGTCCATCCCCCTACCTGTAATGTAACACTGTTACCTTGACATCTGTCCATCCCCCAACCTGTGATGTGACACTGTTACCTTGACACCTGTCCATCCCACAACCTGTGAAGTAACACTGTTACCTTGACACCTGTCCATCCCCCAACCTGTGATGTGACACTGTTACCTTGACACCTATCCATCCCCCAACCTGTAATGTAACACTGTTACCTTGACACCTGTCCATCCCCCAACCTGTGATGTGACACTGTTACCTTGACACCTGTCTATCCCCCATCCTGTGGTGTAACACTGTTATCTAAGTACTTCTTCCTGTAGGACTTTTATTTTCTCTTATTTTCACTGGGTTTCCCCAGGTAGATGTTGTAGTGACTACAATCATACAGTAAGGTGGGTTAATATTAATTATTATTATCACATTCTGTTATCAAGGGAGAAATATATTATTATTATTATTATTATTATTATTATTATTATTATTATTATTATTATTATCATCATCATTATTATTATTAATGTTATTATTATTATTATTATTATTATTATTATTATTATTATTATTATTATTATTATCACATTCTGTTATTTAGAGAGAAATAAAGTTCCAGTTTTTGAGACGTGTTTAAGTTTGAGGAAATTTAGATATATACATATTCATAGTTATCACTTTTGGTGTCTTGATGATTTAAACACCCACACACACACACACACACACACACACACACACACACACACACGAGATGTGACCCCACAAGTATAGGGCGTCCACTCCCCTCTCCCTCGTTATTATACAAACGTCTGATAACAACACAAACACAGCCATATCGTACATCATGTAGTTTCCCTGGCTAAATATACCACCCCAGTGTGTGTGATGCAGCGCTACACACGTTGTTACTATTGTAGAAATGTAGAGAAGAGTGTGTGTGTGTGTGTGTGTGTGTGTGTGTGGTGGAAGGGGCAAGGGATAGAGGTTGGGGGGGGGGATAAGTGAGCCAAGACCATGGTTACACCATATCCTCTGTCCACTCACACTTACTCTCTCTTTTCTCTTCTCTCCTCTTTCTCCCGTACCTTTCCATCTCCTCCTTCTATATCATGAAATAGTATCATGATAATATAGACACTCTGAACCTTGTCTGATGATGTAAGATGTATATAGAACTTCACACATGTTACACTGAACCTGTAACTTTTTAATGACTGTACAAGGAACATGACAGCCGACATGTAGCCCAGACATCTGCCTGACCCCCTTCCCCCTCACACACACACACACACACACACACACACACACACACTCACACACGGGATTGGTCGATATTTCATATATAATTGATGTACTCCTCGGTCGTGTCATTGTAAATTAGTCTAAGCTCCCATCTTATACTAATATATATATATATATATATATATATATATACAAACCTCCAACAGCCAGGATCGAACCAGGGACCCCTGTGCAAGAGGCGGGAATGCTAACCGCTAGGCACAAGGGTCCCTGGTTCGATCTTGGCTGTTGGAGGTTTGTACGTTTTATGAAGGTGCGTGTTTCTACGCACTATGTTGTTTAATTTGTTTATGGATGGGGTTGTTAGGGAGGTGAATGCAAGAGTTTTGGAAAGAGGGGCAAGTATGAAGTCTGTTGTGGATGAGAGAGCTTGAGAAGTAAGTCAGTTGTTGTTCGCTGATGATACAGCGCTGGTGGCTGATTCATTTGAGAAACTGCAGAAGCTGGTGACTGAGTTTGGTAAAGTGTGTGAAAGAAGAAAGTTAAGAGTAAATGTGAATAAGAGCAAGGTTATTAGGTACAGTAGGGTTGAGGGTCAAGTCAGTTGGGAGGTAAGTTTGAATGGAGAAAAACTGGAGGAAGTAAAGTGTTTTAGATATCTGGGAGTGGATCTGGCAGCGGATAGAACCATGGAAGCGGAAGTGGATCATAGGGTGGGGGAGGGGGCGAAAATCCTGGGAGCCTTGAAGAATGTGTGGAAGTCGAGAACATTATCTAGGAAAGCAAAAATGGGTATGTTTGAAGGAATAGTGGTTCCAACAATGTTGTATGGTTGCGAGGCGTGGGCTATGGATAGAGTTGTGCGCAGGAGGGTGGATGTGCTGGAAATGAGATGTTTGAGGACAATGTGTGGTGTGAGGTGGTTTGATCGAGTAAGTAACGTAAGGGTAAGAGAGATGTGTGGAAATAAAAAGAGCGTGGTTGAGAGAGCAGAAGAGGGTGTTTTGAAATGGTTTGGGCACATGGAGAGAATGAGTGAGGAAAGATTGACCAAGAGGATATATGTGTCGGAGATGGATGGAACGAGGAGAAGTGGGAGACCAAATTGGAGGTGGAAAGATGGAGTGAAAAAGATTTTGTGTGATCGGGGCCTGAACATGCGGGAGGGTGAAAGGAGGGCAAGGAATAGAGTGAATTGGATCGATGTGGTATACCGGGGTTGACGTGCTGTCAGTGGATTGAAATCGGGGCATGTGAAGCGTCTGGGGTAAACCATGGAAAGCTGTGTAGGTATGTATATTTGCGTGTGTGGACGTGTATGGATATACATGTGTATGGGGATGGGTTGGGCCATTTCTTTCGTCTGTTTCCTTGCGCTACCTCGCAAACGCGGGAGACAGCGACAAAGCAAAAAAAAAAAAAAATATATATATATATATATATATATATATATATATATATATATATTGGAAAGGATCACAATTTTGCGCGTGATCAAGTATATTCCCGAGTCCACGGGGAAAATGAAATGATAACTTCCCAAGTGCACTTTCGTGTAATAATTACATCATCAGGGGAGACACAAGCGAGGAATATAACAGTCACTTGATATACAACGAAGAGATGTAGCTAGGACGCCATTTGGTAAACATGTGATTGTCCAAGATAGACTACGAACGTATCTTAAACTTATTATGTGGACTAGTAGGTGAATTGCTTACAAATTTTATCAACAATAAAGTTATCCAGTTTGTATAGACCATCACTAATATTAAGGTTATAATTCTTTGTGTATCTAATAATAGAAGATTCAATGATATTTCTCGTGGTACTGGAGTTAGAGTTAATAACTGAGATGGCATTACTTCAAGTGAATACAATTATCATAGTTTTTAACGTGATTGAATAAGGCATTTGATTCTTATCCTTTTTTTTTTTTTTTACTATATTTATGTTGCTAAAGTCTAACAGAAAGACCCTTACCAGTCTGCCCAGCATAAAACTTATCACAATATCTACATGGCACTTTATAGATGCATCCAGGAGAATTTTCTAGTGTCTGTCTTGGGCAATCACTTATTAACCAAATGGCGTCCTAGCTACGTCTCTTCGTTGTATATCAACTGACATATTTCTTTCTTTTATCTGCCCTGATGATGTGATTATTACATAAAATTGCACTTGGGAACTTATCGTGTTTCATTTTCCCCGTGGACTCATAGGAATATATATATATATATATATATATATATATATATATATATATATATATATATATATATATATATATATATATATATATATATATATATATATATATATATATCAGCTGGTGGCTGATTCGGGTGAGAAACTGCAGAAGTGGTGACTGAGTTTGGTAAAGTGTGTGAAAGAAGGAAGCTAAGAGTAAATGTGAATAAGAGCAAGGTTATTAGGTACAGAAAGGTTGAGGGACAAGTCAATTGGGAGGTAAGTTTTAATAGAGAAAAACTGGAGGAACTGAAGTGTTTTAGATATCTGGGAGTGGATTTGGCAGCGGATGGAAGCGTAGAAGCGGAAGTGAATCATAGGGTGGGGGAGGGGGCCAAAGTTTTGGGAGCGTTGAAAAATGTGTGGAAGGCGAGAACGTTATCTCGCAAAGCAAAAATTTCTGACCTTCCAACCATCAACCATCCTAACGTCCCTCCTGACCTTCCAACCATCAACCATCCTAACGTCCCTCCTGACCTTCCAACCATCAACCATCCTAACGTCCCTCCTGACCTTCCAACCATCAACCATCCTAACGTCCCTCCTGACCTTCCAACCATCAACCATCCTAACGTCCCTCCTGACCTTCCAACCATCAACCATCCTAACGTTCCTCCTGACCTTCCAACCATCAACCATCCTAACGTCCCTCCTGACCTTCCAACCATCAACCATCCTAACGTCCCTCCTGACCTTCCAACCATCAACCATCCTAACGTCCCTCCTGACCTTCCAACCATCAACCATCCTAACGTCCCTCCTGACCTTCCAACCATCAACCATCCTAACGTCCCTCCTGACCTTCCAACCATCAACCATCCTAACGTCCCACCTGACCTTCCAACCATCAACCATCCTAACGTCCCTCCTGACCTTCCAACCATCAACCATCCTAACGTCCCACCTGACCTTCCAACCATCAACCATCCTAACGTCCCTCCTGACCTTCCAACCATCAACCATCCTAACGTCCCACCTGACCTTCCAACCATCAACCATCCTAACGTCCCTCCTGACCTTCCAACCATCAACCATCCTAATGTCCCTCCTGACCTTCCAACCATCAACCATCCTAACGTCCCTCCTGACCTTCCAACCATCAACCATCCTAATGTCCCTCCTGACCGGCTTTTTACTCAGTTTTTATCTTTGGTCTCTGGTGAGTGTGGTGATGCATCTCTTGATGAACTATTCCCTATCAGCATCATCCATGCTGCATTTAGAGACTTAAAGGCTGTTATCAGCCAACTCTCTCTCTCTCTCTCTCTCTCTCTCTCTCTCTCTCTCTCTCTCTCTCTCTCTCTCTCTCTCTCTCTCTCTCTCTCCATGATGAACAGCTTGATAGCCCTGAGCCTCTCACTGTAGGTCAGTTCAGATGCCATCTCTGTTGCTCTTCTCTGTAGCCTCTCAGTCAGATCTTTGTGCTTCTTCAGGTGTAGTGACCAGACTTGTGAGGTACAGTCCAGTTTTGCTCTGATATATGTAGTCAATAACTTTACGAACAAATCCTTTTCCATATTTTTTGATGCTATTATTATTTTTCCCCAACAGACAGCTTGCCTCTTGCACACTTCTTCTAATGTGTAGCTCAGGCGATAAACTAGGCACAATGTCGACCCCTCGATCTCTCACATGCATGTTCCTGTCATTTGTTTCCCGATAGATAATGCTCACACCGAGGAAGTCTTTCACTCTGTCCTATCTTCATCACTTTGTACTTTCTGGGATTGAATCTCATCATCCATTTATCTGACCAGCTTCAGAGGTTTTCCTGGTACCCCTGTAAGCTAATGCTATCAATATAATTCTTTATTTCTCTCATGACCTTAGCATCGTCGGTAGACATGTTTAGGTACGATTCTAGTCCATCAGGTAAGTCATTTCCATACAAGAGTGGCAGTGGGCCCACGACTGAGCCCTGCGGCATGCCACTTGTAACCTTAACCTGCTCCAGGTTGCACCTCTTACTTGTGTTCTTTGTTCCATTCCAGTAAGGTAGTCTTCTACCCAGTGAAGGAGCCCACCCTTTAGTTATGCCATTAGATAAAACTTTTTGATGAACATCCGATAAGGAACTGCGTCAGAGGCTTTCTGTCAGTCCCAGAACAGTCTACCCATCCTCTCTTTGATTGAAGATGAAGCTGACCCTGTCATAAGAAGCCTCGTATATTTGCTTTCTGATTATCTTTGCCAATGTTTTACAAACCAAACTTCATATTAAGACTGGTTTGTAATTCAGCTCAGTTTCCTGATCGCCTTTCTACAATAAAGGCACGACATTTGCCGTCCTCCACATGCCAGGACCTACACCTTCCAGTAATGCCCTGCTGAACAACATCTCAAGTGATGTAGCAAGTGCTGCCCTACGTTGTCACCACGTCTGAGGAGACGTCATCAGGACCATGGGCTTTATACGAGTCGAAATGTTGTGTTAGCCTGATTATATCATTGCTGTTAATTGATATACGTTACAAGACTTCATTCCATCCCACCAGGGTAATGTTGATGCATTATTGTCCTCCACAGTGACAACACCTTTGAACCTGTTAATCAGATCCTCATATATTTGCTCATCTTCAAGAATTCCAGCGCTTTGAGTCCCTCAGTCTGATTGGTTGCTCTTTCAGTGAGAGTTTGTTCCTGATGACCTTATGTAAAAGTTTTGGAATGTCTGTTGCTTTATTAATCATTGTTCTTTCCTTCTTACGTTGGAGTATTCAATCCTTGTTGTGTTTTCATATGCTGGTTGACTCACGTGTCTTTTATATATCCTCCATAGTACACCCGAGCTCTCTCGTTTGATGACATTTCTCGATAAATCATATCTTCCTCCATTTTCATCCTCCTTTATTGGCCATCAGAGGTGCCCATGTTCTGACCCTTTCAATGTAGATGTCACAGACCTTTCTGTAGCAGTGGACTATACTCTTATTATGGAACTCCATCTCCCAGTCAGGATTATCAAAGAACTCGATCAGTTCCACGTAGTTGCCATGACTGTACTTTTCATTTGGTTCCTGTGTCCAGTCTTGCATCCTCCACCACCACATACTCAAAAACAACCACTACATGATCACTCTTCCCGTAGAACCATTGCAGATTATATGTTCTATTTCCGTACTGTTGTGAGAAAGGACAAGGCCGAGTGGAGATTGTGTATCAGCGCCCCCAGTTCTCGTATGCTGTGTTACATGATGCAAGAAGGGCTGTAAATCTTAAAAGAAATTCGTGTGTCTTTGACTCATCATCTCCATGGAGATCCAAGTTCTTCCAGACTATTTTCCCTATAACTAAAACCCTTCATCATCAGTTCTTTATCATCTCCTAAGAGGAAAGCTTTGTTTCCTTCACGCTTATTATTCTTTCAGTATTCTTTATATACATCTGTTCTTCATCGTTGCAGGTCTTTGGAGGATTGTAAACTAAAAGTATTTTGTACACTTTCCTCCTACGGTAATCCTCCCCATTATATATTGCCTGAAGGCACTATCTACGGGTATTTCCTGGAATTTAATGGAATCCCGTATCAAGAAGGATAATCCTCCGTCCTATTTTCTCCATTCCTTCTTACTACTGTGTGTCCCTCTTGACAGATTAGGTTACAGTCAAGTTTATTTGTGAGTTTCGTGTCCAACGCTCCCACAATGTATGGGTTATATTCTCGTAAACGATATAATGAGCCTGACAGTATTTGTTGCTTCCTCAATAGCCCAGCACAGTATTTGTTTTCAAGATTTCTAGGCTTGTGTTCTTCAGTTGTTTCAACTTTCGCTGCTGAGATACTGTCCTGGTAGTTGTCATTGGTTTTCTGCTTATGTATTCATGATAAGCGCATCCTCCTGATTTTAATTTTCTGTTTATTTAGAGCTGTCTTGCATTTCTTACTGTCCCCAGCAAAGGCTTCCAGTTTCTTTGGTTTGCCCTCTGGATCCCCTTCTAGCACGTCTTTGTTCATTTCATTGCTCCTAGCGACGCCCTCCACCTTGTGTACCCAGACTTCAAGTTGTATACTCGTAGAAGTTTATCCACGCTCATATTATCTGTAAGGTGCGAGTTATCGACCATGACACTCGTGTTATCGGCAGTCTCCTTTGGGAAATCCTTAGAACCAAAATCAAGGACTTCCTCTGTTGTATGTTATACCATTTTCATCCTCCAGTCGACTCTCATGTTTCAATATCCCTGAAATGTAGTTGGGCACCCTGCCTCGGGGCTTCTACAAAACGGGCGTATTCTAATTGTCTGTTCTACCTGATCTGGCGTAGGGGACCTTGTTTGTTTGGTTCATGCAATATTGCTGTTTTAGCAGGTGTTCTTATGGGTTAGAGTGTTATAGTTCGTGGAACTTAGGAGAGGTTACGAAAACGTAGATAAGTTTTATTAAGGTACAGAAGATGAGGTTGCTAGGGGTATAGTGGTACAGACGGTGTAGGATTGTGGTGGAACAGAGGAGTCAGTTGAGACTAAGAGTGAGGCATGGCAGGGGGTCGTCCTGAGATGCTGGTGAAGATGCATGAGATGAAGCAGGAGCACGCTGAGGATGTGCATGGTGCCGGGTCGACGTGGCGCTCTTACAGGAGGTGGGTGTGGCGCGTGACGGGCCATGTCCCACGCGAGTGCTGCCCAAGGTGGACGTCGGAGATGAGGCACTACAAGGAAGACTGTTAAGAAGATAAAACGTCAGGAGTCACGTAGGGGACTTTGACTGACGGAGGAGGCGCCCTAGGGTTGGCTTGAGTCCTGGAGTCACTTGGCCAAGACTTCAGGTACCGGAGTGTGGTACACTTGTCTGAATCTAAAGCATGTCAAGTTCTCAACTGCCTTCCTCCGGTGATGCCTGGATACGTAAAGAGACAGGTAAGACTGATCATGAAGGCGGTGTGGGAGTCGATGTCCCTCGAGGGAAAAGGACACCACCAAGTTCATTCCTCTGGAGATCAGAAGTGTAGGTGAGGTCATACGCCGTGACCTACCATCACGTCAAGTCGCCGTCAGTAGCGAGACTGGTCGCTGCATTATTCTTATTTTCCCCCATAAATGTCTGGAATGGTGGTTTAATAGCCTAATTCTTCATATATTTAGAAGTATGTCTCCACCAGAGGTTCTTTGGTAGATACAAAGAGTTATACTAAGCCGTGAAATGTCTAACCAGTTTTGATAGTGTGTGGCTAGTGGTTAGTTGAAAAAGAATTGGATGGTGGGTTTCTTTACCAGCAAAGTTGGCAACAAATGCTCAGTAGAGTGTCTTCAAAATCAGTCAATAATGCTGGCATATTTTACCAGATTTGCTCTTTCAACCATAATTTTTAGTGGTTTAAAATAATTCCTTGACCTCCCTTTTGCATTCCACCGTACTCCTGAATTAGAGTTTTCCTCCTGAATCCAAACTAATCTCAAAATTCTCGGAGAGGTGCTAAAGCCTGTGTGTGTGTGTAATTACCGGTTTGTTATTACCTGTGTATACGTTACGGAAAGAGATTTCTACACTAGAGCCCCGTTTCTTGTATTTTTTCCACCATCAAGAAGACTTTTAAATCTTTGTATGCATGGTACATCAACATGGGTTCCATTAGATGGAATTGATATTATGAGCACCGTCAACACAGCTCGGGTCCACTGATGGCTGTTTGGTTATGCCAATGTTCACTCCCTGAATATGATGACGTAACATCTTGTAAATCATGACAACCCTTTGAGTACATTGATTTAACATTTTGGGTATGATAATATATCCCCATGAGTAACATCCTCTTGAGAATGGTGCTTTAACCCGTGAAGTACAATGATTTAACACCTTAAGTATGATGACATAAAACCTTGAGTATGATTACTTAATTAATTGAGTTAATTACAACCACTTAGATGACTTAACCGTATGAGTATGATAACACATCCCCCTGAGTACATTGGCTTAACCTTATGAGTGTGATGTCACATTCCCTTAAGTACAGTGACTTGACCTTATGAGTATGATGACAGTCCCCTGAGTACATTGACTTAACCCCTCGAGAACGATGACTTAACCCTTGATTATAATGAAAATAACCCCCTTGAGTAGGTCTTAATCCCTTGAGAATATGACTAAACCAATGAGCATAATGACATAACCCCTTGAGAACGATGACATAACCCTTGAGTATAATGATGTGACCCTTGAGCACGGTAATGTAACTTCTTGAGAATGATGGCTTAATCCTTGAGTTTGATGATGTAATTCCTTGAGAATCATGGCTTAATTCAGGAGCATAATGACCTAATTTCTTGATTACAATAGATTAACCCTTTGAGTATGATGAAGTATAGTGAGTCAGCATGAATGTGATCACACAGCTGCTTGAGATGGCTTAATCCCAAAAATACAATACAATGCCTTGAGTATGATGACATAACCCCATGAGTTTGATAAGGTAGCCCCTTAGGTACAATGACTTAACCCCTTGAGAGTAATGGGACATCCCTTGAATATGATGACAACCCCTTAAGTATGATGATGTAACTCTGGGTATGATGACTTGATTCCTTGATTACAACTGAACCCCTGGAGTATTTTAGCTAAATCCCATGAATGCAGCAATTTAGCCTCTTGAATGCAATGACTTTGCAACATTAGTATAACTCAATTCCTTGAAAAAGATGAATCATTTCTTTGAGTAAAATTACCTAATTTCTTGAGTATGATGATTTGATTCCATGAGCTGTATGAAAGAACTATGTGATTGATAATATGGTGATAGCCCTTGAGTATAATGCCTTTAGTCCAGATATTCAAAGGGTAAGGTCATCATAATCAAAGAGTTAAAGCACAGCACTTAAGGGGTCAATGCCTTAGTTTCGAAATGTGATTTTTGAACCCTGACAAACTGTGTGCTTTCAATCACGTAAAAGCATTCATCAGTCTTTTGTTGCTGAATAATATGATCCTTCTGAATTATCCCACCACATGCAGCACAAAAACAGTTATTCAATCATTTTATACCTTCGTATGAAATGAACAGAACACTGAAATTTGTCCTATAATTTGTAGCCACTGTGTGGCTCTATTTTCTCGTTTGGCCCATGAACAGCAGCATTGGCAGTTGGTTATTCAATATGACTACCTAGATGGATAGGTTATCTAACCCTCCAGTCTTGCAGCTTAGTCAGTGCAATGAGTATTCTCTCCTGCCTTTGTAGTCTCAAGCTTGGTTAATCATATGTGTATTTTCTCTTATGATCTCAGATCCTCCCTGCACTCCCTCAATCTGGTTGGTAATGTTAGTATTTTCTCTTGTCCTTATGACCTTAGATGTTTCCCTCTTGTGTCGCTGACAGCATTCCAGCTTCACTTTATTACTTTCATTTGATATAGGTCACAACCATGACATCTTACATCTTAGCCCTTGGTTATTATATATTAATGTGCTTCAATGATATAATTGGTGTAAGAGTTTGTCAGTCCTTTGGATTGCATAAAAGAGCATGAAACAATTAGTAACCAATGTATGTTTGTATGTTTGTGATAACTTTTAGGATTACTATACTTAAGTGTACTAACATTTAATGTTTATATGTACAATAATCTAGAACAATTTTGGTTTTCATAATTAGATTTAACTTGCATGTATACTACCTTCCATTATGTCACAACACCTTGTAGATCTTTTCACAGCACACTAATAAAACCTGTAACTCATTTACTTTCAAATGATGTCTGACTCTGTCTGTGACATGTTCATACTTGTAATAAGTTGTTCTTTTTTTTTTTATAGCTGTATGGAATTTGAGAAAGAGTCCAATGAGACTACTTGTGTGTGGGACTACTCAGGGCTGGGCCTGGAGTACCAGGTCTTGGCTGGCCCTGCCTTTGTTGCTGTCTTTACCACTGCTGGTGTCATCTTTGGTACTATTTCTGACAGGTTCAGTAGGTAAGGTATATAGATTAAGCAGGTGAGCTACACAGGCTCACTTGGTGAGCATTTGAATTACACAAGCTCAGTAGGATGAGGTACTTGAGTTTCAAACCAGTCTCACTGGTTGTAAAGCATGCATGAGATGCTAAAAGATATATGGTTGAGAAGCTTAAGAGATATATTTCATAGTTTCATCAGCCCAGAGGATATGTGTAATAAAATGAGCATGGATGTCTGATAGGATCATTTGGTTTAACTGAGAGTTTGAACCAGTATGTCTGAAAGCTTCAGAAGATGCTTTAGTCAGCACATACATCTCAAAAGTCCAATATGTTTGCTTAGAGGCTTAATGCATATGATTAGAGATTCACTTGATGAGCTAAAAAGGGTCAGAAGGTATGTGTCAGGTTTATGAGGAAAAGGCTTCACCAGATTGTGGTTTGTGGTAATGGTTTTCACTTCAGTGGGTTCTGCAGCAAGGAATAGCATCATTGTGTAATACTGGGGGCCTTATGAATATGTGCTGTATAGTATCATTAAGGATTCCATGAATGTTTGTCTTATAGTAAGGGTTCTCAATAGTTTTTAGCTGCTGGAAGGGTTCTTATTGTTTTGTGTCCTACAGAAAGATGGTGGTGACAGTTTGCTGCGGAGCACTAACGATAGCTACGGGGCTGACAGGTGCTGCCATGAGTTATTGGCAGTTGGTTATTCTGAGGATGATCACAGGGGCAGGGTGAGTTTCTCTCAGTCATTGGTATCATGTGCTTATCATCACACCCTCAGAATAATCTAGCTCTTAAAGAACTTTCATCAGATTCATTAGTTGGCAGTCATCATGCTCTTCAGTGTCATTTGTCAAAGAAATCACCATGACAGTTTGGTTGCCAGATAGATAATGCAGTCAGTCTTCTCGCATTTAGAAATAAGACCAAAAAGAATAAGGCTAAATCACTCTGTATAAGTAAGGGAGAAAAGAAAGTAGTGAAATAGAAAACACAAAGGGAAACATAAATGCCTGTGGAAGCAGCAAGAGGGGGGTGAAAAATTAGATTTTTAAAAAATACTGTGGGCTTGAGAATGGCTTACAAAATGCCAATGGAGGGTGAATTGTGCTAAAGATAACAATTAAGATAGAGAAAGAACAAGAATTTTGTCTCTATTCCATATGTGACCAAAACCAACTGACTTGGTGTCTGGTGTGAGTGTTCTTTGAATTTATTATTGCAACAAGCTGTTGATGTCACTGTTAACCCTTGTAGTATAACTATTTTATCATAGCCAACAACTCAGGTTTTTCCCTTGCAGGGCTAAAAGTTTTCTCATCATGATGTGATATAGTCGTAAAGAGTGCATAAGGGCTGAAACATTGTAACAAGCTGTTGATGTCACTGTTAACCCTTCTATTTATTTATTATCTATATATTTTACTTTGTCGCTGTCTCCCGCATTAGCGAGGTAGCGCAAGGAAACAGACGAAAGAATGGCCCAACCCACCCACATACACATGTATGTACATACATGTCCACACATGCAAATATACATACCTATACATCTCAACATATACATATATATACATACATACACAGACATATACATATATACACATGTACATAAATCATACTGTCTGCCTTTATTCATTCCCATCGCCACCCCGCCACACATGAAATAACAACTCCCTCCCCCCACATGTGCGCAAGGTAGTGCTAGGAAAAGACAACAAAGGCCACATTCGTTCTAGTATAACTATTTTATCATAGCCAACGACTCAGGTTTTTCACTTGCAGGGATAAAAGTTTTCTCATCATGATGTAATATAGTCATAAACAGCACATAAGGGCTGAAATATCAAACGTGAGGTAAACAAACTCTCAGTAAGTGGTAAAATCATTCTAATATTGAAGAAAGCAGAATTTTAGGAATGGACTTCCATGTAATTAGCTGAAGTAGATATAGTACCCAGTGCCATGTACCCTTATAATTAGATGCATTCAAGAGAACTGTTAGTGGTCAAGATGATTTATGGTTATACAGTTCACATTTCTTGATGATGCTGTATCATGTATCACCACTTGAAAGTTTAACAATGGTACCTGCCAATGTGGTGACCGTACATTCAAAATTAGTTTTATGTGAAGATATTTCCTTGCATAAATATTAAAAAGATATCCTTGTAATGCTATGTACTTATTGTCATGTGAAGACCTCTGTTTATCTGTAATGAAAACTTTCCAGAGCAGCACAGTAGTGAATTCAGGTAGGACTCGTGTGACAGATTCTATGTATAAATCCCAATTTAGGTCTCTCCTCCACACACTGACATTGACGAATAGAATGTATTTCACATTGTTACATCAGCAAGTCAAAAAGTTGATTGAATTTCACTGAGGGCCCTCAAAGAGCCACAGTAACCATCCATGCATCTTTCCATCCATCAGGGAGTCAGCCTTCACTCCTGCCTGCAGTAGCATGCTTTCCGACATGTTTCATGAGGTAATTGAATTTTCACATGTTCAACATTAGTTTAAAAAGAGTTATTTTCTTTGATATTTCCTTCCTCCTCCTTTCTCTCAGTGTGGAGATGGGAAATTTCTTGTTTTAATTTTCTCATTTCCCTCTTCCTCTTAGGAAATTTCATGCTTCATTACATCATAACTCTCTCTACCTTCGATCAAGGTATGACACCCTTGTCCTCTTATAAAATTTCTTATATATTCAAGTAGTTCCTTTCTTTACTCAGCTGTATGTTATCTTTTGAACCTGGTTCTTTTTTTTTTTTTTTTTGCTTAAGTTTAGGAATTGATGTTTTTTTAAGTTTATGTGTTTTGGTTGCATCTTTTTAGTGTGTAGTACTAAATGATACCAAAGCTGAATCTTGATTCATAATATCTGTTGCATGCTGTATATTCATACATATGATTAAGATAAGGTTGATATGCTTACATACATACAAAAAATAAAGCAATTTGACTCTTTCTACATAGGAAGTTGATAAGGAAGCTGGATCTTCAAATGCAAATAAGGGGGGGGGGAGACTCCTTCAATGCATGGAAAATTTTCCTAAAGTGTAGAAACAAGGGATGCATATCAGAGGGACTGTCTCGAAATAGGTTGAAGTTATCAGTGGTGTACCACAGGGCTCAGGTCCTAGAACCATTGTTGGTTTTGATCTACCTTTGTAAATGATGTGCCAGAAGGCCTGTACTTTTACCTGAACATGGTCGCGGTTGCAGATTATGCCAAGGTAATGAGGGAAGTAAAAAAATAATGAGGATTGCATCAACTGATGTGAGGCTTAGACATACTCCTAACTTGGTCTGATGCATGGTTGATGAATTTAAACCAAGTAAGTGCAGGATGAGATTTAGGGAAAGAAGGCCTCAATGCAAATGTTATGTAGCAAGAAATAAGCTGTAATAATTTGTTGTGACAGGAAATGTTCTGCAAACCTGTTACAACATATGTAAGACCATAACTAGAATAACATTGTGTAAAGAAGCACAGAGAATTAATGGAGGAGATCCAGAGAAGGTCAATAAGAACGGAGCCAGAATTTAGAGGGCTGAGTTATAGTGAGAATAGAGGCCTTAGATGTGCCCACCATGGAAGAGAGAATAGTAAAGGATGGTTTTACCACAATCTTCAAGGTTATAGACCAGTTTGATGCATCAAAGATAGAACAGACAGAGGCCATATCTTGAAATTATGCTATAGATTTGTTAAGGTATAAAAAGATACTTTCATATTATTAAAGTTTAGATAGATGAAATTAGCTGAGTGATGATGTTATGAATGCTGACAGAGAAAGTTCATGAGATGGAGTCCAAGCAGTGCAAAACTCTGTCCCTCCTCTGTACAAACAAACAGTTACACTTTCCTTTGGTTGGTGGGGCAGTGGTTTGCATTGCTGACTTCTGATCCTTTCACAAAGGTTTGATCCTAGCATGGTCTGATAGAGCATAGATATAAAGGGATCTAAAGGAATTCATATAGCAACTTGGTCCTTTTGAGGCTGTTTTAGATTGTAGAAAAGATCAGGAACTCATTGATTATTGTAGTACGAGTAGAAAAGACAGATATTTCAGAGAGAAAAATGCTCTAAACCTATCAAGTAACAAAGAATGCACAATTGTCATTCAATACTTGAAGCAAAATATTAATCGTCCATTCTTAAAGATATCTATGGCACTGCTTTCAACCACTCTCTTTGGTAAATCATTTCAGATATTAACAGCTTTCTTGAAGAAAAAGTGCTCTGCCACTTTCGAGATAAAATGGTTGCCCTCAAGTTTGTATCCATTACTACAGGTGAAATCAGACAATTCTATTCTTAAGGAGCTTGTTGGATTGAAATTATTGACGCCTTTGATAATTTCAAATATCTAGCTTAGATCACCTCTTAACCATCTCTTTTTTAAACCTAAATAGATATAAGGTATTCTGTCAGCTTTCTTATGATTTGTTTCTCAGTTTGGGAATTATCTTGGTAACTCACCTATATATTCTCTCTCCATCACCCAGGTCTTTATCCTTCTTATAGTTGGTAGATACATAGGTTCCAGTTTTAGTACCACAGGTGCGTCAGTCCTTTTCAGCCAAAAGATTATAATTTGACTTGAATTTTACCAGAAGATTCCATGTCTGGGGACACAGCCTTATTTTGCTTTCCTAATCAACCTCCTTGGATATGGTACTTTTCTGTTCGGCCCTTTGATTAGATTCCACAGTTTCCTAATTTCTTCATGTGGTTGCTGACACTTTTCCTTTATATTTGATTTTTTATGGTTCTTGGTTATTTTTTTATCCATGTATTGTGATGCAGCGTACAGTTGGGACTGTTTAGTTAGGGAAATTACTGTTAATGATAGAGAAACAGAACAAAGAATTGCAGCTGATGGATTAACAAATAAAGAAAGTGAGGAACAAAATCAAAGATATTGAAAATGGCAGAAATGAACAAAGGAAGTAAGGAACAAAGGAAAAGAGTTCAGTCAAAAATGAAAGTGATTTAAGGCATTTAGAAGGAAAGTAGCTAGAGAAGGAAGGCAGAACTAGAGGAAGGTAAGAGAAAAAGGCTGTGATGGAACTCTTCAAATGTTCCAGAGATAGTTCAACAAAAGGAAATGCTTATTGCGCAAAGACTGGAAATTTGAGACAGAACAAGAACTAATTCTGGGAATGAAGAGGAGGAACAGGGTACTGACTGGTGTAAAACAACAGAGATCTAGGGATATGGAAGCAGGGGAATAATGAATTACTAATTGAAGCCTTAGAGAGGATATTATGTACTGTTAGAGACAAGACTGTTGGGAAGTATATTTGTATCATTGATGGAAGGTTGAAAAAGTGTAGAGTATTCAGGATAAGTGGATGTTGGTCAAATTGGAGATTTTGGAAAAACAAGGGACATTGAGGTTGACAGATCATTACTGCAGGTTTAACTAATGAGTGGATTGAACCAAAACTTAGAGTTGATAAAGTGGGAAGTTGAAAGACGTAAGTTATTGATCAAGTTTGACCTGAAAAAAGACCTTATTCCAGCAAAAGAGGAATGGATGCTGAAGGATGCAATAGACTTTGAAAAATTATTTTGTCTATTGACATGCTAAATACAATTTCTGAGACAAAATAAATAAAGATAATTGACTGGTATAGTCAAAATATAAGGGGAAGACCAGTTTCTCTGGTGTGCATCCTTTGTTCCCTTCCACTAAGATAATCTTTTGTTCATCAAAGAAATCTTCCTTAAATTCCTGCCTGAAGATCCAGCTTCATAGTCAGCCTCTTGTGTGGGACAGTGTCAAATATTATATGGTAGTTCATACAAATAGTTCACCCAGCCTTCTCTTTTGTCTGTAACAAAACTCACTTTCATTGAAATCTGAGAGGTTCATTATACATGACTTTCTTTTCTTGAAACTGTTCTGTTCTTTCACATGAGTAATTTCTTCTCTTAGAGAAGTCATCCATTTCTTTTCTGTCGCAAGGCAGGAGATGCTATTTTAATTTATGTTGAAAACAGCCCGCATAAGGTTAAAGTAACCAGATAAGACAGTGATACTTGCAATTTATGTATATTGTTATCTATCTATCTGTCTATATCTCATGCCCATTCCCTCTGGGAACTTCCATCAAAGGGTGGCCACGGTACAAGAATCTCCACTTCTCCCTGTCCTTACATGCCTCCCTCACATACACCATTCTATGCATTCTTCCACTATTTCTCTCCCTCCAGTATTCCTCGACCCTATTTACCCATGTCACAGGTACTTCCACTCACACCAACCCCTTTAATTGTATTATTGTATACTCTTCTTGTAAAATCTTAGTCTTGCATTCTTTCCACATGCCAAACCATCTTAAAGTATTATGTTTCAGCCATTCTACCACTCCACAATTCACTCCCTTTGCATTTCCTGCCATCCCACATCTCTCACACACCCTTTCATTTCTTTCATCATTCTATCTAGTCGCACCACATTCTCTTCTCAAATAACTCATATCGACAGCCTGGATTCTTGACCGCTCTTCCTCATTCCATGTCTATGTTATGGCTGCATAGGTCATGGTTGGGAGGACTGTGCTGTCTCGTAATCCTTTCTTCACTTACATACTTACACCTCTACCCTTCATTATTCTATTAAGGGACCTAATAACTTTTCTACCCTGTACTGCTCTCTCCCTTATCTCTCCTTCCATATCACTACTCTTACCAAGACAGCTCTCAGATACGTAAATTCTAGTCTTCCCCCCTTCCTCATATTCACAGCACAATTTAGCACACTTTCTTCTTTCACTCCATATGGTTTTACATTAACTATACTTTCACTCTGTTTCCTTTCAAACAGTTACTTTACTTTTACTTGCATTTACCTTTAGTCCCAAGACTTTTGCTCAGCCATCCATCCACTCTTACTCGTGCATTTGCTCCTCTGTAGAAGGCTTTTGCACCATCCAACAGTTGTGCCTCTACTCTATATATCCGTAACACATCCTACAAAGCATTTCACTTGACTATCATATGCTTCCTCAAGATCCATAGAAGCAGCATACAATATCTTACCTTTCACTGAATACTTTTCCATGATCATCTTTACTATGAAAATATAATCCACACATCCCCTACCTTTCCTAAAACCTCCTTGCTCTTCACTTATTCTGCATTTAGTCCCTTCCATCACTGTTTCAGTTGATAATCTTGCACATACTTTTCCCTGGTATACTTAACAGACTTTATTTTATTTTATTTTATTATACTTAACCTCCATCTCCCTTATGAGCGAGGTAGTGCAAGGAAACAAACGATATACATACATATACTTACGTATATCTCTCTTTTTAAACCAGGTATTCCCAATCACCAGTCCTTTTTCAGCACATAAATCTACAAGCTCTTCACCATTTCCATTTACAACACTGAACACCCCATGTACACCAATTATTTCCTCAACTGCCACATAACTCACCTTTGCATTCAAATCACCCATCACTATAACCCGGTCTCGTGCATCAAAAGTACTAACACACTCACTCAGCTGCTCCCAAAACACTTGCCTCTCATGATCTTTCTTCTCATGCCCAGGTGCATATGCACCAATAGTCACCCATCTCTCTCCATCCACTTTCAGTTTTACCCATATCAATCTAGAGTTTACTTTCTTAAACTCTATCACATACTCCCACCACTCCTGTTTCAGGAGTTGTGCTACTCCTTCTCTTGCTCTCATCCTCTCACAAACCCCTGACTTTACTCCCAAGACATTCCCAAACCACTCTTCCCCTTTACCCTTGAGCTTCATATCACTCGGAGCCAAAACATGAAGGTTCCTTTCCTCAAACATTCTACCTATCTCTCCTTTTTTCTCATCTTGGTTACATCCACACACATATAGACTCCCCAATCTGAGCCTTCGAGGAGGATGAGCACTCCCCCGTGACTCCTTATATATATATATATATATATATATATTTTTTTTTTCATACTATTCGCCATTTCCTGCATTAGCAAGGTAGCGTTAGGAAAAGAGGACTGGGCCTTTGAGGGAATATCCTCACCTGGCCCCCTTCTCTGTTCCGTCTCTTGGAAAATAAAAAAAAAAAAAATGAGAAGGGAGGATTTCCAGCCACCCGCTCCCTCCCCTTTTAGTCGCCTTCTTCGACATGCAGGGAATGCGTGTGAAGTATTCTTTGGGGATGAGAGAGCTTGGGAAGTGAGTCAGTTGTTGTTCGCTGATGATACAGCGCTGGTGGCTGATTCATGTGAGAAACTGCAGAAGCTGGTGACTGAGTTTGGTAAAGTGTGTGGAAGAAGAAAGTTAAGAGTAAATGTGAATAAGAGCAAGGTTATTAGGTACAGTAGGGTTGAGGTTCAAGTCAATTGGGAGGTGAGTTTGAATGGAGAAAAACTGGAGGAAGTGAAGTGTTTTAGATATCTGGGAGTGGATCTGGCAGCGGATGGAACCATGGAAGCGGAAGTGGATCATAGGGTGGGGGAGGGGGCGAAAATTCTGGGGGCCTTGAAGAATGTGTGGAAGTCGAGAACATTATCTCGGAAAGCAAAAATGGGTATGTTTGAAGGAATAGTGGTTCCAACAATGTTGTATGGTTGCGAGGCGTGGGCTATGGATAGAGTTGTGCGCAGGAGGATGGATGTGCTGGAAATGAGATGTTTGAGGACAATGTGTGGTGTGAGGTGGTTTGATCGAGTGAGTAACGTAAGGGTAAGAGAGATGTGTGGAAATAAAAAGAGCGTGGTTGAGAGAGCAGAAGAGGGTGTTTTGAAGTGGTTTGGGCACATGGAGAGAATGAGTGAGGAAAGATTCACCAAGAGGATATATGTGTCGGAGGTGGAGGGAACGAGGAGAAGAGGGAGACCAAATTGGAGGTGGAAAGATGGAGTGAAAAAGATTTTGTGTGATCGGGGCCTGAACATGCAGGAGGGTGAAAGGAGGGCAAGGAATAGAGTGAATTGGAGCGATGTGGTATACTGGGGTTGACGTGCTGTCAGTGGATTGAATCAAGGCATGTGAAGCGTCTGGGGTAAACCATGGAAAGCTGTGTAGGTATGTATATTTGCGTGTGTGGACGTATGTATATACATGTGTATGGGGGGGTTGGGCCATTTCTTTCGTCTGTTTCCTTGCGCTACCTCGCAAACGCGGGAGACAGCGACAAAGTATAATAAAAAAATAAAAATATATATATATATATATATTTTTTTTTCATACTATTCGCCATTTCCCGCATTAGCGAGGTAGCGTTAAGAACAGAGGACTGGGCCTTTGAGGGAATATCCTCATATGGCCCCCTTCTCTGTTCCTTCTTTTGGAAAATTTAGAAAAAAATGAGAGGGGAGGATTTCCAGCCCCCCGCTCCCTTACCTTTTAGTCGCCTTCTACGACATGCAGGGAATACGTGGGAAGTATTCTTTCTCCCCTATATATATTTATCTATTTATTCACTTTGCCCTGCCGCTGTCTCCCGCGCCAGCGAGGTAGTGCAAGGAAACAGACGAAAGAATGGCCCAACCCACCCACACACACATGCATACACATACACGTCCACACACACCATATATACACACCTATACATCTCAACGCATACATACACACACACACACAGACATATACATATATACCCATGTACACAATTCACACTGTCTGCCTTTATTCATTATTTATTTATTTATTATATTATGCTTTGTCGCTGTCTCCCGCGTTTGCGAGGTAGCGCAAGGAAACAGACGAAAGAAATGGCCCAACCCCCCCCATCCACATGTATATACATACGTCCACACACGCAAATATACACACCTACACAGCTTTCCATGGTTTACCCCAGACGCTTCACATGCCTTGATTCAATCCACTGACAGCACGTCAACCCCGGTATACCACATCGCTCCAATTCACTCTATTCCTTGCCCTCCTTTCACCCTCCTGCATGTTCAGGCCCCGATCACACAAAATCTTTTTCACTCCATCTTTCCACCTCCAATTTGGTCTCCCTCTTCTCCTCGTTCCCTCCACCTCCGACACATATATCCTCTTGGTCAATCTTTCCTCACTCATTCTCTCCATGTGCCCAAACCACTTCAAAACACCCTCTTCTGCTCTCTCAACCACGCTCTTTTTATTTCCACACATCTCTCTTACCCTTACGTTACTCACTCGATCAAACCACCTCACACCACACATTGACCTCAAACATCTCATTTCCAGCACATCCATCATCCTGCGCACTACTCTATCCATAGCCCACGCCTCGCAACCATACAACATTGTTGGAACCACTAATCCTTCAAACATACCCATTTTTGCTTTCCATGATAATGTTCTCGACTTCCACACATTCTTCAAGGCCCCCAGAATTTTCGCCCCCTCCCCCACCCTATGATCCACTTCCGCTTCCATGGTTCCATCCGCTGCTAGATCCACTCCCAGATATCTAAAACACTTCACTTCCTCCAGTTTTTCTCCATTCAAACTCACCTCCCAATTGACTTGACCCTCAACCCTACTGTACCTAATAACCTTGCTCTTATTCACATTTACTCTTAACTTTCTTCTTCCACACACTTTACCAAACTCAGTCACCAGCTTCTGCAGTTTCTCACATGAATCAGCCACCAGCGCTGTATCATCAGCGAACAACAACTGACTCACTTCCCAAGCTCTCTCATCCCCAACAGACTTCATACTTGCCCCTCTTTCCAAAACTCTTGCATTTACCTCCCTAACAACCCCATCCATATATATATATATATATATATATATATATATATATATATATATATATATATATATATATATATATATATATATATATTATTTTTTTTCAAACTATTCGCCATTTCCCGCGTTAGCGAGGTAGCGTTAAGAACAGAGGACTAGGCCATTGAGGGAATATCCTGACCTGGCCCCCTTCTCTGTTCCTTCTTTTGGAAAATTAAAAAAAATTGAGAGGGGAGGATTTCCAGCCCCCCACTCCCTCCCCTTTTAGTCGCCTTCTACGACACGCAGGGAATACGTGGGAAGTATTCTTTCTTCCCTATCCCCAGGGATAATATATATATATATATATATATATATATATATATATATATATATATATATATATATATATATATATATATATATATGTATATATATATATATATATATATATATATATATATATATATATATATATATATATATATATGTATATATATATATATATATTTTGCAGGGAAAAAATGCAATTGAGTGGGAGATCTATAAAAGAAAGAGACAGGAGGTCAAGAGAAAGGTGCAAGAGGTGAAAAAGAGGGCAAATGAGAGTTGGGGTGAGAGAGTATCATTAAATTTCAGGGAGAATAAAAAGATGTTCTGGAAGGAGGTAAATAAAGTGCGTAAGACAAGGGAGCAAATGGGAACTTCAGTGGAGGGCGCAAATGGGGAGGTGATAACAAGTAGTGGTGATGTGAGAAGGAGATGGAGTGAGTATTTTGAAGGTTTGTTGAATGTGTATGATGATAGAGTGGCAGATATAGGGTGTTTTGGTCGAGGTGGTGTGCAAAGTGAGAGGGTTAGGGAAAATGATTTGGTAAACAGAGAAGAGGTAGTAAAAGCTTTGCGGAAAATGAAAGCCAGCAAGGCAGCAGGTTTGGATGGTATTGCAGTGGAATTTATTAAAAAAGGGGGTGACTGTATTATTGACTGGTTGGTAAGGTTATTTAATGTATGTATGACTCATGGTGAGGTGCCTGAGGATTGGCGGAATGCGTGCATAGTGCCATTGTACAAAGGCAAAGAGGATAAGAGTGAGTGCTCAAATTACAGAGGTATAAGTTTGTTGAGTATTCCTGGTAAATTATATGGGAGGGTATTGATTGAGAGGGTGAAGGCATGTACAGAACATCAGATTGGGGAAGAGCAGTGTGGTTTCAGAAGTGGTAGGGGATGTGTGGATCAGGTGTTTGCTTTGAAGAATGTATGTGTGAAATACTTAGAAAAGCAAATGGATTTGTATGTAGCATTTATGGATCTGGAGAAGGCATATGATAGAGTTGATAGAGATGCTCTGTGGGAGGTATTAAGAATATATGGTGTGGGAGGTAAGTTGTTAGAAGCAGTGAAAAGTTTTTATCGAGGATGTAAGGCATGTGTACGTGTAGGAAGAGAGGAAAGTGATTGGTTCTCAGTGAATGTAGGTTTGTGGCAAGGGTGTGTGATGTCTCCATGGTTGTTTAATTTGTTTATGGATGGGGTTGTTAGGGAGGTGAATGCAAGAGTTTTGGAAAGAGGGGCTAGTGTGAAGTCTGTTGGGGATGAGAGAGCTTGGGAAGTGCGTCAGTTGTTGTTCGCTGATGATACAGCGCTGGTGGCTGATTCATGTGAGAAACTGCAGAAGCTGGTGATTGAGTTTGGTAAAGTGTGTGAAAGAAGAAAGTTAACAGTAAATGTGAATAGGAGCAAGGTTATTAGGTACAGTAGGGTTGAGGGTCAAGTCAACTGGGAGGTAAGTTTAAATGGAGAAAAACTGGAGGAAGTAAAGTGTTTTAGATATCTGGGAGTGGATCTGGCAGTGGATGGAACCATGGAAGTGGAAGTGGATCATAGGGTGGGGGAGGGGGCGAAAATCCTGGGAGCCTTGAAGAATGTGTGGAAGTCGAGAACATTATCTCGGAAAGCAAAAATGGGTATGTTTGAAGGAATAGTGGTTCCAACAATGTTGTATGGTTGCGAGGTGTGGGCTATGGATAGAGTTGTGCGCAGGAGGATGGATGTGCTGGAAATGAGATGTTTGAGGACAGTGTGTGGTGTGAGGTGGTTTGATCGAGTAAGTAACATAAGGGTAAGAGAGATGTGTGGAAATAAAAAGAGCGTGGTTGAGAGAGCAGAAGAGGGTGTTTTGAAATGGTTTGAGCACATGGAGAGAATGAGTGAGGAAAGATTGACCAAGAGGATATATGTGTCGGAGATGGAGGGAACGAGGAGAAGTGGGAGGTGGAAAGATGGAGTGAAAAAGATTTTGTGTGATCGGGGCTTGAATATGCAGGAGGGTGAAAGGAGGGCAAGGAATAGAGTGAATTGGATTGATGTGGTATACAGGGGTTGACGTGCTGTCAGTGGATTGAATCAGGGCATGTGAAGTGTCTGGGGTAAACCATGGAAAGCTGTGTAGGTATGTATATTTGCGTGTGTGGATGTATGTATATACATGTGTATGGGGGTGGGTTGGGCCATTTCTTTCATCTGTTTCCTTTTGCTACCTCGCAAACGCGGGAGACAGCGAAAAAAAAAAAAAAATATATGTATATATATCCCTAGGGATAGGGGTGAAAGAATACTTCCCACGCATTCCTCACGTGTCGTAGAAGGCGACTAGAGGGGACAGGAGCGGGGGGCCAGAAATCCTCCCCTCCTTGAATTTTTAACTTTCTAAAAAATGGGAAACAGAAGGAGTCACACGGGGAGTGCTCATCCTCCTCGTAGACTCAGATTGGGGTGTCTAAATGTGTGTGGATGTAACCAAGATGTGAAAAAAGGAGAGATAGGTAGTATGTTTGAGGAAAGGAACCTGGATGTTTTGGCTCTGAGTGAAACGAAGCTCAAGGGTAAAGGGGAAGAGTGGTTTGGGAATGTCTTGGGAGTAAAGTCAGGGGTTAGTGAGAGGACAAGAGCAAGGGAAGGAGTAGCACTACTCCTGAAACAGGAGTTGTGGGAGTATGTGATAGAATGTAAGAAAGTAAATTCTCGATTAATATGGGTAAAACTGAAAGTTGATGGAGAGAGATGGGTGATTATTGGTGCATATGCACCTAGGCATGAGAAGAAAGATCATGAGAGGCAAGTGTTTTGGGAGCAGCTGAATGAGTGTGTTAGTGGTTTTGATGCACGCGACCGGGTTATAGTGATGGGTGATTTGAATGCAAAGGTGAGTAATGTGGCAGTTAAGGGAATAATTGGTATACATGGGGTGTTCAGTGTTGTAAATGGAAATGGTGAAGAGCTTGTAGATTTATGTGCTGAAAAAGGACTGGTGATTGGGAATACCTGGTTTAAAAGCGAGATATACATAAGTATACGTATGTAAGTAGGAGAGATGGCCAGAGAGCGTTGTTGGATTACGTGTTAATAGACAGGCGCGCAAAAGAGAGACTTTTGGATGTTAATGTGCGGAGAGGTGCAACTGGAGGGATGTCTGATCATTATCTTGTGGAGGCTAAGGTGAAGATTTGTATGGGTTTTCAGAAAAGAAGAGTGAATGTTGGGGTGAAGAGGGTGGTGAGAGTAAGTGAGCTTGGGAAGGAGACTTGTGTGAGGAAGCACCAGGAGAGACTGAGTACAGAATGGAAAAAGGTGAGAACAACGGAAGTAAGGGGAGTGGGGGAGGAATGGGATGTATTTAGGGAATCAGTGATGGCTTGTGCAAAAGATGCTTGTGGTATGAGAAGGGTGGGAGGTGGGTTGATTAGAAAAGGTAGTGAGTGGTGGGATGAAGAAGTAAGATCATTAGTGAAAGAGAAGAGAGAGGCATTTGGACGATTTTTGCAGGGAAAAAATGCAATTGAGTGGGAGATGTATTAAAGAAAGAGACAGGAGGTCAAGAGAAAGGTGCAAGAGGTGAAAAAGAGGGCAAATGAGAGTTGGGGTGAGAGAGTATCATTAAATTTTAGGGAGAATAAAAAGATGTTCTGGAAGGAGGTAAATAAAGTGCGTAAGACAAGGGAGCAAATGGAAACTTCAGTGAAGGGCGCAAATGGGGAGGTGATAACAAGTAGTGGTGATGTGAGAAGGAGATGGAGTGAGTATTTTGAAGGTTTGTTGAATGTGTTTGATGATAGAGTGGCAGATATAGGGTGTCTTGGTCGAGGTGATGTGCAAAGTGAGAGGGTTAGGGAAAATGATTTGGTAAACAGAGAAGAGGTAGTAAAAGCTTTGCAGAAGATGAAAGCCGGCAAGGCAGCAGGTTTGGATGGTATTGCAGTGGAACTTATTAAAAAAGGGGGTGACTGTATTGTTGACTGGTTGGTAAGGTTATTTAATGTATGTATGACTCATGGTGAGGTGCCTGAGGATTGGCGGAATGCGTGCATAGTGCCATTGTACAAAGGCAAAGAGGATAAGAGTGAGTGCTCAAATTACAGAGGTATAAGTTTGTTGAGTATTCCTGGTAAATTATATGGGAGGGTATTGATTGAGAGGGTGAAGGCATGTACAGAACATCAGATTGGGGAAGAGCAGTGTGGTTTCAGAAGTGGTAGGGGATGTGTGGATCAGGTGTTTGCTTTGAAGAATGTATGTGAGAAATACTTAGAAAAGCAAATGGATTTGTATGTAGCATTTATGGATCTGGAGAAGGCATATGATAGAGTTGATAGAGATGCTCTGTGGGAGGTATTAAGAATATATGGTGTGGGAGGTAAGTTGTTAGAAGCAGTGAAAAGTTTTTATCGAGGATGTAAGGCATGTGTACGTGTAGGAAGAGAGGAAAGTGATTGGTTCTCAGTGAATGTAGGTTTGTGGCAAGGGTGTGTGATGTCTCCATGGTTGTTTAATTTGTTTATGGATGGGGTTGTTAGGGAGGTGAATGCAAGAGTTTTGGAAAGAGGGGCTAGTGTGAAGTCTGTTGGGGATGAGAGAGCTTGGGAAGTGCGTCAGTTGTTGTTCGCTGATGATACAGCGCTGGTGGCTGATTCATGTGAGAAACTGCAGAAGCTGGTGATTGAGTTTGGTAAAGTGTGTGAAAGAAGAAAGTTAACAGTAAATGTGAATAGGAGCAAGGTTATTAGGTACAGTAGGGTTGAGGGTCAAGTCAACTGGGAGGTAAGTTTAAATGGAGAAAAACTGGAGGAAGTAAAGTGTTTTAGATATCTGGGAGTGGATCTGGCAGTGGATGGAACCATGGAAGTGGAAGTGGATCATAGGGTGGGGGAGGGGGCGAAAATCCTGGGAGCCTTGAAGAATGTGTGGAAGTCGAGAACATTATCTCGGAAAGCAAAAATGGGTATGTTTGAAGGAATAGTGGTTCCAACAATGTTGTATGGTTGCGAGGTGTGGGCTATGGATAGAGTTGTGCGCAGGAGGATGGATGTGCTGGAAATGAGATGTTTGAGGACAGTGTGTGGTGTGAGGTGGTTTGATCGAGTAAGTAACATAAGGGTAAGAGAGATGTGTGGAAATAAAAAGAGCGTGGTTGAGAGAGCAGAAGAGAGTGTTTTGAAATGGTTTGAGCACATGGAGAGAATGAGTGAGGAAAGATTGACCAAGAGGATATATGTGTCGGAGATGGAGGGAACGAGGAGAAGTGGGAGGTGGAAAGATGGAGTGAAAAAGATTTTGTGTGATCGGGGCTTGAATATGCAGGAGGGTGAAAGGAGGGCAAGGAATAGAGTGAATTGGATTGATGTGGTATACAGGGGTTGACGTGCTGTCAGTGGATTGAATCAGGGCATGTGAAGTGTCTGGGGTAAACCATGGAAAGCTGTGTAGGTATGTATATTTGCGTGTGTGGATGTATGTATATACATGTGTATGGGGGTGGGTTGGGCCATTTCTTTCATCTGTTTCCTTTCGCTACCTCGCAAACGCGGGAGACAGCGAAAAAAAAAAAAAATATATGTATATATATCCCTAGGGATAGGGGTGAAAGAATACTTCCCACGCATTCCTCACGTGTCGTAGAAGGCGACTAGAGGGGACAGGAGCGGGGGGCCAGAAATCCTCCCCTCCTTGAATTTTTAACTTTCTAAAAAATGGGAAACAGAAGGAGTCACACGGGGAGTGCTCATCCTCCTCGTAGACTCAGATTGGGGTGTCTAAATGTGTGTGGATGTAACCAAGATGTGAAAAAAGGAGAGATAGGTAGTATGTTTGAGGAAAGGAACCTGGATGTTTTGGCTCTGAGTGAAACGAAGCTCAAGGGTAAAGGGGAAGAGTGGTTTGGGAATGTCTTGGGAGTAAAGTCAGGGGTTAGTGAGAGGACAAGAGCAAGGGAAGGAGTAGCACTACTCCTGAAACAGGAGTTGTGGGAGTATGTGATAGAATGTAAGAAAGTAAATTCTTGATTAATATGGGTAAAACTGAAAGTTGATGGAGAGAGATGGGTGATTATTGGTGCATATGCACCTAGGCATGAGAAGAAAGATCATGAGAGGCAAGTGTTTTGGGAGCAGCTGAATGAGTGTGTTAGTGGTTTTGATGCACGCGACCGGGTTATAGTGATGGGTGATTTGAATGCAAAGGTGAGTAATGTGGCAGTTAAGGGAATAATTGGTATACATGGGGTGTTCAGTGTTGTAAATGGAAATGGTGAAGAGCTTGTAGATTTATGTGCTGAAAAAGGACTGGTGATTGGGAATACCTGGTTTAAAAGCGAGATATACATAAGTATACGTATGTAAGTAGGAGAGATGGCCAGAGAGCGTTGTTGGATTACGTGTTAATAGACAGGCGCGCAAAAGAGAGACTTTTGGATGTTAATGTGCGGAGAGGTGCAACTGGAGGGATGTCTGATCATTATCTTGTGGAGGCTAAGGTGAAGATTTGTATGGGTTTTCAGAAAAGAAGAGTGAATGTTGGGGTGAAGAGGGTGGTGAGAGTAAGTGAGCTTGGGAAGGAGACTTGTGTGAGGAAGCACCAGGAGAGACTGAGTACAGAATGGAAAAAGGTGAGAACAACGGAAGTAAGGGGAGTGGGGGAGGAATGGGATGTATTTAGGGAATCAGTGATGGCTTGTGCAAAAGATGCTTGTGGTATGAGAAGGGTGGGAGGTGGGTTGATTAGAAAAGGTAGTGAGTGGTGGGATGAAGAAGTAAGATCATTAGTGAAAGAGAAGAGAGAGGCATTTGGACGATTTTTGCAGGGAAAAAATGCAATTGAGTGGGAGATGTATTAAAGAAAGAGACAGGAGGTCAAGAGAAAGGTGCAAGAGGTGAAAAAGAGGGCAAATGAGAGTTGGGGTGAGAGAGTATCATTAAATTTTAGGGAGAATAAAAAGATGTTCTGGAAGGAGGTAAATAAAGTGCGTAAGACAAGGGAGCAAATGGAAACTTCAGTGAAGGGCGCAAATGGGGAGGTGATAACAAGTAGTGGTGATGTGAGAAGGAGATGGAGTGAGTATTTTGAAGGTTTGTTGAATGTGTTTGATGATAGAGTGGCAGATATAGGGTGTCTTGGTCGAGGTGATGTGCAAAGTGAGAGGGTTAGGGAAAATGATTTGGTAAACAGAGAAGAGGTAGTAAAAGCTTTGCAGAAGATGAAAGCCGGCAAGGCAGCAGGTTTGGATGGTATTGCAGTGGAACTTATTAAAAAAGGGGGTGACTGTATTGTTGACTGGTTGGTAAGGTTATTTAATGTATGTATGACTCATGGTGAGGTGCCTAAGGATTGGCAGAATGCGTGCGTAGTGCCATTGTACAAAGGCAAAGAGGATAAGAGTGAGTGCTCAAATTACAGAGGTTTAAGTTTGTTGAGTATTCCTGGTAAATTATATGGGAGGGTATTGATTGAGAGGGTGAAGGCATGTACAGAGCATCAGATTGGGGAAGAGCAGTGTGGTTTCAGAAGTGATAGAGGATGTGTGGATCAGGTGTTTGTTTTGAAGAATGTATGTGAGAAATACTTAGAAAAACAAATGGATTTGTATGTAGCATTTATGGATCTGGAGAAGGCATATGATAGAGTTGATAGAGATGCTCTGTGGAAGGTATTAAGAATATATGGTGTGGGAGGCAAGTTGTTAGAAGCAGTGAAAAGTTTTTATCGAGGATGTAAGGCATGTGTACGTGTAGGAAGAGAGGAAAGTGATTGGTTCTCAGTGAATGTAGGTTTGCGGCAGGGGTGTGTGATGTCTCCATGGTTGTTTAATTTGTTTATGGATGGGGTTGTTAGGGAGGTGAATGCAAGAGTTTTGGAAAGAGGGGCAAGTATGAAGTCTTGTGGATGAGAGAGCTTGGGAAGTGAGTCAGTTGTTGTTCGCTGGGAAATAGCGAATCGTATGAAAGAAAGAAAAGATATATATATATATATATATATATATATATATATATATATATATATATATATATATGTATATATATATATGTCGTAGAAGGCGACTAAAAGGGGAGGGAGCGGGGGGCTGGAAATCCTCCCCTCTCATTTTTTTTTTCAATTTTCCAAAAGAAGGAACAGAGAATTGGGCCAGGTGAGGGTATTCCCTCAAAGGCCCAGGCCTCTGTTCTTAACGCTACCTCGCTAATGCGGGAAATGGCTAATAGTTTGAAAGAAAAAAAAAATATATATATATATATATATATATATATATATATATATATATATATATATATATATATATATATATATGTTGTATGGTTGCGAGGCGTGGGCTATGGATAGAGATGTGCGCAGGAGGATGGATGTGCTGGAAATGAGATGTTTGAGGAAAATGTGTGGTGTGAGGTGGTTTGATCGAGTAAGTAACGTAAGGGTAAGAGAGATGTGTGGAAATAAAAAGAGCGTGGTTGAGAGAGCAGAAGAGGGTGTTTTGAAATGGTTTGGGCACATGGAGAGAATGAGTGAGGAAAGATTGACCAAGAGGATATATGTGTCGGAGGTGGAGGGAACGAGGAGAAGAGGGAGACCAAATTGGAGGTGGAAAGATGGAGTGAAAAAGATTTTGTGTGATCGGGGCCTGAACATGCAGGAGGGTGAAAGGAGGGCAAGGAATAGAGTGAATTGGAGCGATGTGGTATACAGGGGTTGACGTGCTGTCAGTGGATTGAATCAAGGCATGTGAAGCGTCTGGGGTAAACCATGGAAAGCTGTGTAGGTATGTATATTTGCGTGTGTGGACGTGTGTATGTACATGTGTATGGGGGGGGTTGGGCCATTTCTTTCGTCTGTTTCCTTGCGCTACCTCGCAAACGCGGGAGACAGCGACAAAGTATAAAAAAAAAAAAAAAAATATATATATATATATATATATATATATATATATATATATATATATATATATATATATGTATATATATATATATATATATATATATATATATATATATATATATATATATATATATATATATATATATATATATATATTGCACAAGCCATCACTGCTTCCCTAAATACATCCCATTCCTCCCCCACTCCCCTTACATCCTTTGTTCTCACCTTTTTCCAATCTGTACTCAGTCTCTCCTGGTACTTCCTCACACAAGTCTCCTTCCCAAGCTCACTTACTCTCATCACTCTCTTCACCCCAACATTCTCTCTTCTTTTCTGAAAACCTCTACAAATCTTCACTTTCGTCTCCACATGATAATTATCAGACATCCCTCCAGTTGCACCTCTCAGCACATTGACATCCAAAAGTCTCTCTCGTGCGCCTATCAATTAACACGTAATCCAATAATGCTCTCTGGCCATCTCTCCTACTTACATACATATAGTTATGTATATCTCTCTTTTTAAACCAGGTATTTCCAATCACCAGTCTTTTTTCAGCACAAAAATCTACAAGCTCCTCACCATTTCCATTTACAACACTGGACACCCCATGTACACCAATTATTCCCTCAACTGCCACATTACTCACCTTTGCATTCAAATCACCCATCACAATAACTCGGTCTCGTACATCAAATGTACTAACACACCCACTCAGCTGCTCCCAAAACAGTTGCCTCTCATGATCTTTCTTCTCATGCCTAGGTGCATATGCACCAATAATCACCCATCTCTCTCCATCCACTTTCAGTTTTACCCATATCACTCTAGAGTTTACTTTCTTACACTCTATCACATACTCCCACCACTCCAGTTTCAGGAGTAGTGCTACTCCTTCCCTTGCTCTTGTCCTCTCACTAACCCCTGAGTTTACTCCCAAGACATTCCCAAACTACTCTTCCCCCTTACCCTTGAACTTTGTTTCACTCAGAACCAAAACATCCAGGTTCCTTTCCTCAAACATACGACCTGTCTCTCCTTTTTTCTCATCTTAGTTACATCCACACACATTTAGACACCCCACTCTGAGCCTTTGAGGAGGATGAGCACTCCCTGCATGACTCCTTCATCTGTTTCCCCTTTTAGAAAGTTAAAATACAAGGAGAGGAGGGTTTTTAGCCCCCCACTCCTGTCCTCTTTAGTTGCCTTCTATGAGATGTGAGGAATGCGTAGGAAGTATTCTTTCTCCCCTATATGTATATGTATGTGTATGTATATGTTGAAATGTATAGGTATGTATATGTGGCTGTGTGGGCATTCATGTACGTACATGTGTATGTGGGTGGGTTTGGCCATTCTTTTGTCTGTTTTCTTGCACCACCTCGCTAACGTGGGAGACAGGGACAAAGTATATTAAATTAATAGATATATTTATGTTTATTATTATACTTAGTTGCTGTCTCCCGCGTTAGTGAGGTAGTGCAAGGAAACAGATGAAAGAATAGCCCAACCCATTTACATACACATGTATATACATAAACGCCTACTCACGCACATATACATACTTATACATTTCAACGTATACATACATATACATACACATGTACATATTCATTCTTGATGCCTTCATCCATTCCCGTCGCCACCCCACCACACATGAAATGGCATCCCCCTCCCCCGCATGTGAGGTAGCACTAGGAACAGACAACAAAGGCCACATTCACTCACACTCAATCTCTAGCTGTCATGTATAGTGGACCGAAACCACAGCTCCCTTTCCACATCCAGGCCCCACAAAACTTTACATCGTTTACCCCAGATGCTTCACATGCCCTGGTTCAATACCACATTGTTCTAGTTCACTCTATTCCTTGCACACCTTTCACCCTCCTGTGTGTTCAGGCCCCGATCACTCAAAATCTTTTTCACTCCATCTTTCCACCTCCAATTTGGTCTCCCATTTTTCCTCATTCCCTCCACCTCTGACACATATATCCTCTTTGTCAATCTTTCCTCACTCATTCCCTCCATGTCACCAAACCATTCATTTCAATACACTCCCTTCAGCTCTCTCAACCACACTCTTTTTATTACTACACATCTCTCTTACCCTTTCATTACTTACTCGATCAAACCACCTCACACCACGCATTGTCCTTAAACATTTCATTTCCAACACGTCCACCCTCCTACACACAACCCTATCTATAACCCATGACTCGCAACCATATAACATTGTTGGAACCACTATTCCTTCAAACATACCCGTTTTTGCTCTCCGAGATAACGTTCTTGCCTTCCACACATTCTTCAATGGTCCCAGAGCCTTCGCCCCCACCCCCACCCCCACCCCCACCCAGTGATTCACTTCCGCTTCCATGGTTCCATCCGCTGCTAAATCCTCTCTCAGATATCTAAAACATATCACTTCCTCCAGTTTTTCTCCATTCAGAGTTACCTCCCAGTTGACTTGTCCCACAGCCCTACTGAACCTAATCACCTTGCTCTTATTCACATTTACTCTCAGCTTTCTTCTTTCACACACTTTACCAAACATAACCAACTTCTGCAGTTTCTCACTCGAATCAGCCACCAGTGCTGTATGATCAGGGAACAACTACTGACTCACTTCTCAAGCCCTCTTATCCACAACAGACTGCATACTTGCCTCTCTCTCCAAAACCCTTGCATTCACCTCCCTAACAACTCAATTCATAAACAAATTAAACAACCATGGAGACATCACGCACCCCTGTTACAAACCGACTTTCACTGGGAACCAATCACTTTCCTCTCTTCCTACCCGTACACATGCCTTACATCCTTGATAAAACCTTTTCACTGCTTGTAGCAACTTGTCTCCCATGCCATATACTCATAATACCTTCCACAGATCATCTTTATCAACTCTATCATATGATGTCTCCAGACCCATAAATTCTACGTACAAATCCATTTGTATTTCTAAGTATTTCTCACATACATTCTCCAAAGCAAACACCTGATCCACACATCCTCTACCACTTCTGAAACTACACTGCTCTTCCCCAGTCTGATGCTCTGTACATGCCTTCACCCTCCCATATAATTTCCCAGGAATACTCAACAAACTTATACCTTTGTAGTGTGAATTCTCACCTTTATCCACTTTGCCTTTGTAGAATGGCACTATGCATGCATTCTGCCAATCATCAGGCACTTCACTATGGACCATACATACATTGAATATCCTTACCAGCCAGTAAACAACACAGTCACCCCTTTTTTTTAATAAATTCCACTGCAATACCTTCAAAACCAGCCACCTTACTGGCTTTCATCTTCTACAATGCTTTCACTGCCTCTTCTCTGTTCACCAAACCATTCTCCCTGACTCTTTTACTTCGCACACCACCTCGACCAAAACACCATATGTCTGCCCCTCTATAATCAAACACATTTAACAAACCCTCAAAATACTCACTCCAACTCCTTACTTCACCACTACTTGTTATTGCCTCCCCTTTATCCCCCTTCATCAATGTTCCCATTTGTTCTCTTGTCTTATGCACTTTATTTACCTCCTTCCAAAACATCTTTTTATTCTCCCTAAAATGTAATGATACTCTCTCGCCCCAACTCTCATTTGCCCTCTTTTTCACCTCTTGCACCTTTCTCTTGACCTTCTTCCTCTTTCTTTTATCCGTCTCCCAGTCATTCGCACTACTCCCCTGCAAAAATTGTCCAAACGCCTCTCTCTTCTCTTTCACTAACAACCTTCTTCATCCCACCACTCACTACCCTTTCTAATCTACCCACTTCCCATCTTTCTCATGCCACAAGCATCTTTTGTGCAAGCTATCATTGCTTCCCTGAATATATGCCATTCCTCCCCCCACTCCCGTTATGTCATTTGCTCTCAACCTTTCCATTCTGCACTCAATCTCTCCTGGTACTTCCTCACACAAGTTTCCTTTCCATGCTCACTTACTCTCACCACTCTCTTCACCCCAAGATTCTTTTTTTTCCGAGAACCTCTACAAATCTTCACCTTAACCTCCAAAAGATAATGAGCAGACATCCCTCCAGTTGCCCCTCTCAGCACATTAACATCCAAAAGTCTCTCTTTCATGTGCCTGTCAATTAACCCGTAGTCCAATGACGCTCTCTGGCCATCTCTCCAACTTACATACTTATACTTATGTATATCTCTCTTTTTAAACCAGGAATTCCCAATCACCAGTCCTTTTTCAGCACATAAATCAACAAGCTCTTCATCATTTCCATTTACAACACTGAACATCCCATGTAAACCAATTATTCCCTCAACCGCCACATTACTTACCTTTGCATTCAAATCACCCATCACTATAATCCAGTTTCATGCATCAAAGTTGCTAACACACTCACTCATTTGCTCCCAAAACACTTGCCTCTCATGATCTTTCTTCTTATGACCGGATGCATAGGCACCAATAATCACCCATCTCTCTCCATCCACTTTTAGTTTTATATATATATGGATTTGTATGTAGCATTTATGGATCTGGAGAAGGCATATGATAGAGTTGATAGAGATGCTCTGTGGAAGGTATTAAGAATATATGGTGTGGGAGGCAAGTTGTTAGAAGCAGTGAAAAGTTTTTATCGAGGATGTAAGGCATGTGTACGTGTAGGAAGAGAGGAAAGTGATTGGTTCTCAGTGAATGTAAGTTTGCGGCAGGGGTGTGTGATGTCTCCATGGTTGTTTAATTTGTTTATGGATGGGGTTGTTAGGGAGGTGAATGCAAGAGTTTTGGAAAGAGGGGCAAGTATGAAGTCTGTTGGGGATGAGAGAGCTTGGGAAGTGAGTCAGTTGCTGTTCGCTGATGATACAGCGCTGGTGGCTGATTCATGTGAGAAACTGCAGAAGCTGGTGACTGAGTTTGGTAAAGTGTGTGAAAGAAGAAAGTTGAGAGTAAATGTGAATAAGAGCAAGGTTATTAGGTACAGTAGGGTTGAGGGTCAAGTCAATTGGGAGGTGAGTTTGAATGGAGAAAAACTGGAGGAAGTGAAGTGTTTTAGATATCTGGGAGTGGATCTGGCAGCGGATGGAACCATGGAAGCGGAAGTGGATCATAGGGTGGGGGAGGGGGCGAAAATTCTGGGAGCCTTGAAGAATGTGTGGAAGTCGAGAACATTATCTCGGAAAGCAAAAATGGGTATGTTTGAAGGAATAGTGGTTCCAACAATGTTGTATGGTTGCGAGGCGTGGGCTATGGAGAGAGTTGTGCGCAGGAGGATGGATGTGCTGGAAATGAGATGTTTGAGGACAATGTGTGGTGTGAGGTGGTTTGATCGAGTAAGTAACGTAAGGGCAAGAGAGATGTGTGGAAATAAAAAGAGCGTGGTTGAGAGAGCAGAAGAGGGTGTTTTGAAATGGTTTGGGCACATGGAGAGAATGAGTGAGGAAAGATTGACCAAGAGGATATATGTGTCGGAGGTGGAGGGAACGAGGAGAAGGGGGAGACCAAATTGGAGGTGGAAAGATGGAGTGAAAAAGATTTTGTGTGATCGGGGCCTGAACATGCAGGAGGGTGAAAGGAGGGCAAGGAATAGAGTGAATTGGAGCGATGTGGTATACCGGGGTTGACGTGCGGTCAGTGGATTGAATCAAGGCATGTGAAGCATCTGGGGTAAACCATGGAAAGCTGTGTAGGTATGTATATTTGCGTGTGTGGACGTATGTATATACATGTGTATGGGGCTGGGTTGGGCCATTTCTTTCATCTGTTTCCTTGTGCTACCTCGCAAACGCGGGAGACAGCGGCAAAAAAAAAAAAAAATATATATATATATATATATATATATATATGAATAACATACAAACCTCCAACAGCCAGGACCAAACCTGGGACCCCTGTGCAAGAGGCAGGAATGCTAACCACTAGGCTATGGGCCTGGTTAATAGGAAATAACTTCGAATACTATGTAATCGAATACCCTTCTTCTCACATTGGTGAGCAAAGGGTTCTACACTGGTCATTTCCCAACAGGCGCACATAGCCAGCTGATAGCATTTTACCGTACCTAACTGTAAAATGCGGAGGTATATGAACATAATGCATAGAAACGCGCACCTTCATAGAACATGCAAACCTCCAATAGCGAGAATCAAACCCGGGACCCCTGTGCAAGAGGCGGGAATGCTAACCGCTAGGCTATGGGCCTGGCTAATAGGAAATAACTATTCGAATACTATGTATTCGAATACCCTTCATCTAACATTGGTGAGCAACAGGGTCTACACCAGTCATTTCCCAACAGGTGCACATAGCCAGCTGGTAGCATTTTACCGAACCTAACTGTACAACGTGAGATGAAGGGTATTCGAGTACATAGTATTCGAATAGATATTTCCTATTAGCCAGGCCCATAGCCTAGTGGTTAGCATTCCCACCACTTGCATAGGGGTCCCGGGTTCAATCCTGGCGGTTGGAGGTTTGGATGTTCTATGAAGGTGCGTGTTTTTATGCACTATGTTCATATTCATATACCTCCGCATTGTACAGTTAGGTACGGTAAAATGCTATCAGCTGGCTATGTGCGCCTGTTGGGAAATGACCAGTGTAGAACCCATTGTTCACCAATGTGAGACGAAGGGTATTCGAGTCCATAGTATTCGAAGTTATTTCCTATTAACCAGGCCCATATATGAATGAATAAACGGCCATACATGCACATTCATATATTTTATTATACTTTGTCATTGTCTACCGCATTAGAGAGGTAGTGCAAGGAAACAGACGAGAAAATGGCCCACCTCACCCACATAAACATGTATATACATACATGTCCACGCATGCACATATACATACCTATACATTTCAACGTATACATATATATACATACACAGACATATACATATATACACATGTACATAATTCATACTTGCTGCCTTTATTCATTCCCATCACCACCCTGCCACACATGAAATGACAACCCCCTCCCCCCGCACATGCGCGAGGTAGCACTAGGAAAAGACAACAAAGGCCACATTTGTTCACACTCAGTCTCTAGCTGTCATGTATAATGCACTGAAACCACAGCTCTGTTTCCACATCCAGGCCACACAAAACTTTCCATGATTTACCCCAGTGCTTCACATTCCCTGGTTCAATCCCTTGACAACACATCCACCCCAGTATATCACATCATTCCAATTCACTCTATTCCTTGCACGTTTCACCCTCCTGCATGTTCAGGCCCGGAGCACTCAAAATCTTTTTCACTCCATCCTTCCACCTCCAGTTTGGTCTCCCACTTCTCCTTGTTCCCTCTACCTCTGACACATATATCCTTTTTGTCAATCTTTCCTCACTCATTCTCTCCATGCGACCAAACCATTTCAACACACCCTCTCCTGTTGTCTCAACAGCACTCTTTTTATTACCACACATCTCTCTCACCCTTTCATTACTTACTCTATCAAACCACTTTACGCCACATGTTGTCCTCAAACATCTCATTTCCAACACATCCACCCTCCTTCACACAACCCTATCCATAGCCTATGCCTCGCAACCATATAACATTGTTGCAACCACTATTCCTTCAAACATACCCATTTTTGCTTTCCGAGATAATGTTCTCGCCTTCCACTCATTCTTCAACACTCCCAGAACTTTCGCCCCCTCCCCCACCCTGTGACTCTCTTCCGCTTCCATGGTTCCATCTGCTGCCAGATCCACTCCCAGATATCTGAAACACTTCACTTCCTCCAGTTTTTCTCCATTCAAACTTACCTTCAATTGACTTGTCCCTCAACCCTACTGTACCTAATAACCTTGCTCTTATTCACATTTTCTCCCAGCTTTCTTCTTCCACACACTTTGCCAAACTCAGTCACCATCTTCTACAGTTTCTCACCCAAATCAGCCACCAGTGCTGTATCATCAGCGAACAACATACACACAACATACATATAAACATATACACGTATACATACATATGCACATACACAGACCTATACATATATAAACATGTACATATTCATACTTGCTTGCCTTCTTCCATTCCTGGTGCTACCCCTCCCCACAGGATGCAGCATTGCTACCCCCTGCTTCAATGAGGCTGCACCAAGAAAACAAACAAAAAAGATTAGATTTATAGGCAAAAAATTCCCCAGCCTATTATCTGCAATTTCCAGCAATTTTTATTAAGGGAGATAGGTTTCCTTGATAACTTCAGTATGAATTTTTCATACTGAATATGAATCTGGGCTTGAAATGGTGTTTGGAGGTTACTAAGGAGTATAATGAAGTATTTGAATATTCTTTGTGATGAAGTATTTAAATATTCTTGTGATTATTTGCTTTGTATTGAATGGGTATCTGTTGTGGAAGCATTATGAGAAATTTTCCATGGTTCTTTCAGGTATAAAAGTGTTTCAGTATAGTACATTTCACTTTTAAAACACAAGGACTTTTGTTTTACAAAATACCTTGAATTAATTCCTGCAATTTTTGGTAATTTTTGAAGAGAAATAGATTTGCATGATAACCTCAGTATCAGAACTATTATTCATGCTGATTATAAATATCATGTTGAAAAATTTTATGGGGGGCCATTAGAAACTGTTATGAAGTATTCAAATTTTCTAATGATTATTTGCTTTATATTTAATTAGGTTCAGTAGGGTTGAGGGACATGTAAATTGGGAAGTAAGTTTGAATAGAGAAAAACTGGAGGAAGTGAAGTGCTTTAGATGTCTGGGAGTGGATATAGCAGCAGATGGAACCATGAAAGCGGAAGTGAGTCACGGGATGGGGAAGGGGATGAAGGTTCTGGGAGCATTGAAGAATGTGTGGAAGGCAAGAACGTTATTTTGGAGAGCAAAAATGGGCATGTTTGAAGGAATAGTGGCTCCAGCAATGTTATTTGGTTGCAAGGTGTGGGCTATGGATAGAGTTGTGCGGAGGAGGGTGGATGTGTTGGAAATGAAATGTTTGAGGACAGTATGTGGTGTGAGGTGGTTTGATCGAGTAAGTAATGAAAGGGTGAGCAAGATAAGTGGTAATAAAAAGAGTGTGGTTTAGAGAGCAGAAGAGGGTGTATTGAAATGGTTTGGTCACACAGAGGTAGTGAGGAAAGATTGACAAAGAGGATATATGTGTCAGAGGTGGAGGGAATGAGAAGTGGGAGACCAAATTGGAGGTGGAATTGACAAAGAGGATATATGTGTCATAGGTGGAGGGAACAAGTGAGAGACCAAATTGGAGGTGGAAGGATGGAGTGAATAAGATTTTGAGCAATCAGGCCCCGAACTTACAGGAGGGTGAAAGGTGTGCAAGAAATAGAGTGAATTAGAACAATGTGGTATACCAGGGTCGATGTGCTGTCAATGGATTGAACCAGGGCATGTGAAGCGTCTCGGGTAAACCATGTAATGTTTTTTGGGGCTTGGATGTGGAAAGAGAGCTGTGGTTTTGATGCATTACACATGACAGCTTGGGCCATTCTTATGTCTGTATCCTTACACTACCTTGCTAACGCAGGAAACAGCGACTAAGTATAATGATAATGAAAAAAAAATTCAATGATTATTTCAAGCACACAAGCATTTCATCATGCTGTATTTCAGTGTTTGAACAAAAAGTACTTTGGGCTAAAAAGTGCCCTGAAGTAAGTAATACCTGCATATTTCAGTTTTTAAAAGGTAATTGATTTCCTATTGCCCTCAGTATTAGGACTATTTTTCATTCTGAAGATGAATCTGGAGTTGAAATGGTGTTTGTGGGTCATTCAGGGCTCTAAAGAATTATTTATAGATTCCTGTGATTATTTGCCTCTTATACTTCAGGTATATGTTTGCTTAGGGAAATATTTTGCATGACCATTTCAAGTACAGAAACTTTTCATCATGTTATTCTTCAATTTTAAAACAAAAAGTTTTTTGGGTTGAAAAAAGATTGAAGTAATACCAGCAATTTTTGATATTTTTTGAAAGGTAATAGATTTGCTTGATAACCTCAGTATTAGGATCATTATTCATGCTGAATATGAATCAGGTTGAAATTTTTTTAGGGATCATTTAGGGCTATAATGAAGTATTCAAAGATTCATATGATTATTTGCTTTGCATTTAATGGATCACGGTTTTCTTGGGGAAGCATTTTGAGAAATTGCCCTTGATTATTTCAGATATAGAAGCATTTCATTATGTTTTATTTCAATTTTAAAACAAAAACTTTGTAAAAAAAAATTTAATACCTTCAATTTTTGGTATTTTTCATAGGGTAATAGATTTGCTTGATAACCTCAGTTTTAGGACTATTTTTCATGCTGAATTTGAATCTGAAGTGGAAATGGTGTTTTGATGTTCTTTCTTCCATTCATGTGCTTTTGAATCCTCTAACTAATTTGATTCTGAGTATATTCACTAACTAAATTTTTCAGTCCCAAAGTTCCTTTCTCATCTTTTGACATCTTTTATGAACTTTGAAATGATACCTCAGTTTCTTTATATCTTCTTACTTTTTTTAACTTTTTGCTAATTGTGAATATCCCTGAACTTATTTTCTCTGATGATTTTTCTTTATTTTTATCTCATGTCTTCACCTTTTGAATCTGGCTACTACTGACTGGTCTTGATACTTTCCTTCATTTGAATCTATTTTGTGTGTTTATGATAACAGGCTACCCTATGCCTGACCTTGTCTGTTTTCTGGACTAATTTCCCTGCTTTCTTTAAAGAATCTCTGTCTACTTGGCTTAGGCAGTGCTATAGGTTTTAAACTGTTCTCCCAGATTTGAAGACAAACAGTTAGATTGCTCATTGGGACAAAAATAGTATCTTTTTAGAAAAGATTTTAATATCAGATGGCAATATTCCTTTTAGTAACAAATGCTTTACTTTCTTTTATTTACTCAGGCACACTCCCTTATAGTTTTTTTTTTTTTTTTGTCGCTGTCTCCCGCGTTTGCAAGGTAGCGCAAGGAAACAGACAAAAGAAATGGCTCAACCCACCCCCATACACATGTATATACATACGTCCACACACGCAAATATACATACCTACACAGCTTTCCATGGTTTACCCCAGACGCTTCACATGCCCTGATTCAATCCACTGACAGCATGTCAACCCCGGTATACCACATCGATCCAATTCACTCTATTCCTTGCCCTCCTTTCACCCTCCTGCATGTTCAGGCCCCGATCACACAAAATCTTTTTCACTCCATCTTTCCATCTCCAATTTGGTCTCCCACTTCTCCTCGTTCCCTCCACCTCCGACACATATATCCTCTTGGTCAATCTTTCCTCACTCATTCTCTCCATGTGCCCAAACCATTTCAAAACACCCTCTTCTGCTCTCTCAACCACACTCTTTTTATTTCCGCACATCTCTCTTACCCTTACGTTACTTACTCGATCAAACCACCTCACACCACCCATTGTCCTCAAACATCTCATTTCCAGCACATCCATCCTCCTGCGCACAACTCTATCCATAGCCCACGCCTCGCAACCATACAACATTGTTGGAACCACTATTCCTTCAAACATACCCATTTTTGCTTTCTGAGATAATGTTCTCGACTTCCACACATTCTTCAAGGCTCCCAGGATTTTCGCCCCCTCCCCCACCCTATGATCCACTTCCGCTTCCATGGTTCCATCCGCTGCCAAATCCACTCCCAGATATCTAAAACACTTCACTTCCTCCAGTTTTTCTCCATTCAAACTTACCTCCCAATTGACTTGACCCTCAACCCTACTGTACCTAATTACCTTGCTCTTATTCACATTTACTCTTAACTTTCTTCTTTCACACACTTTGCCAAACTCAGTCACCAGCTTCTGCAGTTTCTCACATGAATTAGCCACCAGCGCTGTATCATCAGCGAACAACAACTGACTCACTTCCCAAGCTCTCTCATCCCCAACAGACTTCATACTTGCCCCTCTTTCCAAAACTCTTGCATTCACCTCCCTAACAACCCCATCCATAAACAAATTAAACAACCATGGAGACATCACACACCCCTGCCGCAAACCTACATTCACTGAGAACCAATCACTTTCCTCTCTTCCTACATGTACACATGCCATACATCCTCAATAAAAACTTTTCACTGCTTCTAACAACTTGCCTCCCACACCATATATTCTTAATACCTTCCACAGAGCATCTCTATCAACTCTATCATATGCCTTCTCCAGATCCATAAATGCTACATACAAATCCATTTGCTTTTCTAAGTATTTCTCACATACATTCTTCAAAGCAAACACCTGATCCACACATCTTCTACCACTTCTGAAACCACACTGCTGTTCCCCAATCTGATGCTCTGTACATGCCTTCACCCTCTCAATCAATACCCTCCCATATAATTTACCAGGAATACTCAACAAACTTATACCTCTGTAATTTGAGAGCTCACTCTTATCCCCTTTGCCTTTGTACAATGGCACTATGCACGCATTCCGCCAATCCTCAGGCACCTCACCATGAGTCATACATACATTAAATAACCTTACCAACCAGTCAATAATACAGTCACCCCCTTTTTTAATGAATTCCACTGCAATACCATCCAAACCTGCTGCCTTGCCGGCTTTCATCTTCTGCAAAGCTTTTACTACCTCTTCTCTGTTTACCAAATCATTTTCCCTAACCCTCTCACTTTGCACACCACCTTGACCAAAACACCCTATATCTGCCACTTTACCATCAAACACATTCAACAAACCTTCAAAATACACACTCCATCTCCTTCTCACATCACCACTACTTGTTATCACCTCCCCATTTGCACCCTTCACTGAAGTTCCCATTTGCTCCCTTGTCTTACGCTCCCTTATAGTGATTCATAGATAAAATTCTGTACTCTATGAATGTCAGTTACTCACTTTTGATATCATTTGGATATCTCTTGAATAAAGAGTATTTTAGAATTTTGTTTTACTGAAGTTGGCAGATCTTCCTGCCCCAGCTGATGTTGTACATTTTTTCTTTAAGGCTTAAGTCACAGCCAGTCCACATCAAGGTCAGGCCTTCAGTTAAATATGAAGAGGTTAATGAAAGGGAGAAAAGAAGAGACAAGAGAAAGTATTTATGAATCTTAGAGGAAATGAAAAGCCTGTCTTTTGAAAAGTGTGAGGTCAAAGTTATTGGGAAAGACATGAATGGGTAGAGAGTTCCAAAGCCTCGAAGTGTAGGGAAAGAAACAGTTACTAAAATGTTCCACCCTCAAGCTGCCAATGGTCACACAGTAATTATGTGATGCAGCAGCGTACCAAGTACTGCGGAGTCTGTCTAGTGGTGGGAACACACAAGCAGCCAGCTTTTGGGAGCAAAAATCAGAGTAATATATAGAAGAGGGAAAGTATAGTAATATTGTGACATAGGGCAAGTGGGTCAAGTTTTGAAGCTACCCTAGGAGAGTTGATAAGTTGGACCACTTTCAACTCAACTCTGTCAAGTAAGGATGAAGAGTTAAAACAACACCAGGTATGAGGACAGCACTCCATACAAAGACATATCAACCTTTTTATAAATGGAGCAGCTGTTTGGAGGAAATTAAGTTTTGACATCTAGACAGGACTCCCATTTTTCTTAGGAATAGCAGATGTTACAGCAATACCAAGTATATTCATTGAGTGAAAAGGTGGAATTATAGAACTGTCAAAAGAGAGAGGAAAGTTGTGAGGAATTTTTAAAAGAGAAATAGGTAGAAACTGAGTTTTGGATGCATTGACTTAACCAGATTTTGTCTACCCTACTGAGATATCCTGTCCAAGTCTGAGTTTATTGGGGAAGTTGTGTTGAAACGAGATGTAGAGGAAGTGAGAGACGAAGGAGCAGAATTGAAGGATGCCTGAGGGATGCATGTTGAGTCATCAGCATATGAGTGCATTTGGTTGTTTGTAGAAGAAAGGAAATTGTTCATAAAAAAAGAGAAAAACTATAAGAGACAGGACAACCTCAAGGGACACACCTGTTGATGGAGAAAGTTGCAGTAGCTGATCCAACAACCACGGAGACAGACCGGCCAGAAAGGAAGTTAGATATGAGGGAGCAGAGCAAGGGGAGGAAAGCTGAGAGAGGGGAGCTTAGCGATAAGATCCCTATTCCGCACCCTGTCAAAAGCTTTGGATGTATCAAGGGCAACTGCATAGAATTCCTCAAAATTTGTCAGGGATGATGACCAGACGTTAGTAAGATGGGAAAGAATATCACCATGGATGTTGCACCATGGAAGCCATACTGGAAATCAAAAGAGGAGACAGATTTAAGATGTCTGAGGATATGGGAGTGGAGGAGGGATTCAGAAACTTTGGAAATTATATGTGTCAATGCATCTGGACTATAGTTAGAGGGGTTAGATTTTATATTCTAAAGATATGTAATGTAGGGGCCCCTTCATTCTCCCCCTCTAAACTTGTACAGGAAGGCTTTGGGAACTGAAGATCCATCAAATCTTGAAAAGAAGCCAACAGTTCAAGGAACTCTGCTATGAAGCAGTTTGTGTGTGCATGTGGCATGTGTGTGTGTGTGTGTGTGTGTGTGTGTACATGTGTGTAATTACCTATTTGTACTGTACAGAGAGGGTTTTACACTCATTTTTCTCCATCTCTTGAACTCTTTTACAAGCATACAACTTTGTAAAATTCTGCATTCTGTCCTCATTTACAATTTCAACTGTTGGTTTGTTTCATTATAAACTATAAAGGTTCCTGTATACATCTTTTCTAACAAGTTTCTGCTCAAGTTCATGCTATGGCCTCTGGTTTTTCTATCATTGCATATTTTGAAGAATTGTTCAACTTAGAGGATGTGATCAGGTCTTCCCTTATTCTTCCTTCTTTCATGGTAGGTTAATCCTTGCATAGTACCATCTTTTTTGCTTGCCTTCCCTGGACCCCCCCCTCTCCCCCTCTGTTAGTTCATTGTGATTCTTTCAGTGCAGCAATCAAACTTTAGAAGCATATTCTAGTTTTGGCCAGAAGGAAGGTGTGAATACCTAACAGAATATTTCCTTACATATATGCTTGAAAGATATTTTGATCTTTCCCAGTACTGTAGACTTTTACTTCTTTACTTTCATCTAAACTGTTTCATTGTGGATGTGATGTTTATGTCCCTAAACACTTCCTGCAGTACACTATAGCTAGGAAGGATATGCATGTCAGTTGGAGGGAAGTTTGCAATTGGAAAGTCCAATGTAGCAATCTGTATGTTGTTTCTGTTGGCTGAGTCCATATCTTACACCATAAAAAAATCCTCTGTTACCCTCACATGGGCAATGAAGAAAGTTGATGTAAAGCAACTGTGTCCAGAACAGGCAATCTTACTGAGTCAACAGAGGTTGATGAAGCTGTCTCCTACTTAGAGGAGAGTAAGTGACCATGATGTTGCTGCAGGAGCACAAATAGATACAGATGAAGATGAACTGAGTAGTGACAAAGCTGATTAGTAATACCAAAATAGATTTGTAGCATGGATTTTATATTCCCTATATGTATTGATGTACATTCATATGTGTGTGTATAAGAGAGAGAGATAGAGTCAGAACATCTTTGCATGAGACAGAGAGAGAGAAAGGGAAGCAAAAGTGACCTTGTGTGTTTGAACTAAAGAGAGAGAGAATGAATGTTTGAGGTACCTATACATGTGGCTGCAATGATCCACAATGATACAGCTTTCAAAAATTAGCTGCAAAAGGTGTAAGTATAACTTATAGTAAATCTTTATATAATTTTAGGTTCAGAAAAACTTACTCTTTCAAGTAAAAGAAATAAGAGTGATCATGAAAGGAAAATACTTGATTTTGTATAGTTAAATTGTATTTAATTTAATTGAAAATTCATTTGTAGTGTGTATGGAAAGTTGATGTATGCATTGTATGTGGAATCTATAATTCAAGGCATTATCCTTCTAGCACCACCCACTTCTTGGAATTTTGGGAAGTGAAAGTATAAAAGCTTACACTTATGGGTTTACATGCCTATGGGGTTCAGAGAAACACTCCCTCAAACGGCAAGAGAAAAATTATTATTAAAGCAAATGAATTGTTTATCATTTACTGCATATGCAGTGCTTAAGCAATGATATTTTTGGCAGCAGCAACACCCCTTTCTACACCATTGTTGCCACACAGAAAGAAGTGTTAGCACTTGATCATTGTGCTTTTAGCTGTTTTTGGGCTTGGGAAGACAAACTCTCAAACGGCATGAAAGGAAATTGAATGAAAACACTAGATTTTTCATAAACTCGATTTTTAGGGTCAAATTTTTTTCATGCCACAATGAAGGAGTTAAGGTAAACTCTAGAGGACAAGTTAGGGATGTCTTTTCTTAAGTCTTATCTCACACGGATTCTTGGGGCTTATTTTTGCTAAAATATATTAATATTAAGGCCTTCTGTAGCATTAACTCCGGTTGAATTTCATCAACCATGTATCAGACCACCGATTTTGGAGCTTGTCTTGGTCCCATTGAAGATGTGTACAATTCTCCTTGCTTCTTACTTCCCACATGACTTCTGTATCATTAAGGTAAGGGTTCAGTCATTCTGGAAAGTCATGTACATAGATTAAAATGTGATGGTTAAGGTGAACTGTAGAGGACAGGTTAGGAATGATGTCTTTTCCTAAGTCTTTCTGACACGGATTCCTGGAGCTTATTTCTGCTAGAATGTATTCATATCAAGGCCTTCCTGAGCATTTGCTCTGTTTGAATTTCATCAGCCATGTATCAAAGTAACTTTGGGGCTTGTCTTGGTCTCTCTGAAGATGTATGCAATATTCCTTGCTTCTTACTTCCCGCATGACTTTTGCTTCATTTATGTAAGAGTTCAGTCTTTCTGGAAAGTCATATACATAGATAGAAAAGAGAAATGGCTGAAGAACCAAATCATGAGTCACACCGCAGGTGATCTCAGCCCATCTTAAGAAGGATTGGTGACATATTTCCTTTGTTCCTTTCCATGAAGGTAGTCTTCTATCCACTGGAGTAGCCTACACCTTATTTTAGCCTGAATATTTTGCTTCTAAACCAGGCTGCTACATGGACAGTGTCAAATGCATTCAGGCTGTTCGAATACAGACATTCCACCCAGCATTCTCTTTTCTCTCAAATAGAGTTCACACTCTCCTAGAAATATAAGAGGTTCATTATGTATGATCTTTTCTCCCTGAAAATGTGATTTCTTTAATTTTGTTAGTTTCTCCTTTGCAAGAAGTTATCCATTTACTTTCTGATTCTTTTCCAGAGCTTTACGGACCATGCTTGTCAGTGAGGCTAGTGTGTAGTTCAGTACCCTTTTTTTCATGTCAGCTGAGATGGTGATTCTCCTTTCAGTCTTCTATCTTAAAGATAGGAATGACAATTGCCTTCTTTATACTCTTTTAGAATTTTACTTTTCTCCACAGACTAACACTTTAAGTGGTGTGTCAAGCGTATCTGCAGCTATCTTCAGCTTGTTTGGAGGTGTTGTGTTAGGACCATAAGCCATATTTGGGTCAAGAAGCTTGAGTTTTTTGTTTATGCCTTGCCTAAACATTTCAGTCCTTTCCACGATCTCCTATCCATTCCATCTCACTGTTGTTAAGGCTATAGTATCTTCTACAGTGATAACACTTCTGATGAATATTCAGTTCCATACATATACTGAATACCATCTACAGTTCTTCCCTCAGAATCCCTTAACCTCATTAGCTGTGCTCTACTGTCAATTTGCTATGACAAATTTGTGGAAAGTTTGGGATTCTCTTCTGCCTTGTCCACAATATTCTTTCAAAGTTTCAT